>NC_069500.1:1235776303-1236110053 GCF_027579735.1 Bombina bombina | reverse complement strand
ACATTTTCACAGCTTTTCTATAAGCCTATTATTAAGTGTAAAAACTTTCAGTATAAGCAAAGATACCACAGGCAAAATCACCGATTTCAAATGCCCAATAAAGGAAAATTAGTTATTTGTAATCAATCTAATACACTCCAGCAGGTAAAATTGATCATTGAGAACAAATTTAAGGGGACAAAATGTAGGGTATGCTGTCCCTTTAAGGAAAGTAGTGAAAATGGGTTGTATTATTTTGTATTATCTGGCTCATAAATTCACTTTATTTGTGGAGTGTTCATAAAAGTTTTAGTGTAGAATTTGGACTTAGAAAAGTGTAAGAGGAGTTGCAAATACATTGCTGGACTATTACGCACCTGCAGATTCAGAATTGAGCAAACACTTGTGATGTTTTTAAATAAAATGTGACCAGTAGTAGCCTTAATGTGCTGACTCAGAGGGGTGCAAATGGAATGGAGATGTAATGTGATCAGGGGTCTGAGTTTTGGGGTATTAGCAGCACTAGGAGTTTACAATATATGAGAACCTGCATATAAGACGCACAGTACCAGGGGCTCCACAAGCAGATAATGATGGCTGTAACTAGCAGCGTGTGCTTCTGTGGCTTGTGCCTTTATAGCATCGCGTGCCTCTTGGTCCCACTGTCTGCACCTCTCATGCAGTTATCTATGGATGTCATATACAGATCTGTACTTCTTTTCCTTAAAAGTAATGTTACATGTATACTTTCTATACATTAATTTATTTACATTTTAATATAGATCATACAACTATTTTTATACTTTTGAAGTATATTTATTAGCATATTCAATATTAACACTTTTTACCAAGCAAACCTGTAATTATTTATTATTTTTGTACCAGTCTAATTAACAAAATTATATCAGAACATTTTATAATCATATGTTAATAAAATCTATTTGTTATTGGTGTTGACAGAAGCTCATTTAGAAAGACAATCATGGTGTTTTGGCATTCTGTAAGTGTTATATCATAGATGATAGCACAATACATTTTTGTGATTTCAAGCAATATATCCTGTGATACTGGGCTGGCACTAATTATCTCAGACAATAAGCACTGTGATATTATTGTGACACTGGCACCAATTATCTCAGACAATAAGCACTGTGATATTACTGTGACACTGGCACCAAGCATCTCAGACAATAAGCACTGTGATATTACTGTGACACTGGCACCAAGCATCTCAGACAATAAGCACTGTGATATTACTGTGACACTGGCACCAAGTATCTCAGACAATAAGCACTGTGATATTATTGTGACACTGGCACCAATTATCTCAGACAATAAGCACTGTGATATTACTGTGACACTGGCACCAAGTATCTCAGACAATAAGCACTGTGATATTACTGTGACACTGGCACCAATTATCTCAGACAATAAGCACTGTGATATTACTGTGACACTGGCACCAATTATCTCAGACAATAAGCACTGTGATATTACTGTGACACTGGCACCAAGCATCTCAGACAATAAGCACTGTAATATTACTGTGACACTGGCACCAAGCATCTCAGACAATAAACACTGTGATATTACTGTGACACTGGCACCAAGCATCTCAGACAATAAGCACTGTGATATTACTGTGACACTGGCACCAATTATCTCAGACAATAAACACTGTGATATTATTGTGACACTGGCACCAATTATCTCAGACAATAAGCACTGTGATATTATTGTGACACTGGCACCAATTATCTCAGACAATAAGCACTGTGATATTACTGTGACACTGGCACCAAGCATCTCAGACAATAAGCACTGTGATATTACTGTGACACTGGCACCAATTTTCTCAGACAATAAGCACTGTGATATTATTGTGACACTGGCACCAATTATCTCAGACAATAAGCACTGTGATATTATTGTGACACTGGCACCAATTATCTCAGACAATAAGCACTGTGATATTACTGTGACACTGGCACCAAGCATCTCAGACAATAAGCACTGTGATATTACTGTGACACTGGCACCAATTATCTGAGACAATAAGCACTGTGATATTACTGTCACAGTAATATCACAGTGCTTATTGTCTGAGCTAATTGGTGCCAGTGTCACATTAATATCACAGTGCTTATTATCTGTCTCAGATAATTTGTACCAGTGTCACAGTAATATCACAATGCTTATTGTCTGAGCTAATTGGTGCCAGTGTCACAGTAATATCACAGTGCTTATTGTCTGTCCAGGGGCAAAGCTACAGGGGGTGCTGAGGTCGCAATTGTGTTTGTTTGTGGAACCATCAAATTACAGACCTTGTTACTACAGCATGAGGGGAGGGGGTAAACAGTGTCATTATACAGTACCACTATATACAGTATGGGGGGGCAGGACTATAAAGTGACCACAGTAGTTTGTGACATAAAGTACTGGGGCTGGTAGGGTCAGGCCAGCCATCTCACCGGCAGATTACAGACTGTGTCACTGACTCACTATATACAGTACTGGTGGGTTAAACAGTGTCACTATATACAGTAATAGGGGGGGTCAGACCATCTCACAGACAGTTCGCACAGGGTACCTCCTTTTGCAGACGTGATCTGATTCACATTTTTTTCTGTAATAAATGTTAAAAAAAAATAATAATATATGTTTAAAACTCACTTTTTTGGGTGGGGGGTGGGGGGGTGAGGGGCCCTTCTTAGATTCTTGCA
Organism: Bombina bombina; assembly: GCF_027579735.1. Classification (NCBI taxonomy): domain Eukaryota; kingdom Metazoa; phylum Chordata; class Amphibia; order Anura; family Bombinatoridae; genus Bombina; species Bombina bombina. The sequence goes on along the minus strand of NC_069500.1, from coordinate 1,236,107,351 downwards.
CCTGGGCCCTGTGGTTTCTAGTTACGCCTCTGCATGCAACCGGAGCGTAGAAGACTACTTCAACTTGTCTTGTTGTACTTGTTATCTATATTTGGCGGCGGCGCATCTTTTTAGGTAGGTCAGTGGTGGCGGGGTTGGGGTTCAGGTTGACTGACTCACTGTCTTCTTCTGTTGTTGTTGTGTGACAGTGACTGTGTTAACTTCGAAGTTCGAATCGACTATGTATTGTGATATAATAATTGTGATTACTATTAGATTGATTTAGATATGTGTCAGACTGTCAGTGGCGGTGGCGGGCCTCAGCCTTTTATAGTGACTCCTGTCCTCCTGAGCCTGCTGGGGCCCTGGGCCAATCTTTTATTTTAGGCGGCAGTGCGGCACTAAGTTGAAGTTAGATAACGTGAGTTGAAGTTGAACTTATACATTTATTACAACGAACTTGCAGCCTCGCTGCCAAAATAGTCAAGTGACTCAAGTCACTTCCCTTGACTATAGAGGCAGCGAGGCTGCAAGTTCGTTGTAATAAATGTATATCAAGTTGACAAGTTCAACTCAAGTTATCTAACTTCAACTTAGTGCCGCCTAAAAGAAAAGAAAAGATGGCCCAGGGCCCCAGCAGGCTCAGTCACACGACAAGGAAGTTGGTTTCTTATTCAAGCTGTTTCTTATTCGTGAAATTCTGTTTCTTATTCATGGAAGTTGGTTTCTTATTCAATTTTTTTTAAAATAAAAAAATAGGTTTTATTAAAATAATAATATGATTCATATAAATGTAGTTACACAGAGGTGGAATCTCTTTATATAACAGATATACAAACTTGAAAAAAGGGCATACGTTGGCACCACTACAAATATTACTATTTTGAATAAATAACATATATTTTCAAAGGGTTAATAACCATTGGGCCACTGATTTCACTATGAATATATACAGGGTAGATCCCCCTCCATGCCATGCAATTGTTTTTAGCCTGGCCCAATGGTGTTTTGGGCACAGAAATTGATGCCAATCCTGGCATAGGTGACATAATTCTCAATTTTGAATAAGTAACAGATATTTTCAAAGGGTTAATAACCATTGGGCCACTGATTTCACTATGAATATCTACAGGGTAGATCCCCCTCCATGCCATGCTATTGTTTTTAGCCTGGCCCAATGGTCATTAACCCTTTGAAAATATTGGTTACTTATTCAAAAATGAGAATTATGTCACCTATGCCAGGGTTGGCATCAATTTCTGTGCCCAAAACACCATTGGGCCAGGCTAAAAACAATTGCATGACATGGAAGAGGATCTGCCCTGTATATATTCAAAGTGAAATCAGTGGCCCAATGGTTATTAACCCTTTGAAAATATCTGTTACTTATTCAAAAATGAGAATTATGTCACCTATGCCAGTGTTGGCATCAATTTCTGTGCCCAAAACACCATTGGGCCAGGCTAAAAACAATTGCATGACATGGAGGGGGATCTACCCTGTATAAATTCATAGTGAAATCAGTGGCCCAATGGTTATTAACCCTTTGAAAATATCTGTTACTTATTCAAAAATGAGAATTATGTCACCTATGCCAGTGTTGGCATCAATTTCTGTGGCAAAAACACCATTGGGCCAGGCTAAAAACAATTGAATGACATGGAGGGGGAATGGGATCTACCCTGTGTAAAATCATAGTGAAATCAGTGGCCGAATGGTTATTAACCCTTTGAAAATATGTTATTTATTCAAAATAGTAATATTTGTAGTGGTGCCAACGTATGCCCTTTTTTCAAGTTTGTATATCTAATTGTTATATAAAGAGATTCCACCTCTGTGTAACTACATTATATGAATCATATTATTATTTTAATAAAACCTATTTTTTTATTTTAAAGTAAATTTAAAGCAGTCTGACAAAAAAATTGAATAAGAAACCAACTTCCATGAATAAGAAACAGAATTTACTGAATAAGAAACAGCTTGAATAAGAAACCAACTTCCTTGTCGTCTCAGTCACTAGAAAAGCTGTAGCCTGTTTTTGGTTATTTACTACTACTACTAGTAATAATTATTATTAAATCAAGTCACCTATTTTATGTAACCTCTCACCTATTGAGTCAGCTCAAGAGGGATCTTGGGGCTGCTAAGAACCCCAATAATTACTGAAATACCTCCAATTATCAATGGTGTCCAACTGTCCATATCCAAAAATTTGCAAGTCAATTTTTTGTTCTACCTAGGGAAGGCAAGATGTAAATGAGGAGAGGTGTATTTAAATAATAGGCAATATGTAGTGGAAATTATTGATACTAGTTATTTATTTGTCCAGTTTTTTAAAGTCCATAGGTTTAATTAATGTAAAATATCTCATATGCATCACTGCATTACAAATATGGAGCAGAAGTAAATAAGTGGCAGTCAAGGGGGTCAAACTGCTGTTCATTTGTGGTGCAGAGTGCAGACTGCAGAGAGACAAAATGTTGATTTTTATGTTACTAGCAGCCATGGGGTAAAATGTCTGTCACTGCTCAATTGTGAAAAATATACCTGGTTAAATGAAGAGTGGGGGCTATTGGGAGTGAGCTTTGTGTGACTCTGAGTCTGACTTATAGTGAGTGACTGAGGCTGCCAATCTATTGAATCACATTCTTTTTTTTAGGTAGGTGGCGGCTGGCGGCACTTGATGAAGTTAGTTAGTTGATATTATTTATAACACACACACTTGTGTTCTTGTAGATTGTGGGGTGTCCAAACTTCTGTCTCAAAGGGCCACAAAGTTTTCTCTTTTTTCTTTTTCTTCTTTTTGCTAAGATGGAGGTGAGATTTATTTCTAGATAGAAATAATACAACGTACAATAGATAGACATGTTACATTATTTTGGTTTGTATGTGTTGAACTTGCAACTAGATATTATGATAACTAATGTACTTGTGTTGTTGTAAAGGCAAAAACACACACAAATGTATACACACATATACATACACATGCAGATATACACTAAACACACACATGTATACACACATATACATACACATGCAGATATACGCTAAACACACACATGTATACACACATATACATACACATGCAGATATACACTAAATACACACATGTATACAATTACACACATATACATACACATGCAGATATACACTAAACACACACATGTATACAATTACACACATATACATACACATGCAGATATACGCTAAACACACACATGTATACACACATATACATACACATGCAGATATACACTAAACACACACATGTATACAATTACACACATATACATACACATGCAGATATACACTAAACACACACATGTATACAATTACACACATATACATACACAAGCAGATATACACTAAACACACACACATGTATACAATTACACACATATACATACACATGCAGATATACACTACACACACACATATCCTTTGAAAAGCATATCTAAATATGCTCTGTAGCTACTGAGCATATTTGATATGAATTTCAACAAAGGATATCTGATTTCCTTCATTCTTTTGATATCCTTTGTTGAAAAGCATATCTAAATATGCTCAGTAGCTATTGAGCATATTTAGATATGCTTGTCCACAAAGGATATCAAAAGAATGAAGGAAATCAGATATCCTTTGTTGAAATTCATATCTAAATATGCTCGATAGCTTATAAGCATATTTAGATATGCTTTTCAACAAAGGATATCAAAAGAATGAAGAAAATCAGATATCCTTTGTTGAAAATCATATCTAAATATGCTCAGTAGATACTGAATGGTGGCTGCATATAGATATTGGCTCGCCCATGTGCAATTGCTATTTCTTCAACAAAGGATATCTAAAGAATGAAGGCGTATCCGATTCCTAGACACTGCCTCACCAGCCTCTGAAGTCACCGCACATCACTGCGGCACAGACCCTTGACTCCTAAGCGTGAAGGTGAGAATAATTGGTCTTTTTGTATGTATTCAACTGACTCTTATGGGCAGCAAATTGCTTTATCATTTGTATTATGCACATTATGCATGAAGTAAATATGGATGTTTCACTACAGAGCCGCTAAGTAAAAGGGAGTGCATGTAATTGACCGTTTTTACCTTGTCCCTTATTTCAATATTTAAACTGATAACGGTCAGTATTTTGAACTGTGGGTACTGGACTGACTAGAAATTTGTTTGCTGTGATCAAATAGACAGGTGCTGCACAATTCTTTTGTTTGCAAATAAACAGTCACAGTCATGTGATCAGGGGGCTGGAAGAAGGTTCTTAGATACAATGTAATCACAGAGGTAAAAAGTATATTAATATAACTGTGTTGGTTATGCAAAACTGGGGAATGGGTAATAAAGGGATTATCTATCTTTTAAAACAATAACAATTCTATGGTAGACTGTCCCTTTAAGGGCTATTTGTAATTTAGTATAGGGTAGGGATTTTTTTTTATTTTGGCGGGCTTTTTTATTTTATTAGGGGGATTAGAGTAGGTGTAATTAGTTTAAAATTCTTGTAATTAGTTTATTTTTTTCTGTAATTTGGTGGGGGTTTTTTTCGTACTTTAGTTTATTTAATTTAATTGTAGTTAATTGTAGTTAATTTAGGAAATTATTTTAATTATAGTGTAGTATTAGGTGTAATTGTAATTTAGGTTAGGATTTATTTTACAGGTAAATTTGTCTTTATTTTAACTAGGTAGGTATTAAATAGTTAATAACTATTTAATAACTATTGTGCCTAGTTAAAAAAAATACAAAGTTGCCTGTAAAATAAAAATAAACCCTAAGCTAGATACAATCGCCTAGATTTAGAGTTTTGTTGGTAAAGACCCGCGGTGCTAACGCTGCTTTTTTTCCAGCGCACCCTTAAGACAACGCTGGTATTTAGAGTTGTCTGAATGGCTGCGTTAGCCTCAGAAAAGGGAGCGTTGAGCATAATTTAGCTCCACTTCAACCCTCAATACCAGCGTTGCCTACGGTAGCGGTAAGCTGGAAAAACGTGCTCGTGCACGATATCCCCATAGGAAACAATGGGGCTGAGCTGGCTGAAAAAAAACCTAACACCTGCAAAAAAGCAGCGTTCAGCTCCTAACGCAGCCCCATTGTTTCGTATGGGGAAACACTCTCTAAGTCTACACCTAACACCCTAACATGAACCCGAGTCTAAACACCCCTAACTTTACACTTATTAACCCCTAATCTGCCGCCCCGCTATCGCTGACACCTACATTATATTATTAACCCCTAATCTGCCGCTATGAACCCCTAATCTACTGCCCCTAACATCGCCGACACCTAAATTATATTTATTACCCTCTAATCTGCTGCCCCACAACGTCGCCGCCACCTACCTACACTTATTAACCCCTAATCTGCTGACCGGACCTCGCCGCCACTATAATAAATGTATTAACCCCTAAACCGCCGCACTCCCGCCTCGCAAACACTATAATAAATGTTATTAACCACTAATCTGCCCTCCCTAACATCGCCGCCACCTACCTACAATTATTAACCCCTAATCTGCCGCCCCCAACGTCGCTGCTACTATAATAAAGTTATTAACCCCTAAACCTAAGTCTAACCCTAACCCTAACACCCCCCTAAGTTAAATATAATTTAAATTAATCTAAATAAATTTACTATAATTAAATAAATTGTTCCTATATAAAACTAAATACTTACCTATAAAATAAACCCTAATATAGCTACAATATAACTAATAGTTACATTGTACCTATTTTAGGATTTATATTTATTTTACAGGCAACTTTGTATTTATTTTAACTAGGTACAATAGCTATTAAATAGTTAATAACTATTTAATAGCTACCTAGTTAAAATAATTACAAAATTACCTGTAAAATAAATCCTAACCTAAGTTACAAATACACCTAACACTACACTATCAATAAATTAATTAAATAAATTTATTACAATTAGCTAAACTAAAATACAATTAAATAAACTAATCTATAATACAAAAACAAACAAACATTAAATTACAGAAAATAAAAAATTTTTTACAAGAAGTTTAAACTAATTACACCTAATCTAAGCCCCCTAATGAAATAAAAAGCCCCCCAAAATAATAAAATGCCCTACCCTATTCTAAATTACAAAGTAATCATCTCTTTTACCAGACCTTAAAAGGGCTTTTTTGCGGGGCATTGCCCCAAATTAATCAACTCTTTTACATGTAAATAAAAATACAACCCCCCCAACATTAAAACCCACCACCCACATACCCCTACTCTAACCCACCCAAACCCCCCTTAAATAAACCTAACACTAACCCCCTGAAGATCTCCCTACCTTGAGTCGTCTTCACCCAGCTGAGCCGAATTCTTCATCCAAGTGGAGCAAGAAGAGGTCCTCCATCCGTTAGAAGTCTTCATCCAAGCGGGGCAAGAAGAGGTCCTCCATCAGGTAGAAGTCTTGATCCAAGCGGGGTCTTCTATCTTCATCCATCCGGAGCGGAGCGGAGCCATCTTCCATACAGCCGACGCGGAGCCATCCTCTTCAACCGACAGACTAACGATGAATGATGGTTCCTTTAAGGGACGTCATCCAAGATGGCGTCCCTCAAATTCCGATTGGCTGATAGGATTCTATCAGCCAATCGGAATTAAGGTAAGACAAATCTGATTGGCTAATTCAAACAGCCAATCAGATTGACCTCGCATTCTATTGGCTGATCGGAAAAACAGCCAATAGAATGCAAGGTCAATCCGATTGGCTGATTGGATCAGCCAATTGGATTGAACTTCAATCTGATTGGCTGATTGAATCAGCCAATCAAATTTTTCTTACCTTAATTCCGATTGGCTGATAGAATCCTATCAGCCAATCGGAATTCGAGGGACGCCATCTTGGATGATGTCCCTTAAAGGAACCGTCATTCATCGTTAGTCCGTCGGTTGAAGAGGATGGCTCCGCGTCGGCTGTATGGAAGATGGCTCCGCTCCGGATGAATAAAGATAGAAGACCCCGCTTGGATGAAGACTTCTACCGGATGGAGGACCTCTTCTTGCTCCACTTGGATGAAGAATTCGTCTCGGCTGGGTGAAGACGACTCAAGGTAGGGAGATCATCAGGGGGTTAGTGTTAGGTTTATTTAAGGGGGGTTTGGGTGGGTTAGAGTAGGGGTATGTGGGTGGTGGGTTTTAATGTTGGGGGGGTTGTATTTTTATTTACAGGTAAAAGAGCTGATTACTTTGGGGCAATGCCCCGCAAAAAGTCCTTTTAAGGGCTGGTAAAAGAGCTGATTACTTTGTAATTTAGAATAGGGTAGGGCATTTTATTATTTTGGGGGGCATTTTTATTTTATTAGGGGGCTTAGATTAGGTGTAATTAGTTTAAACTTCTTGTAATTTTTTTTATTTTCTGTAATTTAGTGTTTGTTTTTTTGTATTATAAATTAGTTTATTTAATTGTATTTTAGTTTAGCTAATTGAAGGTAATTTATTTAATTAATTTATTGATAGTGTAGTGTTAGGTGTATTTGTAACTTAGGTTAGGATTTATTTTACAGGTAATTTTGTAATTATTTTAACTAGGTAGCTATTAAATAGTTATTAACTATTTAATAGCTATTGTACCTAGTTAAAATAAATACAAAGTTGCCTGTAAAATAAATATAAATCCTAAAATAGCTACAATGTAACTATTAGTTATATTGTAGCTATATTAGGGTTTATTTTATAGGTGAGTATTTAGTTTAAATAGGAATAATTTATTTAATTATAATAAATTTATTTAGATTAATTTAAATTATATTTAACTAAGGGGGGTGTTAGGGTTCGGGTTAGACATAGGTTTAGGGGTTAATAACTTTATTATAGTAGCGGCAACGTTGGGGGCAGCAGATTAGGGGTTAATATTTGTAGGTAGGTGGCGGCGATGTTAGGGAGGGCAGATTAGGGGTTAATACAATTTATTATAGTGTTTGCGAGGCGGGAGTGCGGCGGTTTAGGGGTTAATAAATTTATTATAGTGGCGGCGAGGTCCGGTCGGCAGATTAGGGGTTAATAATTGTAGGTAAGTGGCGGCGATGTTGGGGGGGCAGATTTGGGGTTAATAAATATAATGTATGTGTCGGCGATGTTAGGGGCAGCAGATTAGGGGTTCATAGGTATAATGTAGGTTGCGGCGGTGTCCGGAGCGGCAGATTAGGGGTTAAAAAAATGTATTATAGTGTTGGCGATGTGGGGGGGCCTCGGTTTAGGGGTTCATAGGTAGTTTATGGGTGTTAGTGTACTTTATAGCACAGTAGTTAAGAGCTTTATGTTCCCGCGTTAGCCCATAAAGCTCTTAACTACTGACTTTTTTTGACGGTAGGAGACTTGTCGGTAGAGGGTCTACCGCTCACTTCTTCCAAGACTCGTAATACCAGCGTTAGGCAAATCCCATAGAAAAGATAGGATACGCAATTGACGTAAGGGGATCTGCGGAAGCCTTGAGTCGCGGAAAGAAAGTGAGCGGTAGACCCTTTCCTGCCTGACTCTAAATACCAGCGGGCGGTAAAAAGCAGCATTAGGACCCCTTAACGCTGCTTTTGATGGCTAACGCCAAACTCTAAATCTAGGCGATAGTAACTATTAGTTATATTGTAGCTATCTTAGGGTTTATTTTATCAGTAAATATTTAGTTTTAAATAGGAATAATTTATTTAATTGTAGTAATTTTATTTAGTTTTATTTAAATTATATTTAAGTTAGGGGGTGTTAGGGTTAGGGTTAGACTTAGAGTTTAGGGGTTAATACATTTAATATAGTTGCGGCGACGTTGGGGTCGGCAGATTAGGGGTAAATAAATGTAGGTAGGTGTCGGCGATGTTAGGGACAGCAGATTAGGGGTTAATAAAATGTAACTAGTGTTTGCGAGGCGGGAGTGCGGCGGTTTAGAGGTTATTATATTTATTGGAGTGGCGGCAATGTCCGGTCGGCAGATTAGGGGTTAAAAATTAATTTAAGTGTTTGCGATGTGGGGGGGCTTCGGTTTAGGGGTTAATAGGTAGTTTATGGGTGTTAGTGTACTTTTTATCACTTTAGTTAAGAGTTTTATGTTACGGCGTTAGCCCATAAAACTCTTAACTACTGACTTTTAAGTGCGGTAGGAGTCTGGACAGGAGAGGGTCTACCGCTCACTTCTTCCAAGACTCATAATACCGGCGTTAGGAAAATCCCATTGAAAAGATAGGATACGCAATTTACGTAAGTGGATTTGCGGTATGCTCGAGTCGTGGAAGAAAAGTGAGCAGGGCACCTGTACCTACCAGATTCGTAATACCAGCGGGCGTTAAAAAGCAACGTTGGGACCTCTCAACGCTGCTTTTTAAGGCTAACGCAAGACTCATAAATAAGCCATTAATTTGTTAATTGCTTAAATGATTTAAGCCCCACTGGCGCTCTAAAAAATAATAATAAAACTAATAAGAAATATAGAAAGACCTTATCCAGCAATAACCCATATACAGCATTATTGCACACATTCCCCTATGCAGGTAACAGATACTGCCTCCTCCTGGAGATAAATATTTATTTACAGCTTAAATCAGAAGATAGCAAGCCAATAATGCAACAATCATTGCAATAAAACCAGTCAAATCACAAGCCGTGCAATTTATGCATACACCCCATAAACAGAGTTACAAAGTTCAGTGCACTGAATGTAAGGGCCTTTATTCTTTTGGATAATATCCATTGTCACTTTACGCAAAACACGCTACCAAACACAGCTGTATCAACTTGTACTCACATAGTTCTCCCAGAGTGTAAGTCGTGGGTTAACCCATTTACCTCAGTTTCAATGTTGGCTCATCTGATCAGCTTGTTTGATTAAACCTTTCAGCCATCCTCTCAGAGTTAAGTTATGACCACTCCCAGAACCATGGATCACCACTGTACAATACTCAATGGGTTACACGAATCCCTCTCTCACTGGGACAGCAACCGTTCACTAAATGTGTAAGGTAGTGGTTAGCGATTGTGGTGTGCATCCAATATAGACATGTGCAGGATGACAGATGCCAACACCAACTGGTGGACATGTTAAAAGGTTGCTACGCACATCCCATCGTCATCCAGTAGGGCTTTCTCAAGTGTCATCTACTGTTAGGCTAGTTCAGCCCCTTTTTATATTGTATCCATTGCACTTAGGTGAAATAATATCCTTTTATTATTTAATTTATGGCGATTTACATAAAAATGTCCATCATTGATAATTGCAGAAAGTCTATAAAGGCACGGCATAATAGAGAAGGATAAACACTAATAAATTCAAACAATTTATCTAAGTACAGCAAAATAAAGTAATGGACACATTTTTTACCAATTATATTGCCACTATACCATACTTAAATTATTATTAAATTCATTTTCATATTAATTTCTTATAGGTAAACATAAACATGTGTTCAGTTTTAATAATCCGTATCCAGGTAAACCCTCATGGTCAAATGCATTATTCGAGCTTCTATGGGACCCCAGAATGGTTTTATTTTGTTTTTGTCTGATGGTAATATACCTGAAAGTATGTTATTACCATAAAGAAAAAAAAGTAAATAAAATGAAATTAAGAAGTGTTGTGATTTTTCTAACTTTATACTTTTTTCTACATATGCAATGGGACTGGTTAACAATGAACCTTAAAAACTGAATATACGGAATATATTGTTACAGGTTAGATTAATAACAGGTTTTGAATTCAGAAATATTGTCAGATTTGTCAAGCTTCAGGAAATGGGATATATCAAATGAACAACCTTAGGTGAAAAATTGAATAGCATATTCTAGGAAGAAAAAAATATGACTTTAAAATCAAAAGAGTGACATTCACAGTAATGTAAAACTGTAAATAGGAAAGAGAATCAAAGGAAGACTTGATTGAAACTTATACAGCTGGATTATTGAGAAGAATTTATCTTTAGTAAATGTTGCATACTGAATTAAGGCCACAAGGGAAATACATTAAATATAATTTCAGAAGCATGACTTGCAAATGTTATATCATGGACCTGATTATGCACAACCAAATTGTGGTGAAATTATAACAACATTTACATATACCAAGCGAACATCTTTTAATATTGGTTTTGATTGCATTGCATGATCATATCATATTGTAACTTCCTAACAGTTAAAATAAAATTGAAAAACTAACTCCTAGTAAATCTGATTTCCATTAACTACCCTATTTAGAAATGTAGAACTTTTTTAAATGCCTGATGGTTGCAACCAAACTTTGCCATATATATTACTATCATCTTACATTCTGTGCTCTCTACACCTATTCACCATACAGCCAGTCTGAAGTATAATCTCTTCTTAAGCAGATTTATATTATGAGCGTACATCTATCTTAAAAAGATGCCAGTTGTTAATCAAAATCCAGGTCTGGTAGTGCAGTATGTAAAACATGTCCAGTGGGATTATTTAAAATAGATATATAGGTATAGCTATATATTTTACATTATCACATATATGTTGAAATATATATTTAATAACAAAAAGTTTTGGGTTTTAGGTTTTGAGCCTTAGGTGTAAAGCAATGTTAGCAGGGTTAGCGCACATGAATAATTAGTTATCTTAAGGCGTGTTATGATAATATTAATTAGAAATTAATAAATTACTAAATTATTAAAATATAAACAATAATTAGAGATGATGTAAAATATATATATTTATATATATATATACACACACACACACAGAGAGAGAAGAAAACTCACAGGAACGAACAACCAGCTCAATACCATTGTTAGCCTGTTCTATGGCAATTTACCACCTGGGTGCAACTTCTTTTAGCCCAGTAATGCTTTTTACAGAGTAGAACTTTCCTGTAGTATATCAGTCTGATCCCGCCCATTACGGTCAGTCCAGCAGCACCGAAATACCAGGCAATTCCTCTCTGAACAAGGAACACAGCAACTCCAAACGATCTTTCGGCCTTCATTCGGCCTTGTCAGTTAGGTGTAGCCATATTGCTCTAATCACACTGAGCAAGGAGTCCATGTCTGGATTCCCCTTATTCCCATAGGCAGACTAAATACACACAGAGAGAAGCACACTCACAGGAACGAACAGCCGGCTCAATACCATTGTTAGCCTGTTCTATGGCGATTTAACACCTGGGTGCAGCTTCTTTTAGCCCAGTAATGCTATAATATATATAATGTATGTATAATGTAATGCTATATATATATCAATATCCCAGGGTATCAGCACTCTAACTACAAGTCGCAACCAATCAGTCAAATAATATCAAATGAAGGAGGGAACTGCACTCACTGGATTTTTCAAATAATAATGACAGTGCAGGGCCCTCTAGTGGACCTGTAACAAAATTAAGGGATAACTGACTTGAAGTCTGGAGTGTTCTAGGTGTTTGGTTATATTGTTGCAAGTTTGGGGGCGGGTGTCTTTTGCTTACCTTTATAGGGTCCTGCTGCATTGGTTGCAGCCTCTTTTCCTGTGTCCAGACTTCAAGGGAATTTACACCGCCCACCTGGCCCAGGATGCAGACGATGGTGGCAACAAGGTGGTAATTGTGAGGAACTTTAGCAATTTCTGACTTGGGTAAGTTTAAGTGAGCTAGCCCTTTAAGTCCAGGCATTAATATAGTCTTCTACCTCTTACTGGCGTGTTGTACGACTCGTCAGTAGGGGTCGGATGTGACATACCCTATCTGGCGGTCTGTCAGGGCCCTGGGAGCGGGCCGGGAGAGAGAAGAGTGATGGCCTATAGAACATGTGGAGGTGAAGCCCACTAGGTACCGGCCTAGAGGTTCCTCTCACTTACGAATTGCAGGGCGAAGAGCTCACACCCATTCCAGCTCTCTCTCTCTTTCTGCCATTGAGCGTGAGCAACTGGGTGCCACACTGCAGGCCCTGGCCGTCGGTCAGAAGGGGTTAAGATAGTGAGTAGATGCTGCCACCATTTGGATGAACTTGCTACAAGTTCTAGTTATTTATTGATCAAACGGTAGCCTAATATTGAAAATAGCTGTGGTTATGAAGTTTATGTTAATAAACGCGACTGTGACTGGTCTTTCTCCCAAGCATAGTGTTTGTGTTTTTATTGTTGTTATGCATTTAGAGAACGTAAAGACGTAATAGGAGGTTTTTCTCTTATGAAACAAATCATCTTGGCTTTTTTTGCAAAAATCCTTTGAGTGCAGGCCCCTCCTTCATTTGATATATACTGTATATATCAATTTTATGGATAATTTAGAATTGTTTAGTACATCTATAATAATTATTAATAATTATTATTAATATTTTTTTAATATTTCCATAACGCACTTTAATATAGCTGATATTGCTCATGCGCACAACTTTTAATCTAGCCCTAAACGTGCATAATTTTAGCTACATTGTCTAAGGGAAAGGAAGAGGGACACGCAGGGACAGCATATTAAGAATCAAACTTGAAGGGACAGTAAAGTAAAATATAAACTTTTGTGATTTAGATAAGACACAATTTTAAACAACTTTCTTATTTATAATGCAGCAGGTGTGCACTAAATTATGTTTAAACCAATTTAAAGTTCATCTGCAGTGCATACAGTTATAGTTAAATTTAAACAAAAAAAGTAGTAGCTACCTATATGTATATGTAGATATAAAAAAGAATGACACAGGCAGCACTTGCAGTGAAAAAAATTATCAGTATAATTTAATTTAAACCTCATAAAACACTGGTGAGAACAAACTTGGTCTATTACTATAAAAACATGTTTAAAAACACTATGGTATCTACTTCTTTACTTTTTTGGTTTAAACTTTCTTATTTATTTGTTATCTAATTTGCTTTGTTCTCTTGGTATCCATTGTTAAAATCATAACCAGGTAGGCTCAAGAGCTGCAATGCACTACTGGGAGCTAGCTGCTGATTGGTGACTGTATATACATGCCTCTTGCCTCAACCAATTTGTTCAGCAAGCTCCCAGTAGTGTGCTACTGCTCTTTCAACAAAGGATACAAAGGAGACTTAAAGGGACACTGAACCCAAATTTTTTCTTTTGTGATTCAGATAGAGCATAACGTTTTAAGCAACTTTCTAATTTACTCCTATTATCAAATGTTCTTTATTCTCTTGGTATCTTTATTTGCAATGCAAGAATGTAAGTTTAGATGCCGGCCCATTTTTGGTGAACAACCTAGGTTGTCCTTGCTGATTGGTGGATAAATTCATTCACCAATCAAAAATTGCTGTCCAGAGTTCTAAACCAAGAAAAAAGCTCTTTTTCATATAAAGATAGCAAGAGACCGAAGAAAAATTGATAATAGGAGTAAATTTGAAAGTTGCTTAAAATTGCATGCTCTATCTGAATCATGAAAGAAAAATATTGGGTTCAGTGTCCCTTTAAGCCAATTTGATAATAGCAATACATTGTCAAAAAAATGTTTTACTTTATGTGAATCAGGAAATAAAAATAACTGATGTCCCCATCTCCCATTAAGAAATATTTAAATACATTGTAAACAAACCCTTTAAAAAACAAACAAACAAACAAAAAAAACAAGCAATTACACAGCCCACTCATTACACTTCCAAAAATAGTACTTTATATATTTACATTAAGCATGCACAATTTATTATTGAGTTAAAGGACATGAAACTCATGTTATTTTCTTTCATGATTCAGGAAGAGCATTCTATTTTAAATAACTTTCCAATTTATTTCTATTATCTACCAACCCAATTCTGAAAAAGTTGGGATAGTATGAAAAATGCAAAACAACAAACAAAAGAGTCATTTGAAAATTCTATTCACCCTGTATTGTATTGAAAACAAATTATTAACACATTATTTTATGTTTTACTTTGTGAATTTAATGTATTTTTGAAAATGTATGCTCATTTCAAATCTGAGGGATCGGAGGTCACGCATTCAGAATTGATTTTTGGCCTTGCCTTTTACGTACCAAGATTTGACTGGATTCCTTAAATCTTTGAATTATATTGTGCACTGTAAAAGATGAATTGCCCAAAATCTTACCGATTTCTCTTTGGGGAAGATTGTTCTCAAAGTGTTGGATTATTCGTTGACACATCGGTTGGCAGATTTGTGAGCCTCGACCCATCCTTGCTCTTGAAGGACTAGGCCTTTCTTGGAGGCTCCTCACATACTATAATTACACGAATGCCTCACCTGTTTCACATCATCTTCTTATTTCAACTTGTCACAACTTGCTATTAGTCCAAAATTGCCCCTGTCCCAACTTTTTTGTGTTGCAGTCATCAGATTTGGAATTAGTGTATCTTTTCAAAAATACATTAAATTAACAAATTAAAACATCAAATAATGTGTTAAGAATGTGTTTTTAATATAGTTCAGGGTGAATTGACTTTTCAAATGACTATTTTTCTGCATTTTCCATACTGTCCCAACTTTTCCAGAATTGGGGTTGTAATTTGTCCTGTTCATTTGTATCCCTTGTTGAAAAGTATACTTAGGTAGGCTCAAAAGCTGCTTATTGGTTGCTGCACATATATGTCATTGGCCATCCTTCAACAAAAGATACCAAGAAAAAAAAAATAGATAATAGAAGTAAATTGAAATGTTGTTGAAAAGTGTATGATCACTCTGAAACATGAAATAATAATTTGGGGTTTCATGTCCTTTAATACCGGGGTGAGATAGGGAGGATAGGGTAGGATAGAAAAGAGAGAGAGGAAGATAAGTGAGAAGAGAGTGAGGCCAGGACGAGTAAGGATACAGCAAGGGAAAGGTCTTTTTTCCATTCTGCCTAGTTTCTTAATATTAAATAAATACTTTGTGTTAATTCTTTGGATCTCTCTTCTATAATGATATTTCTTTTTCTGTTTGCTTCTAAAAATGTATTTGTATATGGGCACCATAACCTGGATGTTTTGATAAAATAAAAATACTTTTTAAATAAAATAAATGTTCTCTTAAGCAATAAATAAAAAGTTAGTGTCATGTGTTTAGTTAATATGAGTGCAGCTAAAACTATATGCCAAAATCAGTTTTGTTTTCAGATTATTTTGGTAATTCATTGTCAAAACTGAGCTCTATTCCAGGAGAGCACATTGAGGTAGGTTCAGGAGTGTGTACTTGTCTTCAGCAATATATGTCAGCATTACATTTTGCAAAACTGTTTGTAACAGTTATATATGTATTTCAGAAGTAAGTTTCATTAAAGGGGTCCAAGAAAGAGATTTAACCCCTTAAGCCATAACAATATATATATACATTGTGCGGTACTTTGTTTATCGTACAGCACAACGTATATATACAACGGAGCTGCAGGAAGCTCCAGAAGTCCTGGCTGTTAAGTTACAGCTGAGAGCAGTCTTCATATGGAACTGAACCAGAGCTACACTACAGAAAATAGGTGAAGTGTCCCTGTAATATCCATTCCCAGGATTAAACTCAGCACTTCTGTTTTCTGCTGTCACATTCTTACCTGAATGGTATCCGTCCCTTTAATTTCCTCTGCAGCAGCTTAGTCCTTGACCACTACAGGACTCATCCTTTTGTGATTCCTGCTTGCTTGCACTTGTCTGGCTGCTCAACTATACAGGTGAAACTCAAAAAATTAGAATATCATGCAAAAGTTAATTTATTTCACTAATGCAACTTAAAAGGTTAAACTAATATATGAGATAGATTCATTACATGCAAAGCAAGATAGTTCAAGCCGTGATTTGTCATAATTGTGATTATTATGGCTTACAGCTCATGAAAACCCCAAATCTACAATCTCAGAAAATTAGAATATTGTGAAAAGGTGCAATATTCTGGGCTCAAAGTGTCCCACTCTAATCAGCTAATTAAGCCATAACACCTGCAAAGAGTTCCTGAGCCTTTAAATGGTCTCTCAGTCTGGTTCAGTAGAAATCACAATCATGGGAAAGACTGCTGACCTGACAGTTGTGCAGAAAACCATCACTGACACCCTCCATAAGGAGGGAAAGCCTCAAAAGGTAATTGCAAAAGAAGTTGGATGTTCCCAAAGTGCTGTATCAAAGCACATTAATAGAAAGTTATGTGGAAGGGAAAAGTGTGGAAGAAAAAGGTGCACAAGCAGTAGGGATGACCGCAGCCTGGAGAGGATTGTCAGGAAAAGGCCATTCAAAAGTGTTGGGGACTTTCACAAGGAGTGGACTGAGGCTGGAGTTAATGCATCAAGAGCCACCACACACAGACGGATCCTGGACATGGGCTTCAAATGTCGTATTCCTCTTGTCAAGCCACTCCTGAACAACAAACAACGTCAGAAGCGTCCTACCTGGGCTAAAGAAAAACAGACCTGGTCTGTTGCTCAGTGGCCCAAAGTCCTTTTTTCTGATGAGAGCAAATTTTGCATCTCATTTGGAAACCAAGGACCCAGAGTATGGAGGAAGAATGGAGAGGCACACACTGCAAGATGCTTGAAGTCCAGTGTGAAGTTTCCGCATTCTGTGTTGATTTGGGAAGCCATGTCATCTGCTGGTGTTGGTCCACTGTGCTTCATTAAGTCCAGGGTCAACACAGTCGTCTACCAGGAGATTTTGGAGCACTTCATGCTTCCTTCTGCAGACGAGCTCTATGGGGATGCTTACTTCATTTTCCAGCAGGACTTGGCACCTGCCCACACTGCCAAAAGCACCAAAACCTGGTTCAATGACCGTGGGATTACTGTGCTTTATTGGCCAGCAAACTTGCCTGACCTGAACTCCATATAGAATCTATGGGGCATTGCCAAGAGAAAGATGAGAGAAATGAGACCGAACAATGCAGAAGAGCTGAATGCCACTATTGAAGCATCCTGGTCTTCCATAACACCTCAGCAGTGCCACAGGCTGATAGCTTCCATGCCACACCGCATTGAGGCAGTAATTGCTGCAAAAGGGGCCCAAACCAAGTACTGTACTGAGTACATACAGTATGCATGCTTATACTTTTCAGAGGTCAGATATTGTTCTATGTACAATCCTTGTTTTATTGATTGCATGTAATATTCTAATTTTCTGAGATTGTGGATTTGGGGTTTTCATGAGCTGTAAGCCATAATCATCACAATTATGACAAATAACGGCTTGAACTATCTTGCTTTGCATGTAATGAGTCTATCTCATATATTAGTTTCGCCTTTTAAGTTACATTAGTGAAATAAATGAACTTTTGCACGATATTCTAATTTTTCGAGTTTCACCTGTAAATGGGCTGTCCCTTCCCCTATTCGGGTGCTCTGACATTATATGGATTTATCTGTATCCAGTCTGTCTGTTTCTAGGAACCTCTCCAAACCTGTGAGTCTTGTAAGCTGCAATTCAACCTGTGAGTTTGCTGCAATTCGACCTGTGAGTTTTATAAGCTGCAATCCAAGTACCTGTGTATCCTTCAGCCTGTTATACAAGCCAGTACTGTAAAGTGTTAATTTAAGTCTGTGTCCTGTTATACAAGCCAGTACTGTAAAGTGTTAATTCAAGTCTGTGTCCTGTTATACAAGCCAGTACTGTAAAGTGTAAATTCAAGTCTGTGTCCTGTTATACAAGCCAGTAGTGTAAAGTGTTAATTCAAGTCTGTGTCCTGTTATACAAGCCAGTACTGTAAAGTGTTAATTCAAGGCTGTGTCCTGTTATACAAGTCAGTACTGTAAAGTGTTAATTCAAGGCTGTATCCTGCTCCTGTTATACAAGCCAGTACTGTGAAGCGTTAATTCAAGTCTGTGTCCTGTTATACAAGCCAGTACTGTAAAGTGTTTATTCAAGGTTGTGTCCTGTTATACAAGCCAGTACTGTAAAGTGTTAATTCAAGTCTGTGTCCTGTTATACAAGCCAGTACTGTGAAGTGTTAATTCAAGGCTGTGTCCTGATATACAAGTCAGTACTGTAAAGTGTTAATTCAAGGCTGTGCCCTGTTATACAAGCCAGTACTGTGAAGTGTTAATTCAAGGCTGTGTCCTGTTATACAAGTCAGTACTGTGAAGCGTTAATTCAAGGCTGTGTCCTGTTATACAAGTCAGTACTGTAAAGTGTTATTTCAAGGCTGTATCCTGCTCCTGTTATACAAGCCAGTACTGTGAAGCGTTAATTCAAGTCTGTGTCCTGTTATACAAGCCAGTACTGTGAAGTGTTAATTCAAGGCTGTGTCCTGTTATACAAGTCAGTACTGTGAAGCGTTAATTCAAGGCTGTGTCCTGTTATACAAGCCAGTACTGTGAAGTGTTAATTCAAGGCTGTGTCCTGTTATACAAGTCAGTACTGTAAAGTGTTAATTCAAGGCTGTGTCCTGTTATACAAGTCAGTACAGTAAAGTGTTAATTCAAGTCTGTGTCCTGTTATACATATTGTTCTATGTACAATCCTTGTTTTATTGATTGCATATAGTATTCTAATTTTCTGAGATTGTGGATTTGGGGTTTTCATGAGCTGTAAGCCATAATCATCACAATTATGACAAATAACGGCTTGAACTATCTTGCTTTGCATGTATGAGTCTATCTAATATATTAGTTTCACCTTTTAAGTTACATTAGTGAAATAAATGAACTTTTGCACAATATTCTAATTTTTCAAGTTTTACCTGTAAATGGGCTGTCCCTTTCCCTATTCAGGTGCTCTGACATTATATGGATTTATCTGTATCAAGTCTGTCTGTTTCTAGGAGCCTCTCCAAACCTGTGAGTTTTGTAAGCTGCAATTCAACCTGTGAGTTTGCTGTAATTCATCCTGTGAGTTTTGTAAGCTGCAATCCAAGTACCTGTGTATCCTTCAGCCTGTTATACAAGCCAGTACTGTAAAGTGTTAATTCAAGTCTGTGTCCTGTTATACAAGCCAGTACTGTGAAATGTTAATTCAAGTCTGTGTCCTGTTATACAAGCCAGTACTGTAAAGTGTTAATTCAAGTCTGTGTCCTGTTATAAAAGCCAGTACTGTAAAGTGTTAATTCAAGTCTGTGTCCTGTTATACAAGCCAGTACTGTAAAGTGTTAATTCAAGGCTGTGTCCTGTTATAAAAGTCAGTACTGTAAAGTGTTAATTCAAGGCTGTATCCTGCTCCTGTTATACAAGTCAGTACTGTGAAGCGTTAATTCAAGTCTGTGTCCTGTTATACAAGTCAGTACTGTAAAGCGTTAATTTAAGGCTGGGTCCTGTTATACAAGGCAGTACTGTGAAGCGTTAATTCAAGTCTGTGTCCTGTTATACAAGCCAGTACTGTAAAGTGTTAATTCAAGGCTGTGTCCTGTTATACAAGCCAGTACTGTAAAGTGTTAATTCAAGTCTGTGTCCTGTTATACAAGCCAGTACTGTAAAGCGTTAATTCAAGGCTGTGTCCTGTTATACAAGCCAGTACTGTGAAGTGTTAATTCAAGGCTGTGTCCTGTTATAAAAGTCAGTACTGTGAAGTGTTAATTCAAGGCTGTGTCCTGTTATACAAGTCAGTACTGTAAAGTGTTAATTCAAGGCTGTGTCCTGTTATACAAGCCAGTACTGTGAAGTGTTAATTCAAGGTTGTGTCCTGTTATACAAGCTAGTACTGTAAAGTGTTAATTCAAGGCTGTGTCCTGTTATACAAGTCAGTACTGTAAAGTGTTAATTCAAGGCTGTGTCCTGTTATACAAGTCATTACTGTGAAGTGTTAATTCAAGTGTATGGGTTAGATTAAGATTAGCACCAAGTTATTATCCTTATGCTCCCTCACAGGTAATCTTCCCTATGATTACTAATTTACAGAAATAACAACACCAAAGTAATATAGTTCAGGAGCGCTAGAAAAGCTTAAAGGATGATATGGAGACTTTTATTAAAATATTAAGTGCAATTTATTTGCTAAAATAGCATAAAGAATGATGCAGTAACTTCTAAAAAATTATAAAATTAAGTTTTTCTAAAAACAAAAAAAAAGAAATATTCACTAAAAACAAAGACAGAAAAATATTTGAATAAGGGAGGTCTCCCTGTATATATACAAATAATTGCTTATGGTTAATAAATATATATATCAAACATTTTATGTATTTCACATTTGAAAACACACTAATTGTTATTGTGTAATTAAAAACATGTATTATATATATACCACCTTAATCCACCTTTTTTAACAATGGATATAATAAACAAAATAAAGTATCTTTGAAATGATTCCACCTTGATATTATCGTAACAAATTGTCAATGAAAATGTTCCAGTTTTAAAAGTTCATTTATACTGTGCAATCCGATACACTTTTGTTCTCAGAACGATATAGATTTGTAATTTGTAAATTTGTAACACTTGAGTCTTTTTTGCAAGTTGTAATAAGCAATGTTATTGTGGTATTTACAGAGCTTTCCGGGTCTTCGGACGATTTTTCAATTTATCTTACCGGGAAGTTTTCTGTGCCTCTTGTCAGCCTTCCAGTCTTGTACGATACAAGATTCTCCTGGAACCTGAATCTCAGGGCTTGTTCTTTCCTGTGTGATCCCGGTATTTTAATACCTTCTCCTTTGAATGTCTCTGGCTGTCAGTTCCAGCTTCAGGCTTTAGGAATGGGTATATACTTGCGATACACGCTCCGGTGTGTTAGCAATTCTTCCAAAATTCGATGTACAAACGGCCGTTTGTTTTAACTTGATTCTTCTTCCCCGTACTCAATTGGTGTTTTGAGATCTTGCAGGGGATATGCGAGCTGTGGTGGGTAACGTCTACGCGTTTCGCCAGTCGGCTTTATCAAGACGGATGTTTTGTGGTCTGTTGCCCGGTATTTAAAAAGCCCTCCTCTCTTCCTAATTGGCTAGTGTTTTCTTCATTTTTATAGGCGGTTTCTTCAAGGTGGATTTTACCGAGGATATAAGGTGGATTGTCTTAATTATATACATATTCTAGTGGTATAAACAGGTGTATATATTTTTTTCTTAAGTATATAAGGTGGATTATCACATTTTGTTATATACATATTCACTAGTTATATACATATTCTGGTGGTATAGACAGGTGTATATTTTTTCTTAGGTATATAAGGTGGATTATCACATTTTGAGCGTGTAAACATCAGTTTTGTTTTTCATCATTATTTATATTGACCTTATAAGATTAAATTATTAGTTGATATTTATTTACAAATATAGTTATTATGTGTAATGTAGTTGGGCGTCTAAACTACTCTAGCTTATATTTAACCCATTTTATATAAATATGTTGCTAACATCTCCTTTCTTGTGCTTATATTGGAGTGTTTACTATGTATCTTATATACTCCATCATCTTACATGTTAATTCAAGGCTGTGTCCTGTTATACAAGTCAGTACTGTGAAGTGTTAATTCAAGGCTGTGTCCTGTTATACAAGTCAGTACTGTGAAGCGTTAATTCAAGGCTGTGTCCTGTTATACAAGTCAGTACTGTAAAGTCAAACAACTAGAATACTAATTGTATAGAGAAATACACATTAGAATTTTTTAGAAAAGAATACCACAAAAATAATAAATACCCAACTCCAACTTGTATATGGATATAGGATTACTCTAAACATTAAAAATGTTCCATAACATTCATACTTTAAATTTTTATTAGGTACTAGGAACAACCATTCACACAGTAGTAGCAAGAAAAAATTAAAAACACTTGAACCCAGTTAACATGGGAATAATTAAGTAAGCAACAATGATATTGATTTGCCTAGTGCCCACAGAGGAAAAATTGTACAATAAGCTAAGCCCTTACAATCCGAGGGCTGAATTTACTTTTATTATTACTTCTTAAACGATGGGCACCAGTTATCAACAAAAGTTAGTAGAGGCTAGATTTCTGTTTTTAACATGGGTAAGCAGTTAAAAGCGACAGACAGGAGAGAGCAAGCTGCTCCTGCTGGACCCCTGACGCGCGTTTCACAGAACGCTTCCTCAGAGGGGGTGCGGGCCTCTGCTACTCGGCGTTATTTGTGAAAACTTATGTCCCACCTCTGAACCCTAATTGGTTAACCCTCTGAGTTGTGATTTATCTGATTTGCTGCTGAATATGTCCTTCATAGTATTGGACTTTGACGTTATGACTTCAGCTGCGTGCAGAGGGAGTGTCAATAGTGGGGCGTGTATACTCCAACCTTATGGCCAGTCACCGCTTGCTAGGTTGGGGGTGTGTATATTACACGATCGTGATTGGGTGATCACTGTATATTGTAAACAGGATCATCAATATTGTAAAATAGCTTTCTCCGATGGCATAATTATGATCCGGTTGGATAATATCAAGATCATAGTTTTCAAAATGAGAAATTGCAGTGTCCTTCTGTGGAGGACGTTTGAGAAAGTACTGCATGCAATTTAAAAGTTATAGGTCGGCATAGTCGAGGAACTTGCAGCAGATGATCGGCTACAAAAATAGTTTATTGTAAGGTTCATATTTCCGTTTACTATCTCTAATAAATCTTTCAAATATTGGAACTGATTCGAATAAACAGTGTAGATATATATTTCATTATTATAGAAAGAAGCGAGATTCGGTCTGGCTTACAACTACTCAAAATATTTTTAATTTGAGAATATCGTAGTTCCATTATAATGGGAAAATGCTCAAACACACAGCAGACCATAATATTATTACTTGACCCTAAATTATATTACCAAGATGTTGACGCATAGATGTGAAATAGGAATAACATAATTCTATTAGTAGGTAATATACCGTTGGATTGCTAACGACATTCCCCTATTGGACCTATACATCAGTAATGGAAAAATCCCTTATTGATACTACATATATAGATAGAGTTGACTGATGGTAAACTTAGTATTATCTTTATTACATGCGATCAACTATGTGATGTGTACCGTTGGGATAGTAAACGCTAGCTTGTAATGGCTATCTATACTCTATCACTAATTCCTTTATAAATATAAAGAAATTGTAATATGTTATAGAGTTAATAAAAGCAGATTTATAAAGGCTATCTACATTGTGTAATTCTCGATCTTCCCTAATACATCTAAGAGCATAAGAATGTGCTAAGTCTTTAATATTCTACAATGTCGTGACACTATGACATAGTGTTAGTGTGTTACAGAGTTGGTAAGAGCAGATTTATAATAGCTATATACAATATATAATTCTCGATCTTCCCTCATGTATTTAAAAACATAAAAATGTGCTAAGTCTTGAATTATGTACAATGTAGTGACAATGTGACTTAATGACAGTGTAAAGAAAAAATTATTATATAATTACACTAATATATATGCATCCAAGTAAGAGAATGTATATTTTATACAAGCTATAAAAGTAACTTGGTATGTGAGTGGGATTGAGTGGTATACGTGAAAAGTGATTTAGGACAAAATATAGACATATGAATATTTTAATATAAATAGAAATGTGCATATGGGCTTCTAATATGCCCTATAGTGAGACAATATATATATATATATAAAATTAAATGAAAAAACTAAATAAAAAGACAAACATATAAGAGATCTGTGAGATCCTTAGAAGAAAAAAACACACAAAAAACACACGTAATCAAGGCCTGTGCTAGTAATACTATATTGGCTAAGTGATATTAAGATTATATAAAACGAACTAAATATTCAGAGGGGTGAGGGTGCACTAGTGTTGCTTAATAGGGAGATGAAGCAATATAGCTTTCTGAACTCTGTAGGGTAGTCGGTAATTTTTACCTTGGAGTATGAGGGATACATATCTAAAATTATTGTATTACGAAAAAAGGAGGGGGTATTAAGGTTAGTCTTATAATAAAGTTATTATTGAGGTTACCTTATAGTATGCAATTATATAAGGTAATAGAATAGATTTTCACTACTTGTATTGTAAGCTGAATTGATGAAATTGCTAGGTATCTTTAAATCCTAAATCTTTGTAATTAAATATATACAAAGAAATTATTATAGTCATTAATCCCAAAAGGTTTGACAGCATTTAAGAGATAGATCCATTTGCATTCCATTTTTAATAAAACCTTTTCAATATTGCCACCTCTGATGCCAAGAGATGCTTTTTGGATCACAGTGTATTTTAAGCCTTCAGGTGATCCATTGTGGTGAAGTAAAAAGTGCTTAGCTACAGAGGTGATTTTTTTTTACCTTTTTCTTTGTCTCTCTGAGCATATTTAATGTTATAAACATGTTCTAAGATGCGTGTTTTTATCTCCCTTGTCGTCATGCCAACGTAAACCATTTGGCAGGAACAGTAGAGTGCATATATTACCCCTATAGTTGTGCATGAAAAATGTGCTTGGAGGTTATATACTTGCCCTGTCTTTTTAGTTATTGTTTTGGTTTTCCAAACATATTTGCAGGCTGAGCAGGTACCACAGGGGTACATGCCTGGATTCATATCTTTTTTCTTTGCAGTTCTTACAAAGTGGCTGGATACCAATTTGTCTCTTTAGGCTATTCGGTCTCTTATATCCCAATGATACTCTCTCGCCAATTACTGACTTGAGTGTCTCATCGTTTTGTAGTATGTTCCAATGGTCATTTATGATTTTAATGACATGTGGCATTTGTGGATTGTACGTAGTGATGAGTCTGGGACATGACTCTTTGAGGATTTTGGTTTTTGGAATTAATAATTCATCTCTACTTTTTCTGAGTGCTTTGTACTTTGCTCTTTTTATGGATTTCTTACTGTATCCACGTGCCATCAATCTCTGTGTTAGAGCCACACTTTCCTGTATATAGATCTCTTTATTGGTACAGTTGCGGCAAAGTCTCAAAAATTCTCCATAAGGTATAGCTTTTAAAGTACTAGGAGAATGTGCACTAGAATGATGTAGGAGGGTGTTAGTTGCTGTTTCTTTTCTGAACATGGTAGTGTTGATGAATCCTTCATTATTTTTGAATATTTTCAAGTCCAAAAAGCATATCTCATGTTGGTTAGCTTCAAAGGTTAGTTTGATATTAAGATCATTCTCATTGATTTTTTTCATAAAAATTTCAAGTTGTTCATAAGATCCTTCCCAGATGAAGAGAACATCATCTATGTATCTTAACCATATTGGGATGTGTTCAGTATGCTTTGTGAGATCATCAGAGAATACATGGAATAGTTCCCAATAGCCTAGAAATAGGTTCGCGTATGTTGGCGCACAGGCTGTACCCATGGCGGTACCCTGTGTTTGTAAATAATACCTGTCATTGAATGTGAAAAAATTGTGAGTCAGGACAAATTTTAAAAGTTGAATAATAAAATTATTATGTTGGTTGTTGTCATTATTATTTGAAGTCAAATAATATTTGATGGCTTTAATTCCATCCTCATGTTTTATATTGGTATATAGGGACTCCACGTCCGCTGTAACCAACCACATGTCCTCTGATAGTTTGATATTTTGTAACAATTGCAATACCTCCATTGTGTCACGTACATATGAAGGTAAACTGGTGAGGTATTCTCTTAACTGTAAATCAACAAATTTACTCGCATTTTCTGTTAGGTTGTCATTACCTGACACAATTGGTCTTCCGGGGGGTATTGAGGAGTTTTTATGCACTTTCGGGAGGAAATATAAGGTAGCAATTTTGGGATTGTCCTTTGTCAGATACTTTTTCTCTGAATTAGATATTATATTGGCTTTCCAAGCACTTTGTATCATTTTGTTATATTGAGCAAGATATGAACTCTGAGGGTTGAATATTAGCTGCTTATAACATGAAGTGTTAGATAACTGTTTTTTGGCCTCATCCATATACATTTGTTGTGGCCACAAAACTACATTTCCACCTTTATCCGATGGCTTGATTAAAACATCAGGCCATGATTCTATCTCTTTTAGTGCATTGATTTCATCGATGGTGAGATTATGTTTGGTGCTGTATATGGGTAGTTGTTCAATTTTTTTGCAAACCATCTTACAAAAAATCTGTGTCTCAGGAGATATGGAAAAGGATGGAACAAAGGTAGATTTTGGTTTTAAATTGGATTTCCAAACAGTAGACGAGGAATCATCTGCTTGAATACTCATATTGTTCTCTGTTTGCATGTCAGTGTTAGTTTCAGATAGTTCCTGTAGTATGTCAACAGTTAATAAATCTTCTGCATTCAAGCTGTTGGGATTGAATGCATATAGTTTTTTAAGTAATATCTTTCTGGAGAATAAATGAATATCTTTGATTATTTCAAATTTGTTTAACGAATTTACAGGGCAGAAAGACAGTCCTCTAGATAATACAGATTTTTTTTGTGGTACTAAGTATATAGTCAGATAGATTGATAATTCTCATTTGTTCATCCTTATCTTGCTGAAGGGACTCAGTTCCCTTCTCCTTGTGGACTGTCTTACTGGGCCGGAAAATTTCCGTTTGTTTCCCCTGTTCTGAGTGTTGGTCAGTTTGGTTGAGGTGACTGGTGGAGTTATAATGTGGGGAGTGGTGTACAAAAAAGAGGATGAAGAAGAAGAAGAAGATGTGGAAGATTGTACTGAGCTATAGCTCTTAGGTTTGGCACCATTTGTGTTAGTATTATTAATATTGTCATTGTCAGTATTGGTATCTGAGTCATTATCTGAAATGTCAGTTTCACTCTCTGCACTGCTATCAGGTTGTTGAACAAGATATCTATTGCCTCTCTGTCTTGAGGTAATATTGCTACGCCAGCGATATACTCTCTGATTTTGGAAATCTTCGATGTCCCTCTGCAACTTCTGTTTTTTAGTTGCTATTATTTCTTGTTCCAATTTGTCTAATTCTTTTTGATATTTATCATACTGACTCTTATAGTCTAGTTTATCATTAAATTGAGACAATTGGGCATTATATTCCTCAATTTCAGAGTCTAGCTTTGTTAGTTCAAGTTTATCATGTTTGATCAATATGTTTATAAGTTTGAGAGAGCATTCTGATAGAGCTGTTTCCCACTCTTTGGTTAGATCATTGTTATGGAGGGTGAAGGCCGGGAATACCTTCATCCTCAACCCTCTGGGAATTATATTTTTTCAGCATACTTTTCAAAGAAGTGCCAGTTCCACCATCTTTTAGATTGTTTGTGTAAAGTTTGATGTAGTTTGCATAACACATTATTTAATTCATCCTCATTAATTTGTATATTGTCCCTAGTGGAACTATTAAAGATAGAGTTAAGTTCTAAAAGTCGTTTCTGATGGCGATTAGCCATATCTGTTTGAATATCCATTATTTAAAAGTTTATACTTATTATAACCCCCAAGGAAAAGGGCTAAACCCAGAAATAGAAATCTAGGTATATTCTCCCAAAGGACTTTAGCTTTGCAATGTGTGGGGGGATTTGAATGGAGTTAATAAGTAACAGATATTGTACCAAATATATAAATCATTACAGGTATGATATATACCAGTGCTGTATAATAGTATATAGTAATTTAGATACGTATCTGTTGTGGATTCTTTAAAAAGCAGGACCAAACAACTAGAATACTAATTGTATAGAGAAATACACATTAGAATTTTTTAGAAAAGAATACCACAAAAATAATAAATACCCAACTCCAACTTGTATATGGATATAGGATTACTCTAAACATTAAAAATGTTCCATACCATTCATACTTTAAATTTTTATTAGGTACTAGGAACAACCATTCACACAGTAGTAGCAAGAAAAAATTAAAAACACTTGAACCCAGTTAACATGGGAATAATTAAGTAAGCAACAATGATATTGATTTGCCTAGTGCCCACAGAGGAAAAATTGTACAATAAGCTAAGCCCTTACAATCCGAGGGCTGAATTTACTTTTATTATTACTTCTTAAACGATGGGCACCAGTTATCAACAAAAGTTAGTAGAGGCTAGATTTCTGTTTTTAACATGGGTAAGCAGTTAAAAGCGACAGACAGGAGAGAGCAAGCTGCTCCTGCTGGACCCCTGACGCGCGTTTCACAGAATGCTTCCTCAGAGGGGGTGCGGGCCGCTGCTACTCGGCGTTATTTGTGAAAACTTATGTCCCACCTCTGAACCCTAATTGGTTAACCCTCTGAGTTGTGATTTATCTGATTTGCTGCTGAATATGTCCTTCATAGTATTGGACTTTGACGTTATGACTTCAGCTGCGTGCAGAGGGAGTGTCATTAGTGGGGCGTGTATACTCCA
This sequence comes from Bombina bombina, assembly GCF_027579735.1. Taxonomy (NCBI): domain Eukaryota; kingdom Metazoa; phylum Chordata; class Amphibia; order Anura; family Bombinatoridae; genus Bombina; species Bombina bombina. Next base: position 1,236,078,358 of record NC_069500.1, on the reverse strand, counting down.
ACCTTATGGCCAGTCACCGCTTGCTAGGTTGGGGGTGTGTATATTACACGATCGTGATTGGGTGATCACTGTATATTGTAAACAGGATCATCAATATTGTAAAATAGCTTTCTCTGATGGCATAATTATAATCCGGTTGGATAATATCAAGATCATAGTTTTCGAAATGAGGCCAAAAAACAGTTATCTAACACTTCATGTTATAAGCAGCTTAATATTCAACCCTCAGAGTTCATATCTTGCTCAATATAACAAAATGATACAAAGTGCTTGGAAAGCCAATATAATATCTAATTCAGAGAAAAAGTATCTGACAAAGGACAATCCCAAAATTGCTACCTTATATTTCCTCCCGAAAGTGCATAAAAACTCCTCAATACCCCCCGGAAGACCAATTGTGTCAGGTAATGACAACCTAACAGAAAATGCGAGTAAATTTGTTGATTTACGGTTAAGAGAATACCTCACCAGTTTACCTTCATATGTACGTGACACAATGGAGGTATTGCAATTGTTACAAAATATCAAACTATCAGAGGACATGTGGTTGGTTACAGCAGACGTGGAGTCCCTATATACCAATATAAAACATGAGGATGGAATTAAAGCCATCAAATATTATTTGACTTCGAATAATAATGACAACAACCAACATAATAATTTTATTATTCAACTTTTAAAATTTGTCCTGACTCACAATTTTTTCACATTCAATGACAGGTATTATTTACAAACACAGGGTACCGCCATGGGTACAGCCTGTGCGCCAACATACGCAAACTTATTTCTAGGCTATTGGGAACTATTCCATGTATTCTCTGATGATCTCACAAAGCATACTGAACACATCCCAATATGGTTAAGATACATAGATGATGTTCTCTTCATCTGGGAAGGATCTTATGAACAACTTGAAATTTTTATGAAAAAAATCAATGAGAATGATCTTAATATCAAACTAACCTTTGAAGCTAACCAACATGAGATATGCTTTTTGGACTTGAAAATATTCAAAAATAATGAAGGATTCATCAACACTACCATGTTCAGAAAAGAAACAGCAACTAACACCATCCTACATTATTCTAGTGCACATTCTCCTAGTACTTTAAAAGCTATACCTTATGGAGAATTTTTGAGACTTCGCCGCAACTGTACCAATAAAGAGATCTATATACAGGAAAGTGTGGCTCTAACACAGAGATTGATCACACGTGGATACAGTAAGAAATCCATAAAAAGAGCAAAGTACAAAGCACTCAGAAAAAGTAGAGATGAATTATTAATTCCAAAAACCAAAATCCTCAAAGAGTCATGTCCCAGACTCATCACTACGTACAATCCACAAATGCCACATGTCATTAAAATCATAAATGACCATTGGAACATACTACAAAACGATGAGACACTCAAGTCAGTAATTGGCGAGAGAGTATCATTGGGATATAAGAGACCGAATAGCCTAAGAGACAAATTGGTATCCAGCCACTTTGTAAGAACTGCAAAGAAAAAAGATATGAATCCAGGCATGTACCCCTGTGGTACCTGCTCAGCCTGCAAATATGTTTGGAAAACCAAAACAATAACTAAAAAGACAGGGCAAGTATATAACCTCCAAGCACATTTTTCATGCACAACTATAGGGGTAATATATGCACTCTACTGTTCCTGCCAAATGGTTTACGTTGGCATGACGACAAGGGAGATAAAAACACGCATCTTAGAACATGTTTATAACATTAAATATGCTCAGAGAGACAAAGAAAAAGGTAAAAAAAAATCACCTCTGTAGCTAAGCACTTTTTACTTCACCACAATGGATCACCTGAAGGCTTAAAATACACTGTGATCAGAAAAGCATCTCTTGGCATCAGAGGTGGCAATATTGAAAAGGTTTTATTAAAAATGGAATGCAAATGGATCTATCTCTTAAATGCTGTCAAACCTTTTGGGATGAATGACTATAATAATTTCTTTGTATATATTTAATTACAAAGATTTAGGAATTAAAGATACCTAGCAATTTCATCAATTCAGCTTACAATACAAGTAGTGAAAATCTATTCTATTACCTTATATAATTGCATACTATAAGGTAACCTCAATAATAACTTTATTATAAGACTAACCTTAATACCCCCTCCTTTTTTCGTAATACAATAATTTTAGATATGTATCCCTCATACTCCAAGGTAAAAATTACCGACTACCCTACAGAGTTCAGAAAGCTATATTGCTTCATCTCCCTATTAAGCAACACTAGTGCACCCTCACCCCTCTGAATATTTAGTTCGTTTTATATAATCTTAATATCACTTAGCCAATATAGTATTACTAGCACAGGCCTTGATTACGTGTGTTTTTTGTGTGTTTTTTTCTTCTAAGGATCTCACAGATCTCTTATATGTTTGTCTTTTTATTTAGTTTTTTCATTTAATTTTATATATATATATATTGTCTCACTATAGGGCATATTAGAAGCCCATATGCACATTTCTATTTATATTAAAATATTCATATGTCTATATTTTGTCCTAAATCACTTTTCACGTATACCACTCAATCCCACTCACATACCAAGTTACATTTATAGCTTGTATAAAATATACATTCTCTTACTTGGATGCATATATATTAGTGTAATTATATAATAATTTTTTCTTTACACTGTCATTAAGTCACATTGTCACTACATTGTACATAATTCAAGACTTAGCACATTTTTATGTTTTTAAATACATGAGGGAAGATCGAGAATTATATATTGTATATAGCTATTATAAATCTGCTCTTACCAACTCTGTAACACACTAACACTATGTCATAGTGTCACGACATTGTAGAATATTAAAGACTTAGCACATTCTTATGCTCTTAGATGTATTAGGGAAGATCGAGAATTATACAATGTAGATAGCCTTTATAAATCTGCTTTTATTAACTCTATAACATATTACAATTTCTTTAGATTTATAAAGGAATTAGTGATAGAGTATAGATAGCCATTACAAGCTAGCGTCTACTATCCCAACGGTACACATCACATAGTTGATCGCATGTAATAAAGATAATATTAAGTTTAACATCAGTCAACTCTATCTATATATGTAGTATCAATAAGGGATTTTTCCACTACTGATGTATAGGTCCAATAGGGGAATGTCGTTAGCAATCCAACGGTATATTACCTACTAATAGAATTATGTTATTCCTATTTCACATCTATGCATCAACATCTTGGTAATATAATTTAGGGTTAAGTAATAATATTATGGTCTGCTGTGTGTTTGAGCATTTTCCCATTATAATGGAACTACGATATTCTCAAATTAATAATATTTTGAGTAGTTGTAAGCCAGACCGAATCTCGCTTCTTTCTATAATAATGAAATATATATCTACACTGTTTATTCGAATCAGTTCCAATATTTGAAAGATTTATTAGAGATAGTAAACGGAAATATGAACCTTACAATAAACTTTTTTTGTAGCCGATCATCTGCTGCAAGTTCCTCGACTATGCCGACCTATAACTTTTAAATTGCATGCAGTACTTTCTCAAACGTCCTCCACAGAAGGACACTGCAATTTCTCATTTCGAAAACTATGATCTTGATATTATCCAACCGGATCATAATTATGCCATCGGAGAAAGCTATTTTACAATATTGATGATCCTGTTTACAATATACAGTGATCACCCAATCCCGATCGTGTAATATACACACCCCCAACCTAGCAAGCGGTGACTGGCCATAAGGTTGGAGTATACACGCCCCACTATTGACACTCCCTCTGCACGCAGCTGAAGTCATAACGTCAAAGTCCAATACTATGAAGGACATATTCAGCAGCAAATCAGATAAATCACAACTCAGAGGGTTAACCAATTAGGGTTCAGAGGTGGGACATAAGTTTTCACAAATAACGCAGAGTAGCAGCGGCCCGCACCCCCTCTGAGGAAGCGTTCTGTGAAACGCGCGTCAGGGGTCCAGCAGGAGCAGCTTGCTCTCTCCTGTCTGTCGCTTTTAACTGCTTACCCATGTTAAAAACAGAAATCTAGCCTCTACTAACTTTTGTTGATAACTGGTGCCCATCGTTTAAGAAGTAATAATAAAAGTAAATTCAGCCCTCGGATTGTAAGGGCTTAGCTTATTGTACAATTTTTCCTCTGTGGGCACTAGGCAAATCAATATCATTGTTGCTTACTTAATTATTCCCATGTTAACTGGGTTCAAGTGTTTTTAATTTTTTCTTGCTACTACTGTGTGAATGGTTGTTCCTAGTACCTAATAAAAATTTAAAGTATGAATGTTATGGAACATTTTTAATGTTTAGAGTAATCCTATATCCATATACAAGTTGGAGTTGGGTATTTATTATTTTTGTGGTATTCTTTTCTAAAAAATTCTAATGTGTATTTATCTATACAATTAGTATTCTAGTTGTTTGGTCCTGCTTTTTAAAGAATCCACAACAGATACGTATCTAAATTACTATATACTATTATACAGCACTGGTATATATCATACCTGTAATGATTTATATATTTGGTACAATATCTGTTACTTATTAACTCCATTCAAATCCCCCCTCACATTGCAAAGCTAAAGTCCTTTGGGAGAATATACCTAGATTTCTATTTCTGGGTTTAGCCCTTTTCCTTGGGGGTTATAATAAGTATAAACTTTTACATAATGGATATTCAAACAGATATGGCTAATCGCCATCAGAAACGACTTTTAGAACTTAACTCTATCTTTAATAGTTCCACTAGGGACAATATACAAATTAATGAGGATGAATTAAATAATGTGTTATGCAAACTACATCAAACTTTACACAAACAATCTAAAAGATGGTGGAACTGGCACTTCTTTGAAAAGTATGCTGAAAAAAATATAATTCCCAGAGGGTTGAGGATGAAGGTATTCCCGGCCTTCACCCTCCATAACAATGATCTAACCAAAGAGTGGGAAACAGCTCTATCAGAATGCTCTCTCAAACTTATAAACATATTGATCAAACATGATAAACTTGAACTAACAAAGCTAGACTCTGAAATTGAGGCATATAATGCCCAATTGTCTCAATTTAATGATAAACTAGACTATAAGAGTCAGTATGATAAATATCAAAAAGAATTAGACAAATTGGAACAAGAAATAATAGCAACTAAAAAACAGAAGTTGCAGAGGGACATCGAAGATTTCCAAAATCAGAGAGTATATCGCTGGCGTAGCAATATTACCTCAAGACAGAGAGGCAATAGATATCTTGTTCAACAACCTGATAGCAGTGCAGAGAGTGAAACTGACATTTCAGATAATGACTCAGATACCAATACTGACAATGACAATATTAATAATACTAACACAAATGGTGCCAAACCTAAGAGCTATAGCTCAGTACAATCTTCCACATCTTCTTCTTCTTCTTCATCCTCTTTTTTGTCCACCACTCCCCACAATATAACTCCACCAGTCACCTCAACCAATCTGACCAACACTCAGAACAGGGGAAACAAACGGAAATTTTCCGGCCCAGTAAGACAGTCCACAAGGAGAAGGGAACTGAGTCCCTTCAGCAAGATAAGGATGAACAAATGAGAATTATCAATCTATCTGACTATATACTTAGTACCACACAAAAATCTGTATTATCTAGAGGACTGTCTTTCTGCCCTGTAAATTCGTTAAACAAATTTGAAATAATCAAAGATATTCATTTATTCTCCAGAAAGATATTACTTAAAAAACTATATGCATTCAATCCCAACAGCTTGAATGCAGAAGATTTATTAACTGTTGACATACTACAGGAACTATCTGAAACTAACACTGACATGCAAACAGAGAACAATATGAGTATTCAAGCAGATGATTCCTCATCTACTGTTTGGAAATCCAATTTAAAACCAAAATCTACCTTTGTTCCATCCTTTTCCATATCTCCTGAGACACAGATTTTTTGTAAGATGGTTTGCAAAAAAATTGAACAACTACCCATATACAGCACCAAACATAATCTCACCATCGATGAAATCAATGCACTAAAAGAGATAGAATCATGGCCTGATGTTTTAATCAAGCCATTGGATAAAGGTGGAAATGTAGTTTTGTGGCCACAACAAATGTATATGGATGAGGCCAAAAAACAGTTATCTAACACTTCATGTTATAAGCAGCTAATATTCAACCCTCAGAGTTCATATCTTGCTCAATATAACAAAATGATACAAAGTGCTTGGAAAGCCAATATAATATCTAATTCAGAGAAAAAGTATCTGACAAAGGACAATCCCAAAATTGCTACCTTATATTTCCTCCCGAAAGTGCATAAAAACTCCTCAATACCCCCCGGAAGACCAATTGTGTCAGGTAATGACAACCTAACAGAAAATGCGAGTAAATTTGTTGATTTACGGTTAAGAGAATACCTCACCAGTTTATCTTCATATGTACGTGACACAATGGAGGTATTGCAATTGTTACAAAATATCAAACTATCAGAGGACATGTGGTTGGTTACAGCGGACGTGGAGTCCCTATATACCAATATAAAACATGAGGATGGAATTAAAGCCATCAAATATTATTTGACTTCAAATAATAATGACAACAACCAACATAATAATTTTATTATTCAACTTTTAAAATTTGTCCTGACTCACAATTTTTTCACATTCAATGACAGGTATTATTTACAAACACAGGGTACCGCCATGGGTACAGCCTGTGCGCCAACATACGCGAACTTATTTCTAGGCTATTGGGAACTATTCCATGTATTCTCTGATGATCTCACAAAGCATACTGAACACATCCCAATATGGTTAAGATACATAGATGATGTTCTCTTCATCTGGGAAGGATCTTATGAACAACTTGAAATTTTTATGAAAAAAATCAATGAGAATGATCTTAATATCAAACTAACCTTTGAAGCTAACCAACATGAGATATGCTTTTTGGACTTGAAAATATTCAAAAATAATGAAGGATTCATCAACACTACCATGTTCAGAAAAGAAACAGCAACTAACACCCTCCTACATCATTCTAGTGCACATTTTCCTAGTACTTTAAAAGCTATACCTTATGGAGAATTTTTGAGACTTCGCCGCAACTGTACCAATAAAGAGATCTATATACAGGAAAGTTTGGCTCTAACACAGAGATCGATGGCACGTGGATACAGTAAGAAATCCATAAAAAGAGCAAAGTACAAAGCACTCAGAAAAAGTAGAGATGAATTATTAATTCCAAAAACCAAAATCCTCAAAGAGTCATGTCCCAGACTCATCACTACGTACAATCCACAAATGCCACATGTCATTAAAATCATAAATGACCATTGGAACATACTACAAAACGATGAGACACTCAAGTCAGTAATTGGCGAGAGAGTATCATTGGGATATAAGAGACCGAATAGCCTAAGAGACAAATTGGTATCCAGCCACTTTGTAAGAACTGCAAAGAAAAAAGATATGAATCCAGGCATGTACCCCTGTGGTACCTGCTCAGCCTGCAAATATGTTTGGAAAACCAAAACAATAACTAAAAAGACAGGGCAAGTATATAACCTCCAAGCACATTTTTCATGCACAACTATAGGGGTAATATATGCACTCTACTGTTCCTGCCAAATGGTTTACGTTGGCATGACGACAAGGGAGATAAAAACACGCATCTTAGAACATGTTTATAACATTAAATATGCTCAGAGAGACAAAGAAAAAATTAAAAAAAATCACCTCTGTAGCTAAGCACTTTTTACTTCACCACAATGGATCACCTGAAGGCTTAAAATACACTGTGATCCAAAAAGCATCTCTTGGCATCAGAGGTGGCAATATTGAAAAGGTTTTTATTAAAAATGGAATGCAAATGGATCTATCTCTTAAATGCTGTCAAACCTTTTGGGATGAATGACTATAATAATTTCTTTGTATATATTTAATTACAAAGATTTAGGATTTAAAGATACCTAGCAATTTCATCAATTCAGCTTACAATACAAGTAGTGAAAATCTATTCTATTACCTTATATAATTGCATACTATAAGGTAACCTCAATAATAACTTTATTATAAGACTAACCTTAATACCCCCTCCTTTTTTCGTAATACAATAATTTTAGATATGTATCCCTCATACTCCAAGGTAAAAATTACCGACTACCCTACAGAGTTCAGAAAGCTATATTGCTTCATCTCCCTATTAAGCAACACTAGTGCACCCTCACCCCTCTGAATATTTAGTTCGTTTTATATAATCTTAATATCACTTAGCCAATATAGTATTACTAGCACAGGCCTTGATTACGTGTGCTTTTTGTGTGTTTTTTTCTCCTAAGGATCTCACAGATCTCTTATATGTTTGTCTTTTTATTTAGTTTTTTCATTTAATTTTATATATATATATTGTCTCACTATAGGGCATATTAGAAGCCCATATGCACATTTCTATTTATATTAAAATATTCATATGTCTATATTTTGTCCTAAATCACTTTTCACGTATACCACTCACATACCAAGTTACATTTATAGCTTGTATAAAATATACATTCTCTTACTTGGATGCATATATATTAGTGTAATTATATAATAATTTTTTCTTTACACTGTCATTAAGTCACATTGTCACTACATTGTACATAATTCAAGACTTAGCACATTTTTATGTTTTTAAATACATGAGGGAAGATCGAGAATTATATATTGTATTTAGCTATTATAAATCTGCTCTTACCAACTCTGTAACACACTAACACTATGTCATAGTGTCACGACATTGTAGAATATTAAAGACTTAGCACATTCTTATGCTCTTAGATGTATTAGGGAAGATCGAGAATTACACAATGTAGATAGCCTTTATAAATCTGCTTTTATTAACTCTATAACATATTACAATTTCTTTAGATTTATAAAGGAATTAGTGATAGAGTATAGATAGCCTATCTATATATGTAGTATCAATAAGGGATTTTTCCACTACTGATGTATAGGTCCAATAGGGGAATGTCGTTAGCAATCCAACGGTATATTACCTACTAATAGAATTATGTTATTCCTATTTCACATCTATGCATCAACATCTTGGTAATATAATTGAGGGTCAAGTAATAATATTATGGTCTGCTGTGTGTTTGAGCATTTTCCCATTATAATGGAACTACAATATTCTCAAATAAAAATATTTTGAGTAGTTGTAAGCCAGACCGAATCTCGCTTCTTTCTATAATAATGAAATATATATCTACACTGTTTATTCGAATCAGTTCCAATATTTGAAAGATTTATTAGAGATAGTAAACGGAAATATGAACCTTACAAATCCCCCCACACATTGCAAAGCTACAGTACTGTAAAGTGTTAATTCAAGGCTGTGTCCTGTTATACAAGTCAGTACTGTAAAGTGTTAATTCAAGGCTGTGTCCTGTTATACAAGCCAGTACTGTGAAGTGCTAATTCAAGACTGAGTCCTGTTATACAAGTCAGTACTGTGAAGCGTTAATTCAAGGCTGTGTCCTGTTATACAAGTCAGTACTGTGAAGCGTTAATTCAAGGCTGTGTCCTGTTATACAAGTCAGTACTGTGAAGTGTTAATTCAAGGCTGTGTCCTGTTATACAAGTCAGTACTGTGAAGCGTTAATTCAAGGCTGTGTCCTGTTATACAAGTCAGTACTGTAAAGTGTTAATTCAAGGCTGTGTCCTGTTATACAAGTCAGTACTGTAAAGTGTTAATTCAAGGCTGTGTCCTGTTATACAAGCCAGTACTGTGAAGTGTTAATTCAAGGCTGTGTCCTGTTATACAAGCCAGTACTGTGAAGTGCTAATTCAAGACTGAGTCCTGTTATACAAGTCAGTACCGTAAAGTGTTAATTCAAGGCTGTGTCTTGTTATACAAGTCAGTACTGTAAAGTGTTAATTCAAGGCTGTGTCCTGTTATACAAGTCAGTACTTTAAAGTGATAATTCAAGGCTGTGTTCTGTTATACAAGTCAGTACTGTAAAGCGTTAATTCAAGGCTGTGTCCTGTTATACAAGCCAGTACTGTAAAGTGATAATTCAAGGCTGTGTCATGTTATACAAGCCAGTACTGTGAAGTGTTAATTCAAGGCTGTGTCCTGTTATACAAGTCAGTACTGTGAAGTTTTAATTCAAGGCTGTGTCCTGTTATACAAGTCAGTACTGTGAAGTGTTAATTCAACCTGCATTGTTATTCCACGTACCTGTGTATCCTGTTACATTGTTATTCCAAGGACCTGTTTATCCTGCCAATGGGGTCTATTTAAGAAGCAGCGGATGCTGCCTCCGACCAGACTGAAGTGGAAGTTAAGAAGCAGCAGTCCTAAGACCGCTGCTCCTTAACTTGTCCTCCACCTCTGAGGTGGCGGACAGCAATCAGCCCGATCGAATATGATTGGGCTGATTGACACTCCCTGCTAGCGGCCAATTGGCCGCAAATCTGCTGGGGGTGATATTGCACCAGCAATTCACAAGAACTGCTGGTGCAATGATAAGTTTATTGATGTGCGGCAGACATGATCCGCTATATCGGATCATGTCCGTCCGCACATTAATAAATGGACCGCTGTGTATCTTCTTGCATTTGTATTTTAAGTACCTGAGTATCCTGTTACATTGCTATAGCCAAGTACCTAAGTTTCCTTTTACATTGCTATTCCAAGGACCCGTGTATCCTGCCTGTGTATCCTGTTACATTGCTATAACCAACTGCCTGAAGTATCTTGTTTCATTGAACTTTACCTTTGCTTGATATCAGTCTGTTCTTACTTTCTTCATCTGCAATAAAGAATCTTTGTTCTTCTGCATAATTATGCCTAGGCGAAATTCTTCTAAGATGAAAGAGGCTGTTTTGCTTTCTGAACCTAAAACCACAACACCTGAGCTCCAACCTGAACACCCCCCCAAAACATGACAGCCCCTTACTAATGATTGCTGGAGGGGGGAGATGGGGGACCACAAAATTACAAACAACATTTTTAAAAAAAATAATTACAATTTAAAAAAAAAAAAAGAAGTAATTTATAGGTACTGGCAGACAGATGCAAGTAACTAAGATGGTGGACACTAGTTAGAGGGGGAGGGTTAGAGAGCTGTTTGGGAGGAATCATGGAGGTTGGAGGGTAAAGGTGGATCCTACACTGCAGAAAATAGAAAAAATAAAAATAAATTAATAAGAAAAACTGCCTTAAATCTTCATTTTGGCAAACTGCCAGTACCTAAGATGGTGGTGACAAGTGGGGAGGGGGGAGGGAAGAGAGCTGTTTGAGAGGGATCAGGGGGTGGGATGTGTCAGGTGGGAGGGTAATCTCTACACTAAAGCTAAAATTAACCTTACAAGCTACCTGATGTATTTCCTTAATTATAGCAGTATGGTGCGCAGCTGCAATTAGTTGCATTCTAATTACCAAAAAGCAATGGTTAAGCCATTCATGTCTGCTATTTCTGAACAAAAGGGATCCCACAGAAGCTTTTACAATAATTTGTGGCATGGTTGCACAAGCGGTATGTAAATCATTTCAATGTGGAAAAGTTAACAATTCTTTTTGTATATGATCGCATTTGGCGGTGAAATGGTGGCATGAAATATACCAAAATGGGCCTAGATCAATACCTTGGGTTGTCTACTTTAAAAAAAATATATAGTTTTAACAGGTAAATAATAAAAAAAAACAATTCTCTATTTCTGTTTAAATGGAGTAATAGCAAAAATGCTAAAGATTCTCAGGTATTTTTTGCAATTTCTTCTCTGAAAGTTCCGGTAGAGAAGGGGTTAAATTGTGTAATAGAAATAAACTGGATATATTTTACATTGCACACTCTGGGCTATTTATCAAAGAAAGAGGCTGCTTTGGAGTCCTTGTGGTGCTGGCTCGACCTCTGCTTCTTAAAGGACCACTAAACGCAGTAGAATTATATAATCAACAAATGCATAATAAAAAGACAATGCAAAAGAGAATTTCAAATGAGTAATAGTTTTTTTCTGACAAATGTCAAAGTTCATTTTTCCATCCCCCTTTATCATGTGTCAGTCATAAAATACATGTGTATATTGTGAATGCATGCACATGCTCAGTAGGAACTAGTGCCTCAGAAAGCGTGCATATAAAAAGACTGTGCATATTTTGATAACGGACTTGAATTGGAAAGTTCTTTAAAATTGAGTGCTGTAGCTCAATCATAAAAGTTTAATTTTGACTCTAGTGTTGCTTCTCCACCACCTCTTAAAACCCCTCAAACATGTTTTTGGGATGATTGAAAGGAAGATTCTGCTCTCCCACAATTGGTCACACAAGAGCAAGGGGTGGCGCTGCATAAAGATTTACTGTTGCAATAATAACACGGGTGAAAAAGTCCGCTACTTTAGAACTTTTCCATCTGTGTTTTAATTAAAAGGGGCTCTCTGTCTTGATCATGGAAGTTTATTTTTAAATTCCATGTCCCTGTAATATGATTTAACTTCAACCATTACTTATTATAAGAAAAAAATAATGTCACTACACATTCAGACTGAGGTTTATTTAATACTATCATTTAAACAGGATATCATTTACTCGTAGAAGCTTCCGACCCACTCCGCTTCAGTTCTGCCTAAAGCGAATTAAGAAGCAGCGGACCTAAGACCGCTGCTCCTAAACTCGTCCGTCACCTCTGAGGTGGCGGACAGCAATCAGCCAGATCGAATACGAACGGGTTGATTGACACCCCCTACTAGCGTATGCTGTCGGCATGTATCCATGTGCGGCGGACATGATACTCTACATCGTATCATGTCTGTCCGCACAATAATAAATTTACCCCAAGGACTTTGCTTTTTCAAATATGTTATAATAGTGAGTATGGGAATTCAGTACACAGACAGAGAATAATAACTGAACCTTGCAGCTTCAAGACACTTTTAATACCAAATAGAATTTAAAAATGTAATTTGTTTATGTAAATACCAGGCTATATAAAAAATGTATGATTCCTTAATGTTCCACTTTTCTTTATCCTCCTTTTCAATCCAATTAACATTGGCAAACAGTTATGCATTATTTTTAAAAGAAAATAAACATATGAAAAGAGCACAGACAATTTTGATGCGATTGCACGCTACATTAGGAATGCTTGTAAAATGAAAAGGAAAAGGAAACCTTTCTGGTTCTCAAGAGATCTGGCACATATTGTAAAGGCAAAAAAGCTTACTTATGGGGAATACAGGCGGAATTAGTCAAATTAGTCAGCTGAGAATGGAGAAAACATCTAAAACTGAAGGCAAGAAAGTCTAAAAAAGAATAATAAATACCAAGACCAAAATGAAAGAGGATAGCATAGTCAGTAAAAAAAAAAACTGTAAAACAATCTGCTTTAGATGCATTACAGTCTGGGTACACATAAAGTATAATTAGCCTTCAGATTCTGATAAATTTGTGGACTGAAACTTTTGTTGGGTATTTCCCATGGAAGGAAGCAACTATACTTGGTTAAGTGGTTAATGTTTGACTGTTTAATGAGAATGAGTTTTTAGGGAATAAGTCATTAGATCCAGATAATGCTTTATCAAGGATATTAAAGGACCTGTGCTACCAACACAATTAACTTTGCTAGTCACTGTCAATAATTGCAATGTCAGGTAAGTAAGCTTACTTGCTTATGTTGTCTATTTAGAAAAAAGGTAGTATGGCAGATACTGTGAATTGTGTTGAATTGTTTGACTTAAAGGGATAGTAAAGTCAATTTGTCCAGGATATCTATCTATCTATCTATCTATCTATCTATCTATCTATCTATCTATCTACAAAACATGAAAATGGACTGCACTCTCAATCCAGATTGGGCACACATCCAATGACACTGCAAAACTCACCGTCGCTACCAGGAATTTCAGAAAAAATCTTGCCCAAAGTACTGAAGAATTTAAAGCTATTTTACTATCAGTTTAAAGGGGCACTCAAGTCAAAATTTTAATTTTTCATGATTCAGATAGAGAATGCAACTTTCCAATTTACTTCTTTTAACAAATGTGCCCAGTCTTTTTATATTTACACTTTTTGAGTCACCAGCTCCTACTGAGCATGTGCAAGAATTCACAGAATATACGTATATGCATTTGTGATTGGCTAACGGTTGTCACATGATACAGGAGGACATAACTACTCATTTGAAGTTGTCTTATAATGCATTGGTTGATTATGCAAATATATTGTATTTACTGGTCCTTTATTTTATTTACTTATGAAAACTATATATGTCTTTACCCCTTCCCACCCAGACTAACAAATAAGTTAAAAAGTGAAATCATGTGATCAATTTCAATAATGAGATTGTGTCTGGGGGGAGTGCCTATGATGCTAGACACACCCTCCAGCCCACAATTCGATTCAGGGAGCGCCTTTGGTTTAAGTACAGCCAAAAAGCTAGGACGTCCATCCTAAGGGCGTTAAAGCCCAGTGTGGTTACGATGGCATAGAACGTCCTAAGGGCGGGCAGGGGTTAAAGTAGAAAACCCAAATTATTTACTTACAACCATTTCAGTCTTAAGAAAAATGGTCCCCTTTGTTCAGAAACAGTCAACATTCATGGCTTTGTCATTGTTTTTTTGCAATTAGAAGGACATTAATTGCAGCTGCGCATCACACATTTGAAATTCAGTGCAGTGAAGAGGTTAATCAGCTTGTAAGCAGTGTTCCCTCTAAGGCCATATTTTGTGGGCGACCATGCAGTGAAACAGTTAATAAGGGAACAGCACCTTGCAGTTAGCAATTAGCAAATACTACTCAATGCAGACTGCAAGATATGGTTCCTGTATTAATTGTTTTACTGATGGGTCGCTCACAAAATGTGGCCTTAGAGAGAACAATGCTTGTAAGGCTAATTGTTACTGCAGTGTAGAGATTACCTTCCCAAAGTTAAAAAAAAAAAAAAAACCTAATGTATGCTAAGACACATAAAGATACAAATATTGCGGCGTTGAGGACAACTTAATATACTTGTCAGGGTTTTTTCCCTGCTTTGTTTGCCATGTGCTGCTGGCAGCCATTTTACTCACCTCTTACTAAATCTGGTGCAGAGTGTCTGATGCTGCTCATTTCCTGCACACGCTCTTATGGCCGAACTGGTGTACATCATCCGTGTGAGACAGGTTGCAGTCTCAGTATTGTGATGTCATCACTTATTATTTATGTTAAATTATTTTTTATTTAAAGAACATCACTTGACATATTAATGAACATAAATATTTCAGTACATCATTGGGTTATCAGCTACTACAGCAAACTGGTAAACGTTATCAAATCGTCCATCTTCTGTGCCTTGCTTTATAAGCATCCGTGAGTTGAGATACAAGACCGTAATGTCCATACAGTGCTACATTATACATGATGATGTGGCCTTGACTCAAATGCCATAATATAACCCCTGACCTGACGTACAAAAAAGAAGAGTATCTAACAGAGATGTCTTATATATAGCTATCAAAACAAGTAACAAGTAAACAACTTGAACAATACAGAAAATAAAAAGTGATAAAGAAAAAGAACAACAATTGGTCACTTGAAAATTAATATTGTGTGTCATTGTCATTGTGTCATTGTTAATGGAAATAACGTAAACTAATGTGATTAGTGAGGGAGAGGAGATGTCTCCTAGAGCATTTTCGTGTTTATTCATGTCTGTTTTTCCCTAGATGTGCAATCTGCCTCTCTATCATCTCGTTTGGGGCCATAGAAGTATTAGTTAACTAGTCTGCATTAACCAATAAAACTAAATTTTATTATATGTATCTACAGTTCCTAAGATTAGTGCAGCGGTTTCATGGAGCCTGTGCTTCATTTTAATTCTATCCAGTATCTCCTGCCATGATGGTGTCCCTTCCTTCCAGAGTTTGGCAATGCATATTCTTGTGACAGTGCAAAGTATTCTAATGAAAGTGTTGATGTGGTTATGGAAGTTTGGGAACGGTCTATTCAGGAGCCCCTGGGACATAGTTGTTTTCTGTTCATCTAGTAGTGTACTAAGGTAGGTAGATAAGTTCATCCAAATCTGTTTGACTTTGTGACACTCCCACCACATATGTGCGTAAGTCCCTATGTTATTGCATCCCCTGTAGCAGTTTCTGTTCCTTACCTCTGTAAAGTGGGATGTTTTTATTGGGGTTAAATACCACCAAAAGATGGTCTTATAGCTATTCTCCCTTAAATCTGCGTTAATCAAACCCCTGCAAGAGGAGTGAAGTAGTTTGTGCCATTCCCGCACCTCCAACACAACTCCCGTATCAGCCTCCCATTTGAGCATAACAGAAGACTTTTCTTAATTTATCATGGACTGTAGTGCTATGTACAATTGTGAAATGGTGTGTTTCGGCCTGGCGTCAGTACTACAGATTCTCTCCAGAGGGGTACTGATTTGGTTCTGTATGTTGGGCAAGAATTTTCTCAGAGTGGAAGTTATTTGCAAATATAAATACCACCAAAGGGGGTCTGGAGCCAGTCGGTCCTGCATTTGTGTGAAAGTTAGAGGTTTGTTATGTAGTAACATGTCACCCACCCGGTAGAGTCCCTTATTTTCCCATTTGTCTAGTTGTTTCCTATATTCAGTCGGGATAAGATATTTGAGCGGCATCTTGAGAGAGAAATCTGGAACTATTTTTTTCTTTTTCAGTAAGGTTTTTCAGTGACGTACCGAGTGACTGGTAATTGGGGAATAATTGTTAGCTAATTGTTGAGGTAAAGAGGTGTCCCAGATTAGATCATTTGGAGAACTAAAATCTCCCAGAACTGACTCCAAGCCAATCCACACCACATCTGTTTTAGCAGACTCTATCAGTGAAGTTTGGGCCAATCTAGAGGCATCATAATAATCTATCAGGTTAGGGACTCCGACACCCCCCAGCTGTCTGTGTTTTGTCAATATCGGAAAAGAGAATCTTGAGTGCCTCTTATTATTGATAAAGTGGATAATTTCTGATTGTAGTACTTTCAGGTCCTTTTTTGGGACTGGGATAGGTAGGGCCCTAAATAAGTATAAAATTTTCGGGAGGATATTCATTTTTATTGCAAATATTCTGCGATTCCATGAGAAGGTAAGAAGCTTCCATTTAGCAATATCTCTACGGATCTCTCTGTACATTGGTAAGTAATTTATTTTATAAAGTCCTGTAAACTGAGTGGAAAGGTTAACTCCCAGATATTTGATATGTGATTTAACCCAAGAGAATGTAAAATTTATTTCAATTATATTTTTGTTTGAGCTGGCAATGCTATTGCCATAGCTTCACTCTTATCCATATTTATTTTGTATCCTGATATGGCAGAAAACTGATTGAGAACATCATAAAGATTAGTAAGGGAGGTTAAGGGCTTAGTTAGTGTTAACAAAACATCATCCGCGAAAAGAGTGATCTCATAATCTATTTTTTTTTTTTTTAATCTGGAGGCCTGTAATGTCAGGTTTCTGTCTAATACAAGTGGCTAAGGGTTCCATACAAAGTGCAAACAACAGAGGTGAAAGCGGACACCCCTGTCTCGTGCCGTTTTTAATATTTATGAGCTTGGAGTGGTGGCCTACACAGCTCTAACCGTGGCTGTAGGCTCAGAGTATATACTCTGTAGGGCTGCTACAAAGGGGCCTCTGAATCCCATCTTGTCTAAGACTGAAAACATGTATGTCCAATCAATTCTGTTGAACGCCTTCTCCGCATCCATTTATAGGACTAGAGAAGGCATTTTCATCTTCGTCAACTGGGTTATGGTCATGATTATGCGTCTAATGTTATCAGGAGTTTCTCTGCCAGCCACAAATCCAACCTGATCCGGGTGAACTATGTTTGGTAGTATAGGTTTAAGTCTATTTGCTAATATCTTGGTGAAGTTTTTTAAGTCTTGGTTTATAAGAGAGATGGGTCTATAACTAGTGCACCACTTTACATTTTTTCCTGGTTTAGGTATTATGACTATCCTTGCTCTAAGAAGGTCGGGGGGTATCACATATCCTTGCATAATGTGATTAGATAATTTGACTAAGTGAGAAAGTAGAGAGGACTTGAACAGTTTGTAATATTCTCCCAGGAGACCGTCAGGACCCGGAGCCTTACCTGGCTTCAGATCCTTAACAGCCTGTTGAACCTCAGCCACCGTTATCACCTGATTTAAAGTATCTCTATCTGTCTCTGTCAAAGAAGGTAATTGGGCCCCATCCAGAAATTGAGCCAATAAGGTTGTGGTCTGTGCAGACCAAGTCACTTTAGTTCCATCGTATAGGTCGCTATAGTATTCAGCAAAACTGCCAACTATCTCTTGTGGGTGTGTTGTGGCAGTGCCGTCTTGTTTCTGAATTTGTGATATAGCCACCAGTCTTATTTTGTAGAGAATTCTATTTGCCATATATCTATCTGGTTTATTGGAATATATATAGTAATTAGCTTTAAGTCGAAACGCTGCCTTCACCGCTTGGTTATTAAGGATGTTAGCTAATGTTGTACGTTTTTCTTGTAACTGTTTGAAAGTGGTCTTAGATTGTGTGAGTCTGTGTTGTTTTTCAAGTGTATTAATTTCACTTTGGAGTTCTAATCTTTGAGAGCTTAACTTTTTAATCAAAGCGAATTTATCTTTTATGAGCAATCCCCTTAAAAAAGGTTTTGTGAGCTGCCAAAATCGAAATAGGATTCTCCGTCATCCCTGTATTAATGTCCCAGTATTCCCACATTTGTCGTGTGATAGCACTTAGAACTAGAGGGTCTTTTAGACAAAAGGGGTCAAATGTCCATGATCTAGTCCTGTTGGCCTTCTGCAGGTTGCCCATTTTAAGTTGTGTTATTGAGTGGTCCGACCACACACAGGAGTGGATAGTAGCTGAGTCTAGGACAGGTTGTAAGATTTGGCTAATAAATATATAATCTAGCTTTGTGTATGTCTTATGTGCCGCTGAATAATATGTGGTGTCTGCAGTATTTCCATATAAGGTCACCCAGGAATCAATTAAGGCATGTGTGCTTAGATTATCAAGTATCACCTTAACCATTTTATATTGTCTGTTTTGTTTGTTGGTTAACAATTGGATGTGTTTTCTAGATTGTACTGCGAGATCCACATTAAAGTCTCCAGCTAGTATTATCCCTGTCTGAGACCAACTGTCAGTTGGTGTGATATTTGCTTGAAGAAGGTATCTTGTCATTAGGGGCATATATGTTACAAAATATAATATCGGTACCTTGTATCTGGCCTCTAACTATTAAGAATCTGCCTTCTTTGTCTTTGATGGTTTCTGTGTGGACAAAGGGTATAGAGTAATGTATGAGGATTGAAACCCCTCTTTTTTTTTAGTCAATTGTAGCATAATAGTAGTATGGGAAGTCCCTAGTCCAATATCTGGGTATCTGTGAGTTTAAAAAATGTGTTTCCTGGAGGAAGATCACATTAGCTTTTAGAGACTTATATTGTGTAAGTGCTGTTCTGCGCCTAATGTCTGAGTTCAGCCCTCTGACATTGTGTGAGATCAAATTAATGGCCCAAGATTCCATTGTGGGAACTATAGCTATAGAAGTGGTTAGTGTCTTTTATTTTAAGTGTGTGTTGGAATGAGTGGTTTCTTTCTCGGCCATGTTCAACTGAACCAGAGTATGTAAATATAAAAGAGATTTCTATGTAATTCTCAGTTCTCCTCCCCAGGCTGCATGACACATCATAGAAGTAGGAGTGCAGATAATAATTCAGTGACCACATAAACATAATAACTGTGCAGCATGAATAAATCCATACTGGATAAACTGTAATAATTAAAACAGTAATACTATACAAAAAAAAGAAAATTTGTGTTAAAGAAAGTAACTTATAACTATTAACTTTTGGTGTTGGTAAAATACACATTGGGTTAGGTGTGCATAACAATAATCTTGCTATAGATATATTCTATATTGAAAATGTGTGAGGATATGTATCAGGATTGCCCCGGATAGTCCCCCGAGTACAGAATAACTACGGTTACATACATATTTAACTATATATAGGTCTACAACATAACTCAGGGTTTGGTCATCTCCCACCCATTATGTCTATCATGATTCACAATAGAAACAAAACACTCTCAAGCAGTACATGTAGAAATATATATACTCATCTCTAGGTCGTCTCCATCGTGAGAATGTCACATAGGTGGGGTCCTTCTCCAACAAGATTTTCCCCTGATTTTTTTTTTCCCAGTGGGTCACCCCAAGTATAATTACAGAGTCAGAGGATGTTCATGTTTTCTGCTTTTTCTTTGGAATATTTAACCATTTTCCTTTAGACAATGGTCCTTGCTGTGAGGAATTATGAGGTGTTCTGCTTTCCTGAGGTAGAGTTGGTAACTCCGGACACTCCAGTTTTAGGTATTTACATATCTATGGGATCTCTGATGGAGTACTAAATGAGATTGTTCTGCCTTCGTGTTGGATATGCAGTGCAAACGGGAATCCCCATCTATAGGGAATCTGATTCTTGCGTAGCAGTTGTGTAAGAGGGCGTAGTGCATTGCATCTTTGTAATGTTCTCAAGCAGAGGTCCTGATAAAACTGGATGACTGATCCCTTAAATTTAAAGGTAGGGTTCTTCCTAGCCGCCGCCATTATCTCTTCCTTTTCCTGAAAGCGAAACATTTTTACTATTATATCTCTGGGGCGATCCCCTTTCTTTGGCTTTGCCCTGAGGGCTCTGTGTGCTCTTTCCATCTGGAATCTGCCATCATCTTTGTCTTCTGTAATGGTCTGAAACAGTTGAAGGAGGGAGTCTGATAATTCTGGTGAAGTCGAAAAGGTACAGTAGTATCCAGCACAGGAAACCAGGATGCAGGAGACCAGATGCAAGTAACTGCCAACTTGCCAACAGTAATATAGAACACAGACAAGGTGGTCTCCTTACAAAAAATCCTCAATTTATTTTTACAAAAGGAACAGGAACAAACAAAGTCACGATGTTTCGGGGCAGTGCCCCTTAATCATGTGATAGTAACAATCATTACACACCTGCATTTTATAGGCTAATACCTGGGAGTTTTAACCCTTACATTCTCAAAGCTGCACATTGTATGCGCATAGCGCCCTCTAGTGTACCAATGGGTGTGAATGGAAAAAATTAAAAACAACTATTTAGAGGCCTCAAGCACCTGAAATGTACTCAAATTTATATACTTAATATTGAATTGATAATGTATATTGCAATTTTGTGAACAATATCAACATTGGTAAATTTGCATAAATTGATAGATATTATAAAGAATGGCTCATTGTTACAGCTGATGACATAAATAACCAAAAACAAACAAAAAACCAAAGGAATACTTATATAGCTTCAAAAACAGCAACTTCAAATTTCCCATCAAAAAGTCAGATGAAACAGTGGTCATAAGAATCTAAAATACAAAATACAAAAAAGCAGCAATTAAGTTACATAAAGTAATAAACAATAGCAATTTGAAAAGTAAGAACTTAAAAAGTAACTGAAAAAGTAACTTAATAAAAAGTAAATTAATAAAAAGTAACTAAATAAAATGGAGTCCAATCAATCTCCCTATTCATGCCCTTAGGTTCCAGGGTATCGAGCTTAAAAATCCAAAACGTTTCACGCTGTTTGAGCAATAGCTCTCTATTACCCCCATGCCTGGGGGTGCGGATTTGCTCGATAACCTGGAACCTAAGTTGATTAACCTGATGCCCAGCAGATAGAGAGTGATGGGCTACAGGGGCAGATTGGACCTTACAACTAATGTTGCTTTTGTGTTCTGTGATACGGTCCCCTATGCGTCTAGTGGATTCCCCCACATAGACACGCCCACAGGGACATTTAATAAGATAGACAACAAATTTCGTGCTACAAGTGAAAAAATCTCTATACATAAATTTGTAACCAGTATGCGGGTGGAGAAAATGGGGACTTTTGATAATAGACCCACAATTACTGCAGCCTAAGCAGGGAAAGCAACCTAGGTTTTTCTTAGTGATGTAAGTCTGCCTTGATGTTTTACTAGGGCCCAAATCAGCTTGAACTAATATATCACGTAAATTCTTAGACCTCTTAAAGGCAGGCATAGGAAATTGCTGAAATTCTTTTATTTCTGTATTGGATCTCTGTAAAATGCCCCAATAGCGGCGAATAATTTTTGTAATTAAATTGCTTTGTCTGCAATATTCAGAAACAAAAGTCATTCTGCATTGGTCAGTTTTAGGAGGTTTTGGTTTTAAAAGGTCCTGTCTCTGCAAAGGTAAAACGTCTTGAATGGTTTTGCTAATCAAATCTAAGGGATAACCACGTTTCAGAAATGTATCACCCTTTTCTGTTAATCTCAATTTAGAGGTGTCATCATTACCCAAGATTCTCTTAACTCGTAGCATCTGGCTCCGTGGTAAGGATTTAACAAGAGATGGGTGATGTGCACTATTAAATCTCAAAAGGCTATTACGGTCAGTCTTTTTCGTGTAGATGTCAGTAAAAAAACTATTGCCATTTTTTAACACTGACACGTCCAAAAAGTCAATTTTAGTTTCACTACTGACTAGAGTAAGCGTGATATTAGTGGTAGAAGAATTAAGATCAGCAACAAAAGACTCCAGGGCCCCAACGTCGCCAGCCAAATACCAAAAATATCATCAATGTAGCGCTACCAGGTGGTGCCACACTGATGAAAAAGTGGATGTTCAAATACAAATTTTTCCTCATAGGAATTCATATAAATATTGGCATAATTAGGGGCGACGTTGGAGCCCATGGCAGTACCCTGTAATTGGAGAAAAAAAGAGTCTTCAAATAAAAAATAGTTGTTATATAAAATAACCTCCAATAGCTGTAGAAGAAAGTCAATCCTGTCAGCTGAATAGACACCTTTAGACTGTAAAGCATTCCTAACTGCACCAATACCACTTGCATGAGGTATGGAGGTGTAAAGACTACTAACATCTAGGCTGAACAGAATAAATTTGTCCGTCTGCAATTGTAAATTGTTTAATTTGATCAAAAAATCATTGGTGTCTTTTATAAAAGAACATGACTGCTCCACCAGGGGTCTGAGTACTTTATCCAAGTATATGGCTATATTCGAAAAGATCGAATTAGTGCCAGCAACAATTGGTCTCCCTGGTGGAGCAGTCATGGATTTATGCACCTTTGGCAAGATATATAGAACAGATGGGGTCTTTCACCTGCAGAAAGTTGATAGTTTTAGAATCAATGAGCCCATTTAACAGGGCCATCTTAATAATGGATTGAATTTCTTTGCTGATAAGGGATAAGGGGTTACCTGTCATTCTGCTGTATACTTGTGTATCACCCAATTGGGAACAGATTTCTTTTCTGTAATCACATTTATTAAGCAAGACAGTAGCCCCCTTATCAGCTTGTTTCAGGATAAGATTGTTGTTATCTTTAAGACTTTTAAGTGCGCTTCTATCAGCAGTACTAAAGTTGCTTATACCTTTAAATTTGGTGGATTTCCTTGTGCTAAATGATCGCATTTTATCAAAATCAGCCAAAACTAATTTTTCAAACATTTCAACACTATGATTAGTGCTGTAAGGTATGAAACTACTCTTGTTACGTAGCCCAATATTATTAATATTCAATAGATTTGCACTAACAGGCCTATTAGCATTATCATTGGATAGAAATGTAACAGCAGGTACGATATTAGTAGTGTTATTGCTATGCCAAACTTTAAGTCTAACATTTCTAAAAAATCGTTGTAAATCTGTCCTTAGATTGAAAAGATTACAGTCCGTTTGTGGACAAAATGATAACCCCCTTTGTAGAACAGCCCTTTCACCTGAACTTAGGGGATAGTCCGAGATGTTAATCACTATATCTTCTTCTTTGAACGAGTTGTTCGTTGTGGCTGTATCCCTGCTTGCTTCTGTTGGACCGTTAGCTGGGGCATCTTGACTGGGCCGGTGATGTTTGCGGCCGCCCCGCCGCCTGGACCTCCTTCCGCTTCGCTGTGAGAAAAATCTGCCGAGTCAGAACTGGTGTTCAATGATTCTGTGTGCCGCTGTTGACGTCTGCGTCGCCTGAAACCGGAACTTGCCTGATGCTCCTTCCCCTGTGGATCATAGACCCAACGGTAGACTCGATTAGTCGAGTAGTCTTGCTCATCGCGGCAGAACTTAACCCTTTTGCGCTCCTTGATTGTTTTGCGGAGATCTGCCAGTTGTGTAAGAGGGCGTAGTGCATTGCGTCTTTGTAATGTTCTCAAGCAGAGGTCCTGATAAAACTGGATGACTGATCCCTTAAATTTAAAGGTAGGGTTCTTCCTTGCAGTCGCCATTATCTCTTCCTTTTCCTGAAAGCGAAACATTTTTACTATTATATCTCTGGGGGGATCCCCTTTCTTTGGCTTTGCCCTGAGGGCTCTGTGTGCTCTTTCCATCTGGAATCTGCCATCATCTTTGTCTTCTGTAAAGGTCTGAAACAGTTGAAGGAGGGAGTCTGATAATTCTGGTGAAGTCACCGTTTCAGGGACCCCTTTTAGCCTTATGTTACAATGTCGACCTCTATTCTCCAAATCCTCCATTTTGTTATGGATGTCATCTATTTCTTGTTGTTGGGAGGAGATCTGATGGTGTAAATTGGTTATGTCCTCTGTGATAGTGTCTTTTTCTTCTAGCAATTCAACTCTTGTTCCTAATTCTAGGATATCTTGTTTAATATCAGCCAGGCTATTGGGGACAGTATTTTGTAGTGTATCCATTTTCTCCAGCATTTTGTCAAAGATGTTGGTAATGTCTTGCTTAGATACTAGACTCTGGAGATCTGCTTTTGTAGCGCGGGTCATATCCATAGTATTAACTTGGGATTCTGAATCCGAATCTAATTCTTCCTCAAGTGAGGAGGCCTCTCTTTCTGGAGTTTTTCCTCCTTTAGTGGATTTAAAAAAGGGGTGCTGTGTAGCAGATTTAGCTGTGGAAGCTGGTTTGCCTTGTTTTCTGACAGACATTGTTCACGGTTAAAGTAGTAGGTAATATCAGACCTCCTAAGATTATACAAAACCACAGCTTGTAGGATCCGGTATATTAAAAGAGCAAATATGAATTAACCCTGCTGGGTATGTAGTGATGTGTTGCTGCTCACCTACTGCTGTCTGCTGTCCACGTGGGTGTTATTTGTAACTCAGAGGTTTAAGAGGAAGATAACTGTGCATATAGTAGTGCAGTTACATCTGCTCAGTAAATAAACAAATGATGTCAGATGCGCCTCCTATAATTTGCAAATGAAGTGGTCACTCATATATATACATAAAAGCAATCTAAGACAAACAATATATTGCAATAGTGCAAGGATATATACCCCAATATTTTCAAACAGTATATGAATTTTTCATGTATGAAAAAAACGTCATAAAAATAAAAAGGTGATTAAAAAATATATATGCAGTGAAAAAATAAGTTTAAAAATGTGAAAATGTCCTTTCCAGTACATACATCTGATTATATGTACATTAAAGAATAAGACCTAAAAAGACCTTATAGTCCACTAGTAGGTGAAGGTTTTTCTCTCAATCTGGCTGCTGTAACTTCTTCCAAAACTTGAAGGCCGGTCAAGGAATAACAAAATCTATATAAAGGATGATAAAGAAGAAGGCGCCAACATAGCGTGTATCAGTGAGTACAGACCAAATCCCACGCATAAAATAAAGCGTACTTACAAGATGTCAAGCACTTGAAAAGTGCCACATGAGCCTTCTGGAGCATTCACAGCTGTCCAGGTAGCTGAAATAATCGAGTCTCCTGTCAATTCTTTAAGCAGCAACTGCCCTCCTGTGCGCTCACAGCCCGCTAGATCTCTGGGTCTCTTTCCCTTACCGCTCTCACCACTGTAAAGCAAGACCTCCAATGCTGGTTACACCGATCCAGCAACAGCTGCACAGGAAGTAAATGGGAGGCCTTATCATCCTTTACATCTGCTCAGCAGCGTGCAGTTCTGGGTATAAAAGTGTACCTTATTTGACTCAGATGTGCACCTCTATTTCTTTGCAGCCATGTGTTTTGCTGAATATAGTAGCATTTCTTTTGTAGTATAGATCTTTATTCCTTTGTTATATAAAGAAAAAAAAACCTGCTTCACACCTTGTAGCTGCTTGTTAACATATTAATAAATTCCCCCCATCTGCTACTAGCCGCCATTTCAGGATATGGGGATTAATTATCTTAGGCACTGAGCGCAAAGATCATAAGGAAGGTGGTTATCATATTTGAGAGTGCTTTGCTTACATGTGAAGGTATGTGGCCTTTTAACACAGTGCGTGTCTGCCTCATCCAACACTTTCGTTGGCAGCAGCGTGTGACACAGAGGGCCGAATGTTTCCCAGCTTACCGGAGTTAGTTTCACAGATCGAGTAGCCTTCCCAGGGTTCTGCCATTCATCTCATGGCTGTTCTGTGTGTCTCTCCTTTTAGCGCGATGCTGCAAAAATGGCAGATCCGTCATCACATAAGTAGCGTGTGTGGATTTAGGCCTGACCATCTGTCTCTTTACCTCCTTATCCCAAGCATACCAGGATTGCCGCTAGTGGATCCAGGAATATCCTCTTAGATGATTAAGCTCATTCAGGGCATCCTATAGTTATTCCAAAACACTTTTGTTTCCCTGCATGCTCAGAGCTCAGTGATTAAGCTGCCATCACTGTGCTCCTCCAGGCTCTGCCCCATCACTTATTATTTAAAGGGCCTCTGTTCAGTATGCTTTGCCCTTGCATTGTCTCAGACCTGTTTGTGAGTTCCTGTGTTCCACACCTTGTAGCTGCTTGTTAACATATTAATAAATTCCCCCCATCTGCTACTAGCCGCCATTTCAGGATATGGGGATTAATTATCTTAGGCACTGAGCGCAAAGATCATAAGGAAGGTGGTTATCATATTTGAGAGTGCTTTGCTTACATGTGAAGGTATGTGGCCTTTTAACACAGTGCGTGTCTGCCTCATCCAACACTTTCGTTGGCAGCAGCGTGTGACACAGAGGGCCGAATGTTTCCCAGCTTACCGGAGTTAGTTTCACAGATCGAGTAGCCTTCCCAGGGTTCTGCCATTCATCTCATGGCTGTTCTGTGTGTCTCTCCTTTTAGCGCGATGCTGCAAAAATGGCAGATCCGTCATCACATAAGTAGCGTGTGTGGATTTAGGCCTGACCATCTGTCTCTTTACCTCCTTATCCCAAGCATACCAGGATTGCCGCTAGTGGATCCAGGAATATCCTCTTAGATGATTAAGCTCATTCAGGGCATCCTATAGTTATTCCAAAACACTTTTGTTTCCCTGCATGCTCAGAGCTCAGTGATTAAGCTGCCATCACTGTGCTCCTCCAGGCTCTGCCCCATCACTTATTATTTAAAGGGCCTCTGTTCAGTATGCTTTGCCCTTGCATTGTCTCAGACCTGTTTGTGAGTTCCTGTGTTCCAGTTACTGTGTATTACCTCGCTGCCTGATGTCCCTCCTGGTTCCTGATCTCTGGCTTGTTCCTGACTCTACTGTTCTCCTTGTTCCTGATTCCGGCTCATCTGACTACTCGCTTTGGCTCCTGACTCAGCTCGTCTGACTATTCACTTTGGCTCCTGACTTGGCTCGTCTGACTACCAGCTCTGGCTTAGACTCCTGGCTTGATGTTTGACTTGTGGACTTTTTATTAATAAAGGTGTGATTATTTTTGCACTCAGTCTGATTCCTGGCACCCTGACAATACTATAGTAGTATAGTATCTGGCTGATATTGGATACATAAGGATACAAATACTGCAGCGTTGAGGACAACTTAATATACTCTAGTATCTGGCTGATAATGGATTAACAAATACATGCTCACTGCATGTGATATCCCTTTAAGACTTTCTGACTATCAGCACTTCCTCCTATTTAAGGAAGTGCTTCTCCATTACTCAGTGCCTGAAAATTAAAGTGGATTCTCTCATCCTGTGCTACTGCTCATTTCAAGCAGTTTATTTTTCCCTTTCAGGTCTAAAGTATTTTATAATTTTTGAAGGCTGATTATAACTCAAAGTTTGCTGCACTTCTTTCCTGATTCCTTTTTGGACCGTTACTTCTAATCATATTCCTACGCTTCCGGAACTCTATCACTCACAGCTGAAGCCGCACTCACACATGCTGCTACCGGACGCCGCTCTCTAATATTCTCCGGTTTAGTAATTACTCTGCTGCTAATACCACTCTCCACGCTTCACCATCGTTTCTGGGGAAATCTGGTCTTATCACCACGCTGGTATTGGTATCGTATTGTATACAAAGTTTAAGGTTTACAAATATAACGCTAAGTGTCATTACTTACCTGAGCTGTATTTTCACTGAATTAACCTCCTCCTTGCTGCTCAATATTGCGTGTGTGTTGGATCATTGTATATATATTTTAGAGTGTTTGTGTGAGTGCGTGAAACTAAAGGAAAGTTACTTGAACATTACTTTACTAAGATTTGAACTTTATCAACTCATTTCATATCCTGAATATAAAGGAATTTTTCTCATTTTTTCTTTGATCATAAACGAATCATTGTTTATATATTAGAAACTTTATAAGCTTCTCACATAAGAATTACTATTATCATTCATAGAGGTATAGTCCATACTTTTCATTTCAATTACTAAAAGTAAATGCTCACCTTGTGCATGCGAGTATATTAAGTTATATATACTTGCTGTTTACAAGAATAGAGCTACATTTCCTTTATTTTATTTTTTTTCTAAAGTTGTGAGACAAAATTATCACACATATCACAGAATTTTCAGGCCATAAAAAGAAAGTTTTTTTTTTATTTTTTGGAATATGGATCCTAATGAAATTAAAAATGAATTTTCTAATATTCATCAGAAATTAGAATATCTTGCTAGAGCATTAACAGAGGTACAAACTGAAAATAAAGCTCTCAAAACCATAATAAAAGATTGTATGTCAGGGAAAGAAGCAGGAATTGCTGAACCTCACATACAATACCCACAACCATTTTCTGGCAAACGCAGCGAATTCAGGGATTTTAAAAGTGCATGTAAACTTCTTTTCTCACTTAGACCTAAAACATATCATAGTGAAAGGATAAAGGTCTGTACCACTATTTCCTTCCTACAGGGGGAGCCACGCTCCTGGGCCAATAGATTTTTTGAAAGTGAACATTCAATATTGTATTCGCTTGAAGAATTTTTTTTAGCTATGACTGCCTTGTATGAGGATTCCCACACTCAAATAACAGCTGAAAATAAATTAAGATCTATGAAACAAGGGAAAAGAAACATTGAAGAATATATTACTGAATTTCAAATGTGGATAGATGACTCTCAATGGAACGAGATCAGTTTAAAGAATCAATTCAGATTGGGTCTCTCTGAATCCCTTAAAGATGAATTGTCACGATTAGAGATGCCTGACACACTGAATGGGTTGATGAAATTAAGCACCACCTTGGACCGAAGGTTACATGAAAGAAAGGCTGAAAAAGCTTCCTATGAAGTTGTGCCCAGACGTTCATATCCCTGTTTTACAACCATGGAAAAAGCTGTTTCAAACCAGGTTCCTATGGAAATTGGAACTATAAGGAGTCCTCTAACCCCAGAGGAAAAAATTAGACGTAGATTAGAAAATCTCTGTCTTTATTGTGGACAAAAAGACCACTCCGTCACAAATTGTCCATCTCTATTGAGACAGAAAAAGGGTAAGGGTAGTTTCAAAAACAATATTTTTCACATTTCTCAAAACCCCCATCTCACTCTCACTTTTTCTTTACAGTGGGATCAGAAAAACGTGCGCTCTAACGCTTTGATTGATTCTGGGGCGTCAGGAAACTATATAGACATAGCATATGTTAAGCTCAATAAAATTCCAACTGTTGTCAAGACACATCCTGTTTCAGTTAAACTTATTGATGGTTCTATTATACAACAGGGCCCCATTACTCATCAGACAATCCCTTTACTCATAACAACTGACCAAGGACATTCTGAATATATTACTTTTGACCTCATACCTATCTACATGCATATTATTATCTTAGGTTTTAACTGGTTACAAATACATAATCCTCATATTGACTGGTCATCACAACAAGTAAAATTTGACTCTGATTATTGTACAAAGACTTGTTTTCCCTATCAGGTAATCTCTACTATAGAGCTACCACAAATTTATCAGGACCTGGCAGAGGTATTTGACCTCAAGGAGGCAGAAAACCTCCCACCACATAGGGAGTTTGACTGTCCCATTGATTTAATACCGGGATCTCAGATACCACATGGTAAGATTTACCCTCTTTCGCAAGAAGAATTGGTATATCTAAGATCATATTTAGATGAAAACTTGCGAAAAGGGTTCATCTCACACTCAACATCCCCTGCTGCTGCAGGATTGTTTTTAGTACGCAACAAAGATGGGACAATAAGACCTATTATAGACTACAGGGCATTGAATGAAATAACAATTAAAAATAGGTATCCTTTACCTCTCATACCAGAGTTACTCGAAAGATTAAATGAGGCCACGATCTACTCGAAATTAGATCTAAAGGGCGCTTATAATCTTATTCGCATAAAGGAAGGGCACGAATGGAAAACCGCGTTCAGAACCCGCTATGGTCTTTTCCAGTATAACGTAATGCCCTTTGGTTTGAGCAATGCTCCCGCAACCTTCCAACATTTTATCAACGAGATTTTTCATGATCTAATGGATATCTGTGTCATCATATATCTAGATGATATTCTGATTTATTCGAAATCTCCCATAGAACATGAAAAACATGTTAGGTGGGTTCTTACTCGACTCAAGGAGCATAAGTTATATGCAAAGCTAGAAAAATGTGTTTTTCATGTCTCAAAAATAAAATTTTTGGGTTATATAATTACCCCAAACAAAATAGAAATGGATCCTGAAAAAGTATCCGCAATTAAAGACTGGCCTAAACCCACTACAGTAAAAGCATTACAGCGATTTATTGGTTTCGCAAATTATTACCGTAAATTTATAAAAAACTTCTCCTCAGTGATAAAACCATTAACACAATTAACTAGCATAAAACAGCGCTTTAAGTGGTCTGAACAAGCCCAGAAGACTTTTGATAGTCTTAAGGAAATGTTCACAACAGCTCCAATACTAACACTGCCTAAATTTGATCAACAGTTCTTGTTGGAAGTTGATGCATCTAATACAGGCATAGGGGCTGTTCTTTCCCAACAAAATAAGGAGACAGGTGAAGTTCATCCCATTGCGTTCTATTCAAGAACGTTGACTTGTGCTGAAGCTAACTATAGTGTTGGAGACAAAGAACTCCTTGCTATTAAGTGTTCTCTAGAACAATGGAGACACCTACTAGAAGGATCAGTAATTCCATTCCTTATTTATACTGATCATAAAAATTTAGAATACTTAAAAAAGAATAAGACTTTAACAGCAAGGCAAGCAAGGTGGTCACTCTTTCTAGATCGCTTTAACTTTCTAATAACTTATAAACCTGGGAGTCAAAACACAAAGGCAGATGCACTTTCACGTATTTATGAGTTACTTCCACATGAACAACCTAACTTCACTATTCCTCCAGAAAAGATAATAGGTACTTTAACACCCTTAGAAGAAGAGATTTACAGCGCTCTAAAACATGATTCAATACCATTACAAAATTGTTCCAAAGATCCTACTACAGGTCTTTTTTATCATGAAGAAAAGTTATACATACCTGAGAAAATAAGATCTTCCATTCTCACACATACCCATGATGACACCATATCTGGTCACCCAGGGATACAGAAAACCATTGAACTTACCCGTCGTAAGTTTTGGTGGCCAGGGATGAATAAATACATTTATGATTATGTCTCTAGGTGTGAGAATTGTGCTAGAAATAAAATTGAACATAAAAAACCCATAGGGTTACTTAGACCTCTGCCCATTCCAGATAAACCATGGAGTACTATTGCCATGGATTTTATAGTGGAGTTACCTGCATCACAACAATATAACACTATCATGGTAGTAGTCGACCATTTAACAAGACTGGCTCATTTTATTCCACTTAAGGGATTACCAACTGCCATGACTACAGCTAAAGTATTTCTTGATCAGGTTGTAAGACT
Organism: Bombina bombina; assembly: GCF_027579735.1. NCBI lineage: Eukaryota > Metazoa > Chordata > Amphibia > Anura > Bombinatoridae > Bombina > Bombina bombina. Next base: position 1,236,046,271 of record NC_069500.1, on the reverse strand, counting down.
ACATGGTTTACCCTCTAATATTATTACTGACAGGGGTACCCAATTCACCTCTTCGTTCTGGAGATCTTTGTGTAAATTACTGAAAATTGATCATCGCTACACTACTGCTTTTCATCCTCAGACAAATGGGTTGACAGAAAGACTCAACCAGACTATTGAACACTTTTTACGTTCTTATATTTCACATTTACAAGATGACTGGCTAATTTACCTTCCTATGGCTGAATTTACTCATAATAATTCATTCTGTTCCTCAACCAAAACATCCCCCTTCTTCGCAACTTATGGGTACCATCCTAATACTATAACCTTGTCCCACAAAACAGTGAATTCCCCTTCAGCTTTAGATTTTTCTTCCAAGCTTCAAGATCGATTAAGAGTATTGAAAAAACATCTAGCTGAAGCTAAGGAATACCAAAAGAAATACTATGATCGGAAACATTCAATTGGACCTGAATATAAAATAGGTGACCTAGTATTACTCTCTACTAAAAACCTCAAACTTCAGGTCCCTAGCAAGAAATTGGCTAACCAATTTCTAGGACCTTACCCTGTGGAGCAGGTAATACATCCCAATGTGGTCAAGCTCACGTTACCCAAGGACTACAAGTTTCATCCCACTTTTCATATTTCATTACTAAAACCTTTTGATTCAATGACACGTACGACAGTTGATCTTCCACCTCCTATCTCAGTGGATCTTCCAGAGGAATTTGAAGTTGAATCTATATTGGATTCTAGGATTCGACGACAAAGATTGGAATATCTCATCAGATGGAAGGGTTATGGTCCAGAGGATGATTCCTGGCATCTTCATTCGGAAGTTCATGCCCCTCGTCTGGTGAAGTCATTCCATCATCGTTACCCCCTTAAACCTGGTCTGGAATCCCCGGGGGTGATTCCCTGAGAAGGGGGGGATGTGATATCCCTTTAAGACTTTCTGACTATCAGCACTTCCTCCTATTTAAGGAAGTGCTTCTCCATTACTCAGTGCCTGAAAATTAAAGTGGATTCTCTCATCCTGTGCTACTGCTCATTTCAAGCAGTTTATTTTTCCCTTTCAGGTCTAAAGTATTTTATAATTTTTGAAGGCTGATTATAACTCAAAGTTTGCTGCACTTCTTTCCTGATTCCTTTTTGGACCGTTACTTCTAATCATATTCCTACGCTTCCGGAACTCTATCACTCACAGCTGAAGCCGCACTCACACATGCTGCTACCGGACGCCGCTCTCTAATATTCTCCGGTTTAGTAATTACTCTGCTGCTAATACCACTCTCCACGCTTCACCATCGTTTCTGGGGAAATCTGGTCTTATCACCACGCTGGTATTGGTATCGTATTGTATACAAAGTTTAAGGTTTACAAATATAACGCTAAGTGTCATTACTTACCTGAGCTGTATTTTCACTGAATTAACCTCCTCCTTGCTGCTCAATATTGCGTGTGTGTTGGATCATTGTATATATATTTTAGAGTGTTTGTGTGAGTGCGTGAAACTAAAGGAAAGTTACTTGAACATTACTTTACTAAGATTTGAACTTTATCAACTCATTTCATATCCTGAATATAAAGGAATTTTTCTCATTTTTTCTTTGATCATAAACGAATCATTGTTTATATATTAGAAACTTTATAAGCTTCTCACATAAGAATTACTATTATCATTCATAGAGGTATAGTCCATACTTTTCATTTCAATTACTAAAAGTAAATGCTCACCTTGTGCATGCGAGTATATTAAGTTATATATACTTGCTGTTTACAAGAATAGAGCTACATTTCCTTTATTTTATTTTTTTTCTAAAGTTGTGAGACAAAATTATCACACATATCACACTGCAGGAAGAAGATGGGGAGCTTTAAGGGTAAAATAAACACCGGTATAGTATCTATAATAATGGTAGTACCAATAAACCAATGGACCCTAGTATTAATCTAAAATTAGAGCGTAGTATCAGGCGGGCAGTTATCACTAGTTTTTAATATGGGTACATCAGGCATAATAAATAAAAACAAACATAAAAGACAATCAGAAAATTCAGATGCAGTTACAATCAATAAAATTGACATATGCATATGTCACAAACATAAATAAAAATCTCACATCACCAAGGTTATGAGCAATAAAACGATTCAAAGTCAGAAAGTTCCAAATGTTATAGCAGGTCCAAATGAATCCTGCAATAAGACAAGTATGGCAAAGTTTCAAACTTAAGGTGCTTATAGCTACTTACACCGTAAGTTGGTTTGTTTCCAGGGATTTTTCTGTCCCCTATCGCTGTTCCTTGTATTCTCCGTCCCTGTATCCTCCGTGGTTTACACTGGTTTTGCCGCTTGTGTGGTAGATCGTATTAGATTGTGGTCAAATTACGGATCCCTCTCAGGGTCAAAAATAGCAGAGTTACGCGTTTTGGCTGTAAACCTTTCTCAAACTCTGCTTACTGGTGTGTCTGCAGCTGTCTTGTACCCTTAGTACTAATGTGAAGATCCATGCCTGATGTACCCATATTAAACTAGTGATAACTGCCCGCCTGATACTTGTGAGGCTTGTGGGATACTCCTCTATCAGACCGAACTCGGCCAGTAGTCTTGTTATCCCGGCGGTTTAACCAGGTAACGTAGAAAGACATGCAAGGTTTTGGCAACAAGGTATCAGTTCAGCAGATTAGGGGTTAACCAGTTAGAGCAAGGCACCAAGAGACCGACTGGCATCAGGAGCGTGCAGCGATGACGTCAGCGCTGCACGCATACTTAGCCGACACAGCCCTAGGCAACGAGCATGGAGACGACGACGCACCCCTAGCAGCGGCGTGACAATACTACGCTCTAATTTTAGATTAATACTAGGGTCCATTGGTTTATTGGTACTACCATAATGATATACTGTATAATATACCGGTGTTTATTTTACCCTTATAGCTCCCCATCCTTTTCCCGCAGTGAGCATGTATTAGTTAATCCAATTTCAGCCAGATACTAGAGTATATTAAGTTGTCCTCAACGCCGCAGTATTTGTATCCTTATGTGTCTTAGCAAACATTAGTTGTTTTGTTTTTTTTACTTGTTTAGGGCTTTGTTTGTTTGTTTTGTAATTATTGCTATTTTTTTTATTATTTTAAGCAGTATAGAGTTCCCTACTCACCCTCCCTGATCTCTCCCAAACAGATTTCTTCCCTCACCCGTCCACCCTGGTCAACACCATATTTGCTACTGGCAGACTAGATTCATTTTCTGTAGTGTAGGGCTCCAGGAATTATTGTGTAGTAAATCCACTCTTTCCCCCCTCCAACGATGAGTCACTTACCAGACGCCTTCCTTAACTGCACACCCCTCCCAGCAGCTTCACCCCATGATCAATACAGACAGTTACACTGTCTGTGTCACTGTCTGTATTGATAGGCAATCTATATGGTAAGGGAACACGAATACTGTATGAAGACAGATGCCTTCTGCCCCCAGTTGCAGTCTCCACTGTTTAAGCTGACAGTGGGTACTGCAGCATGCGCTACAGTGTTGGACATATGTACTTGGTCAACACAGTACGCTGGGCAAAGTATTGTATGACGTAGTACCTACTTCCAGTTGGCTCAAGGTGTTAACTGTACATTAACAATTTATGGAGACCTTAACCCATTCACTGCTGAGCCATTTCACACCCCTGTGCTATAGCTGGTATTTAGCTGTTTACCACTTGTTGCAATTACACACAAAAAAAATTGTTCTGTGAAGAACTCGCACAAATTAAACCCTGTTTCTTCAGAAGACCAAGCAATTTTAGAAAATAATGACTCTATTCCTACACCTTTTTCCCTTCCTGAAGTGCACATGTCATCCTTGCATTCAGTAGTGCTGTTCTAAAACTAAGGTTTTTTTGGAAATAAAAGTTTTCTCTGTACGTTTTTTTTGTAAAGTAATTGAACCAAGCAATGGTTCTCACTTTGCTTTACAGGCTATAACAACATTGTATAAACTGCTAGGCATACAACAATGAGGTTATATCCCTTACCATCCACAGTCAGTTGGAATAGTTGAAAGGATTGAAAGAACTTTAAAAAAATAATGAGAAGAATATATTGGCCTCTAGTTATTAAGGTCTGTCGGACCTGATCCGACAGTGTGGATCAGGTCCGACAGACCTCGCTGAATACGGCGAGCAATACACTTGCCGTATTCAGCATTGCACCAGCAGCTCACAAGATCTGCTGGTGCAATGCCGCCCCCTGCAGACTCGCGGCCAATAGGCCGCCAGCAGGGGGTGTCAATCAACCCGATCGTACTCGATCGGGTTGATTTCCAGCGATGTCTGTCCACCTGCTCAGAGGGCGGACAGGGTTATGGAGCAGCGGTCTTTGTGACCGCTGCTTCATAACTGCTGTTTCTGGCATAACTGCTGTTTCTGGCAATTTTTAAAAATTCGATTAAAAACAGGGGCACTTTAATCAAAATTTACATTTCACTCATGTTGTGAAATAATACCTTTTAAACTTGGCAAACGCTCCAGCTTCCCCCGGTCATCGCAAGCCATTTCTGATGTCAGAAATGATGGATCAGTCATCCTCTAATCATGGCTTCCCCCCCCAGCCCCCGGGGAATCAGTGTCTGATTTAACGCCGTGATTGGAGGAAGCCGGATTCCTCATTTTAGACCCAGGAAGAGGCTTTGCGATGGGCGTAGGAAGCTGGAGCGGCTGTCAAGTTTAAAAGGTATTTTTTCACAACATGAGTGAAATGTAAATTTTTATGAATTAAAGTGCCCCTGTTTTTAATTGACTTTTTAAAAACCGGGCACTTACATTCACTTTAAACTAGGAAGGAATTGTGTGGTCAGCTATAACTGCACACCTAATGCTAAAACTTGATGTGAAATTCCTGTATATTGTACAAATAATTAACATATCAATTAGTAGTGGAGCATACTAAGGCCTAGATTTGGAGTTTTGTCGGTAACAACCCGAAAAACTAACGCCGGCTTTTTTCTGGCCGCACCATAAAAATAACTCTGGTATCGAGAGTCCACATAAAGGCTGCGTTAGGCTCCAAAAAAGGAGCGTAGAGCATTTTTAACGCAGCTTCAACTCTCGATACCAGAGTTGCTTACGGACGCGGCCAGCCTCAAAAACGTGCTCGTGCACGATTCCCCCATAGGAAACAATGGGGCTGTTTGAGCTGAAAAAAACCCAAACACCTGCAAAAAAGCCGCGTTCAGCTCCTAACGCAGCCCCATTGTTTGCTATGCGGTAACCCTTCCTACGTCTGCACTTAACACTCTAACATGTACCCCGAGTCTAAACACCCCTAACCTTACACTTATTAACCCCTAATCTGCTGCCCCCGCTATCGCTGACCCCTGCATATTATTATTAACCCCTAATCTGCCGCTCCGTAAACCGCCGCTACTTACATTATCCCTATGTACCCCTAATCTGCTGCCCCTAACACTGCCGACCCCTATATTATATTTATTAACCCCTAATCTGCCCCCCACAACGTCGCCTCCACCTGCCTACACTTATTAACCCCTAATCTGCCAACCGGACCTGAGCGCTACTATAATAAAGTTATTAACCCCTAATCCGCCTCACTAACCCTATCATAAATAGTATTAACCCCTAATCTGCCCTCCCTAACATCGCCGACACCTAACTTCAATTATTAACCCCTAATCTGCCGACCGAATCTCTCCGCTATTCTAATAAATGTATTAACCCCTAAAGCTAAGTCTAACCCTAATACTAACACCCCCCTAAGTTAAATATAATTTAAATCTAACGAAATTAATTAACTCTTATTAAATAAATTATTCCAATTTAAAGCTAAATACTTACCTGTAAAATAAATCCTAATATAGCTACAATATAAATTATAATTATATTATAGCTATTTTAGGATTTATATTTATTTTACAGGTAACTTTGTATTTATTTTAACCAGGTACAATAGCTATTAAATAGTTAAGAACTATTTAATAGCTAAAATAGTTCAAATAATTACAAATTTACCTGTAAAAGAAATCCTAACCTAAGTTACAAATAAACCTAACACTAGACTATCAATAAATTAATTAAATAAACTACCTACAATTACCTACAATTAACCTAACACTACACTATCAATAAATTAATTAAATACAATTGCTACAAATAAATACAATTAAATAAACTAGCTGAAGTACAAAAAATAAAAAAGAACTAAGTTACAAAAAATAAAACAATATTTACAAACATAAGAAAAATATTACAACAATTTTAAACTATTTACACCTACTCTAAGCCCCCTAATAAAATAACAAAGCCCCCCAAAATAAAAAAAATGCCCTACCCTATTCTAAATTACTAAAGTTCAAAGCTCTTTTACCTTACCAGCCCTGAACAGGGCCCTTTGCGGGGCATGCCCCAAGAAATTCAGCTCTTTTGCCTGTAAAAAAAACCATACAATACCCCCCCCCCAACATTACAACCCACCACCCACATACCCCTAATCTAACCCAAACCCCCCTTAAATAAACACTAAGCCCCTGAAGATCATCCTACCTTGTCTTCACCATACCAGGTTCACCGATCGGTCCAGAAGAGCTCCTCCGATGTCCTGATCCAAGCCCAAGCGGGGGGCTGAAGAGGTCCATGATCCGGCTGAAGTCTTCATCCAAGCGGGCCAGAAGAGGTCTTCCATCCGATTGAAGTCTTCATCCAAGCGGCATCCATCCGGAGCGAAGCGGCAGCATCCTGAAGACCTCCACCGCGGAACATCCATCCTGGCCGACGACTGAACGACGAATGACGGTTCCTTTAAATGACGTCATCCAAGATGGCGTCCCTCGAATTCCGATTGGCTGATAGGATTCTATCAGCCAATCGGAATTAAGGTAGGAATATTCTGATCGGAACAGCCAATAGAATGCGAGCTCAATCTGATTGGCTGATCGGATCAGCCAATCGGATTGAACTTGATTCTGATTGGCTTGTGGGTGGTGGGTTGTAATGTTGGGGGGGTATTGTATGTTTTTTTTTACAGGCAAAAGAGCTGAATTTCTTGGGGCATGCCCCGCAAAGGGCCCTGTTCAGGGCTGGTAAGGTAAAAGAGCTTTGAACTTTAGTAATTTAGAATAGGGTAGGGCATTTTTTTATTTTGGGGGGCTTTGTTATTTTATTTGGGGGCTTAGAGTAGGTGTAATTAGTTTAAAATTGTTGTAATATTTTTCTTATGTTTGTAAATATTTTTTTATTTTTTGTAACTTAGTTCTTTTTTATTTTTTGTACTTTAGCTAGTTTATTTAATTGTATTTATTTGTAGCAATTGTATTTAATTAATTTATTGATAGTGTAGTGTTAGGTTAATTGTAGGTAATTGTAGGTAGTTTATTTAATTAATTTATTGATAGTCTAGTGTTAGGTTTATTTGTAACTTAGGTTAGGATTTCTTTTACAGGTAAATTTGTAATTATTTTAACTATTTTAGCTAGTAAATAGTTCTTAACTATTTAATAGCTATTGTACCTGGTTAAAATAAATACAAAGTTACCTGTAAAAGAAATATAAATCCTAAAATAGCTATAATATAATTATAATTTATATTGTAGCTATATTAGGATTTATTTTACAGGTAAGTATTTAGCTTTAAATTGGAATAATTTATTTAATAAGAGTTAATTAATTTCGTTAGATTTAAATTATATTTAATTTAGGGGGGTGTTAGTATTAGGGTTAGACTTAGCTTTAGGGGTTAATACATTTATTAGAATAGCGGAGAGATTCGGTCGGCAGATTAGGGGTTAATAATTGAAGTTAGGTGTCGGCGATGTTAGGGAGGGCAGATTAGGGGTTAATACTATTTATGATAGGGTTAGTGAGGCGGATTAGGGGTTAATAACTTTATTATAGTAGCGCTCAGGTCCGGTCGGCAGATTAGGGGTTAATAAGTGTAGGCAGGTGGAGGCGACGTTGTGGGGGGGCAGATTAGGGGTTAATAAATATAATATAGGGGTCGGCGGTGTTAGGGGCAGCAGATTAGGGGTACATAAGGATAACGTAGGTGGCGGCGCTTTGCGGGCGGCAGATTAGGGGTTAATAAGTGTAGGCAGGTGGAGGCGACGTTGAGGGGGGCAGATTAGGGGTTAATAAATATAATACAGGGGTCGGCGGTGTTAGGGGCAGCAGATTAGGGGTACATAAGGATAACGTAGGTGGCGGTCGGCAGATTAGGGGTTAAAAAAAAAAATTCGAGTGTCGGCGATGTGGGGGGACCTCGGTTTAGGGGTACATAGGTAATTTATGGGTGTTAGTGTACTTTAGAGCACAGTAGCTTTATAAACCGGCGTTAGCCCAGAAAGCTCTTAACTACTGACTTTTTTCCTGCGGCTGGAGTTTTGTCGTTAGATGTCTAACGCTCACTTCAGAAACGACTCTAAATACCGGAGTTAGAAAAATCCCATTGAAAAGATAGGATACGCAATTTACGTAAGGGGATCTGCGGTATGGAAAAGTCGCGGCTGGAAAGTGAGCGTTAGACCCTATTTTGAGTGACTCCAAATACCGGCGGTAGCCTAAGACCAGCGTTAGGAGCCTCTAACGCTGGTTTTCACGGCTAACGCCAAACTCTAAATCTAGGCCTTAGGGATTAAATAATTTAAAGGAGCAATAAATATCCTTTTTAGAATTGGTAGCTGGATTCTGAATCAAATAATCATCAAGATTAAAAAAAACTCTGCTGAAATAGTGTTGAGTGGTATAAAGAAAGTGGAAAAAAAGAAATAAAGAAACCATTGTAAAAGTCCTACTGTTATAACACAAAACATGGGTTGAACTGTATTATTTGTTCAGAAAGATAAATGTAAATATGTTAAAGGGACAGTAAACGCCATGTAAATTACAAGACATTTACTTTTGTTGTAGAATAACAATTCAACCAAGTCTAAACATTTTTTTTTTAATTATCATCATCTTTATTAGGGATGGGAGAATGTTTCTAAAAATTCGAAATTTAAAACGAATTTTGATACATTCGTTTGTATCGAATTTCGAATGTTTATATAACATTCTAACATTCTATTTTTCAAATTTTCGTTTTTTAATTTTTCAATAAAATTCGAAAATATTTGTTCAAATAATAGAATGTTTAGCTGTGTATTCATTCAATTTCGAAATGTAATATTTGAATTCGAATCTGACATTCGAATTTAAGATTCAAATTCAAAATAGTATTTCTAGTCTACAACTGTGTTTAATAAATGTAATATTCCAATTTGAATGTCACATTCGAATTTGAAATAGTATTTCTAGTCTAATACTGTGTTTTTTGAATGTGACATTCGAATTCAAAATAGTATTTCTAGTCTACAATTGTATTTTATAAATGTAATATTCGAATTCGAAAGTGACATTCGATAATAGAATTTTTAAGAATATTCGTTCTTATCAACATTCTATTATGTAAATCAAATTTCTACAATAACCTTCGTTCTAACATTCGAATTTGAATATAAACACATTCACCCATCCCTAATGTTTATTACAATTTGTCACAGCCAAACTCCACCCACCACTTGCCTTATTTGGAATAACCAATCTGGGCTTCAGTCTGCAGACAACAAGGCTAGTCACAGTCGGGGAGTTATTTTGTAGCTGTTAAGCCAATTAGGGAAAGATATTGTATCTAGTAGGGTTAGCCATGAGATGACAAAAAGGTGCATTTTACAGCTCTGAGAATGAAAAAACTACACATTTCAGAGTTAAATTTCATGAAAAGGGGCAAAATAACAAAAGTATATTACAAAGTTGTTTTATTACACATAGCAAAACATTTTTATATTAAAATCACAAGGAATTTACTGTCACTGGTCAATTTAAACCAATACTAATGCCAAGATCATGTAAACTGCTTGATCAGTTTCAGGGATAATAAGCGACTGTTGAAACATTATAAAGAACTTTGGACGTCCGGCCTCTCAAGCAGCCTATGAACTTCTAGATAAACAAAAGTGTAAATTAATAATCAGAAATTATTATTTATTTTACTTGCTAAAGGATATAAATGTTTCGATGCTTCCAATGATATCTTTGTTATTTTTCACTGGTATGCACTAGTTTTTAAATATGTATGGACATCCTCAGAACAGTTTCATAAATATGTTTTTTGCTTGCTCACAAAGTATTGTTATATTTTCACTGACAATGATTCAAAAAGACCACACAAGTGAGATCTAAAAGCTAATTGCATTTCCTGTTGGGTTTCACACAGAGATAAATACACTTCCAATTGGTATGGTCTTTTAAAACGGATGATATGTCAAGGAAACATATCAGATGTCTGAAATTTTAACTTGTGTTTAAATGTGTTTAAATATTTATTTTATGTATTTGGTTTGCTTGAAAATTTAAACAACCACCTATTGCTATCAATAATAACTAATCCTTAGAACAATTACAAAGCTTCTGTTTCCCTTTTTGAGGTACCCCAGTCTTTTCTCACATGCATGGCTTATTTATTCAGAGAATAACAAATTATAGAAGTCATTTTATTCACAATAACACCCCCAGCTGTGAGCACAGCTGTTAAATGATAATGAAGCACTTCAGATTCCGGTTCTCAAGGGGTGTCTAATTAGGAAAAGCACCTAGGCTTGCTGTCATAAAAGCGCTAAAAAATAACAAAATCTTGGCTTTGGAAAATAGACAGGACTGTGTGAATGTCATGGTGAGTGGTTGTTTCATGAATTAGTCACAATTGCATAGGAAATGTAGAACATTCTAGATTTACTTACATTCAATTTTATATCTTTAGATATATACAATTAACCACTGAAACTTTATTGTGTGAAGTGATTGTTAAGAGTACTTTAAAGAGACATAAACGTTAAGACTGTAATATAAGATGGAACCTAAAATGTTTTATGCATAGTAAAACAACTTTGCAACTCACTCACCAAGTATGATAATTTATTGCAAGACCGCAGACAGAGAAAAGTCTTGTAATTACAAGGGGGCCAATTTATCAAACCGTCAATCTAGGCGCATTCGCTGGAGTCAATACATTCGCCAGACATCGCTGCCGCGAGTCTACATTCGACGGTCTTACTTATCAACACGTCTGTCAAATACATGCGCGTCAAGTCCGGCGCGATTAGCATCAGACTGTTGATAAATAAGAGTCATTGATGTCGCAGATAGCCTCATTTATCAAATTATCTACCCTGAATGTCCATCAAATGAAGATAGTTTTGTCTTCTTTTTTCAACTTTATTTATACCATTTAATTCCTGTCCATGAACAAGCACATTTCTCTAAAGCTAATCTTTTATTTTTCTTGTATTAGCTAGATTTACACCTGAACAAACAATAAATATCATAGAAATGTACCTGTGGATATATCTTTTTTTGAAAGAGCTTCTATCTTACTTTTTATACTCAATTTTATATGATTCTTAATGCTAAATTATTTACCTATCTCTTTGCACATACGTGTGTGTGTGTGTGTGTGTATATATATATATATATATATATATATATACTGTATATTATATTTCTGACATTTTTTGCAACCATATTTACGTCTTATTTATCTTTTAATTTATTTTCATTCACAAATGATGCAATTTCAAGTGCTGGCCCAGTTTTTGTGCTACACCTGTGTATTGTTTCCTGATTGGAGTCTCTATTTCAAGACCAATACTACACAGGATGTTAAAATCATGGGCTGGCCTTTAAATTCTAAAACAGTTCAAAAGAAGGAATCAAAGAATGATAATCAGAAAACATTATAGAGGTGATAATAAAAGCTGCTTTATCTGAATCATGACAGTTTAATTTTATGTAGACTATCCCTTTCTGCTTAATATTATATTGAATCAAACATCATTTGCAGATTTTATTTGATTATAATATGTTGACTAATAATGTATTTTCTGATTATTAAATTGTCTGATCTTTTTTGGTTATGTTCATGTGACAACCAATTGTTCATGAAGTGAAAGTGACAGCCATTGTATGTCTTAGCAATTATAATACACAATCTAAAAAATGTCACTTACAATGTCTGACAATTGATTTGATATCCTTAGAACACTCTTTTTTGCGTCGTCGAAGGTCACTATATCAACTTATAATTATTCTCATAAATGTTATAATCCATTTTTTGTCGTCTCTAACACTAACTACTACTGTGACACCAATTCCACCAGTATTGACCAATTCGATTCATTAAGGAGAGTAGAAAATGTATGTTAACTTTTGATACACTTATTTAATTAATCCATGATCATGCATTTTCCAACTATGGAGTATTTGTTCCATGCTTGAAACATGACGCAAAATGTATTAACAAATGAAGTTATACTGTTTGGTAATTTAAATATAATGTAATATCTCTTTTGTTCTCTTTTATCCCTACATGTTTGACAGCATCTACTAGTGAAAGGAGTTCATCTCTTTCATTTAAAGGATATAGACAATTTTTTAGAAGAAATACTCTTGGCAACTCTTATGCGTCTTTGTTGATGCATATCTATTTGTGCAGTCTGTTGCTGGCTTATTAATCTCCTCCTTTTGCATGAAAAAAGTAAGGGACTGTGTTTCTTTCTTTCATTCCTGTATAAATAATAACTTGTTCCCTTGCTTTGTAATGAACACTATGACCGAGAGATGAAACATAACCCATAAATAGGTTAACGTCTCCCTACTTGATTTTTTTTAGTAATAAGGGCAGATCTTAATATAGTTTTTAGAGAATCAACTACTAGTACACTTAGTGATACCGGACGTCACTAGGGTACTTATAAGAGGCGCCTAGAGGCAAGTAGAATTGCCAAAATAAAGGAATAAGTTGGAAGTAAATATTAGAATGTTAAAATGACTAGATGGTTAAATAAACCAACGCTAATACAACAACAATATGTGAAAATAAGTGAAAATATAGGTATACAATATGAGACAATAATAACCACAAGGCAGGTATATAAATATATGTATATATATGAACTTTAAAGTCCAATAAATGATTGGTTCAAAAAGTCTCCTTATATACAAATCCAGAGGTTTAAAGATGATGAAATATATCCAGGATATATAGGCCGCTCCTCCAGGGTGTCTTGCCCCGACACAGGAAGTAGGATCTAAGAGGAACAGAATAGAGGGTGCCACATAGTGCAGATTATAAATAACTTTAGGTGGTGAGCGGAAAATAAATGAAAACCTACTCACACAGAGTAAAGCACTGATGTGCAGTACAAGCAGTCCGGAACCACACGTCGTCCGGTAGACCAATGGAAGATATCGCCAAAAGGGGTTCCTCGTCCAGAGATGCCCAGAGATCAATAGTCAGGATATGCCAATGGAGCAGAAATCAATAGGAGTCCACCCGCAGGTCAGGAGACACAATACAACATGTGAAGAAAGTCCAGGGGAAGTTTCACCAAAGACAAACACTGTTTCATCAGGCTAACCTGATGAAACAGTGTATAGCACTGAGAAACACGTTGCTGTTGTTTTTATCAAAAATAAATTTTAATCCTTTTTTAACTCTCCATCTGCTGCTGACTCAATATATTTGTCTTTGGTGAAACTTCCCCTGGACTTTCTTCACATGTTGTATTGTGTCTCCTGACCTGCGGGCGGACTCCTATTGATTTCTGCTCCATTGGCATATCCTGACTAATGATCTCTGGGCAGGACTCTCCCTGGTGAGACGAGGGACCCCTTTTGGCAATATCTTCCATTGGTCTACCGGACGAAATGTGGTTCCGGACTGCTTGTACTGCACATCAGTGCTTTACTCTGTGTGAATAGGTTTTCATTTATTTTCCGCTCACCACCTAAAGTTATTTATAATCTGCACTATGTGGCGCCCTCTATTCTGTTCCTCTTAGTTAATATATTTTTGTATCACAAAAGGTTAAAGGGACGTGAAACAATTTTTATTATACTTCAAAATTCAGATGGTATTATCCTTAAGGCACCAAATTAGGAGCCAAAGAGTGAGTGAGAACAAGTAAGTCAGGATACCAAGAATCAAGCACAACTTACAATGTCATTGAATTGTGAGTAAATTTATAATTTTCCATTCTCAAACACTTGATTGTATTCATAAAGGAGTTTTCTGATAAACATTAAGGGCTAGATTACAAGTGGAGTGCTAAGTTAATTGTGCGATAATTAACCAGCCATTACAAGTGGCTGGTTATTGCTACTGGCAGCTTGCGGTAGCAATTAGCGCTCTTAAAATTAACCAGAGGTCAGACCTCTGGTTAATTTTCTAAAAGTGTCCCACATGCCCCCCCAAATTATAGTTTTTTATTTAAACAAATGTAGCTTTTTTAAATAAATAAACTGCACTAGGCAGTTTGGGGGCTTTAAAGTTGGTGGAAGTGTGGGTTTTGGAAAAAAAACGGCACTAAAAAGTGCATTTACATTATAGTCTATGGGAACTGTGCGTTCCCATAGACCACGATGTAAATATATATGTATATGATTATATAATAAACAAAGAAAATTTCCTTATAAGTTGCTCCCAGACCAAAAATGTCCACTATTTAAGGCACAACACAGACACATGAGTCAGAGTAAAGCGAATTGATCATACCTTTATTGTGGCATGTCGGACAAACACTCGGCAAATGCTAGCGGTGTGACTACCAGGAGACACAGGTGTGTGGAGTGTGATGTCATCTGACGCGTTTCACGCCCTTCTGGCACTTTGTCAAAGATGTGGAGGTGTGTGTGATTAGCATACTTTTAAATGGTCATCTAGAAAACTCCTCCCTTGATGTGATGTCATAGTAGCAAACTGTGTTTTCAAAATTGTTGATACATATATGTGATAGAATGTGTTGAAAAGTGTTAATGAGTGTATATTTTTATTGGTGCACGTTACGTGTATTAGATTAAAGTGAATTACTATTTAAAAGTTTATTTTAAAAGCAATAACTTATGATGCTATGCGGCTCTTAAATGTTTATGGCCAGTAACAAAGAACTGAAGGATTCCTATAGCTACATTATAATGTATTCGTTCTGCTGGAATTTCACTGCAATAATACTTTTTGGTTACTATTGTAATACATTAATATGTGTGGTTGTTTGTTTATTTCTTAAAGTTCTGATACTTTTTCTATATAGGCTTTCAGACCATTTCGATTTTTCGTTTGTCTGAAATCTTATCAGTCTTATGATTAACCCCTTCATCACTATTTAGAATTATTACGTTATGTATATTTCTACTTTATAAATGTATTTTGTTGCTACGCAGGGTTAACTAGGTATGTTAGAGCCGATAGTTCATATCAACACTAAAATATTACAGTACTAAAATTTGTATACTTAGTGTGAATAGACAGTTTTTAAACTTTACACCTAATTAGTAAATTATCGGTTTAGATTGTTATATATCATTCTTTAATATTGAATCCATTTTGATATTTGTTTCACTACATGGGTATAGAAACCTGAATAATGTTCTTTATAATTGGTAATGGTATTTTTATATATTGAGGCTTTCAAGGCATATACACAGAAAAAATGTAAATTAGAGAGTGCGGATATTTGGGGAATAAACAAATATTCTTCAAATATTTTAATACTACTACAATTGTCTGTTCTTTGATTTTTAATTATTATTTGAATGTTATATAGTGATATTTTAATTCCCTTGATACAGATCTAGATCCCATCTGGAGTTTATTCCTTTTGGCTCTTTAGTTGCTAGTTTAAATATCCACTTTGCCTCTCTATCCAATAATTTCCTAAATCTATCTCCTCCTCTCTTATTGGCTGGAATAAAGTCAATGGCTTGGAATTTAAAGGCTGTTTTGCTTTCTTCAGTGGTTATTCGATGATTAGCATAGTGTTTAGCTACTGGTGTTTTGGGTGGATCCTTTTCTAATGATGTCAAGTGCTCACGTATTCTGTCCTTCAAAAAACGACTGGTACAGCCTGTGTATTGTTGTCTACAAATTTGGCAAGTTATTAAATACACCACATATTTTGAACAACAATCTAGTCTATATTTGATGTTATAGATGCTATTATTTGCTGAGGATGAGAAAGTATTTGCAGGATGACAATGTTGGCATACATTGCAAGGGTGCTTACCACACTTGAAAAAACCTTTTTTAGAAAGCCATGTTTCTTTAGACTTTATAGTGGAATTATTGTAAACATATTGGATAACTTTGAAACAGATTGTAGGTGACAAACCTAATGTCATTTTTAGGAAAAATAAAGACATTAAGAATTACATCGCACCAACTAAATTAAGAAAATCTAATTCTAATTTTACAACAGTGAATAAATGGTGTGGGGGAAAGAATGGCTTATACCCTTGCAAAACCATTGATTGTGTTCTTTGTCCTAGAATAGACAGCAATTCCACCTATTTTCTTAATTATGATGGAACAAAAAGGTACCCCTGCAAGGACAGGTGCACATGTCATACCACATATGTAATTTACCAACTTATATGCAAATGTGGATTAATTTATATTGGTCGCACTAAACGCAAAATAAAATATAGAGTTAGGGAACATATAAGAAACATAGAATCAGGGTTTGAGAACCATAGTGTTTCACGCCACTTTAAGCTCTTCCATAATTGCAATCCGTCTGATCTATCCGTTAAAATCATAGAATGGATTAAACCCAACGTATGGGACACCAATAGACTGCTAAACCTTAGAAAAAGGGAGACCTTTTGGATTAGGACCCTTAACTGTTTGGAACCGAAAGGGTTAAATATCGACATTGATTTGCAAGCATTCCTTTAACTCTACACATCATTATTTATTTTATACAATATTGGCTTTTTATGTATATCACATATTGTGTATCTATATATGAATTGTTGGTTACAACATATATATATAGGATGTATTGCATTTAGCACATTTTTAAGCCCATTAATGTTTTTTAAATATTTACTGAATGGTTTTTATTTATAATGATTATTGGTTATATTTTTATGATTATTAATTGTATTTTTTAGAATTATATGTGAATATATATTAACTTATAATATTTTTAATATTTTTAGATACCAATAGGTATGGTTTATGTTTAGAACTGTATTATAATTGTAGATCGCTATTATTGTATATCAATCATGTTCTGTGAATATCTGAAAATTAGCCACACTTACGCTATTACAAGCGTTTGTTTACAATCCCCTGTTTGAAGTATCGTGCATATCATCAAGACCTTTAACCCCATTGGTGCAAAATGTGGGAGTGTGGATATACACTACCTATAAGAGGATATGCACGCTACTAACAAATCACTCTTGAGAAAGTCCCTACGTTACTGGGACGAAACGCGTAGAGCTCCTCCCCTTTAACGTCATTTGTTTGATCCAGTGAGGCCGTCCTCAGTTCTGAACCTGCAGCACAGAACTTTTGGATTTGGGAGCCTAGGATCTCATTCACTTTTTTTTGCCAGATAAGGTACTACATCGCCATTATTTATACCATTGAAACGGACTTTGCTACCGTTGCCAGCCTGGTTTCTGGCACTCTTTGGGAAATTATGCCGGTTGCCTGTTTGCTTCCTCCCTGGAGCGAATGAGGATATACACCTGTCCTGCCTTTTCCTGGAACTCCTTTCTGGACACACTTGAAGAGGGGATAAGTTGCTAAGTGTTATTGATACACTATATGCCATTTTATGTTATATACTTTGTGAGTTGCCACTTGTCTTTGTTTACACTATTAAATTTTGTTATACCCTGCATTTGAGTCTGCGCTCCTCTCCTCTATCTTTTTAGATCGTTTTGCTTTCAATCAAGGTCTGTGGATTCACCTGTTTTAGAGGAGCAGCTGGATTCCTTTGTGTCTTTATATATCACCACATACATGGACTTGAATACCCTTATCTTCTTTATTTGTATGTTTTTATGAATTGAAATGTTGTATTAATTTATTGTCATTTAATAATTTTTCTAGTTATTAATTAAGTAAACTGTTGAGATTTATGTCCTACTTATATTAGAGATTAGCGCTACCTCAGGTGTGTTGTCTTTACACACCTACCTTTCATATTGGATAACTTTATTTCCAATTGTTGGCGCTTTCCTGGATATGAATTTAACCCCATTTCCTAGGCATTTATCTAGTTTTTCATCTAGTCTAAGAATTTTTAAATTGTTATTGACTATCGGCTAGATTTGGAGTTTGGCGGTAAAAGGGCTGTTAACGCTCCGCTGGTTTTTTTCTGGCCGCACCATAAATTTAACTCTGGTATCGAGAGTTCAAACAAATGCTGCGTTAGGCTCCAAAAAAGGAGCGTAGAGCATTTTTACCGCAAATACAACTCTCGATACCAGAGTTGCTTACGGACGCGGCCGGCCTCAAAAACGTGCTCGTGCACGATTCTCCCATAGGAAACAATGGGGCTGTTTGAGCTGAAAAAAAACCTAACACCTGCAAAAAAGCAGCGTTCAGCTCCTAACGCAGCCCCATTGTTTCCTATGGGGAAACACTTCCTACGTCTGCACCTAACACTCTAACATGTACCCCGAGTCTAAACACCCCTAGCCTTACACTTATTAACCCCTAATCTGCTGCCCCCACTATCGCTGACCCCTGCATTACACTTTTAACCCCTAATCTGCCGCTCCGTAAACCGCCACCACCTACGTTATCCCTATGTACCCCTAATCTGCTGCCCTAACATCGCCGACCCCTATGTTATATTTATTAACCCCTAATCTGCCCCCCACAACGTCGCCGACACCTACCTACACTTATTAACCCCTAATCTGCCGAGCGGACCTGAGCGCTACTATAATAAAGTTATTAACCCCTAATCCGCCTCACTAACCCTATCATAAATAGTATTAACCCCTAATCTGCCCTCCCTAACATCGCCGACACCTACCTTCAATTATTAACCCCTAATCTGCCGACCGGAGCTCACCGCTATTCTAATAAATGTATTAACCCCTAAAGCTAAGTCTAACCCTAACACTAACACCCCCCTAAGTTAAATATAATTTTTATCTAACGAAATAAATTAACTCTTATTAAATAAATGATTCCTATTTAAAGCTAAATACTTACCTGTTAAATAAATCCTAATATAGCTACAATATAAATTACATTTATATTATAGCTATTTTAGGATTAATATTTATTTTACAGGTAACTTTGTATTTATTTTAACCAGGTACAATAGCTATTAAATAGTTAAGAACTATTTAATAGTTACCTAGTTAAAATAATTACAAATTTACCTGTAAAGTAAATCCTAACCTAAGATATAATTAAACCTAACACTACCCTATCAATAAAATAATTAAATAAACTACCTACAATTACCTACAATTAACCTAACACTACACTATCAATAAATTAATTAAACACAATTGCTACAAATAAATACAATTAAATAAACTATCTAAAGTACAAAAAATAAAAAAGAACTAAGTTACAGAAAATAAAAAAATATTTACAAACATAAGAAAAATATTACAACAATTTTAAACTAATTACACCTACTCTAAGCCCCCTAATAAAATAACAAAGACCCCCAAAATAAAAAATTCCCTACCCTATTCTAAAATACAAAAATTACAAGCTCTTTTACCTTACCAGCCCTGAACAGGGCCCTTTGCGGGGCATGCCCCAAGAATTTCAGCTCTTTTGCCTGTAAAAAAAAACATACAATACCCCCCCCCCAACATTACAACCCACCACCCACATACCCCTAATCTAACCCAAACCCCCTTAAATAAACCTAACACTAATCCCCTGAAGATCTTCCTACCTTGTCTTCACCATCCAGGTATCACCGATCCGTCCTGGCTCCAAGATCTTCATCCAACCCAAGCGGGGGTTGGCGATCCATAATCCGGTGCTCCAAAGTCTTCCTCCTATCCGGCAAGAAGAGGACATCCGGACCGGCAAACATCTTCTCCAAGCGGCATCTTCTATGTTCTTCCATCCGATGACGACCGGCTCCATCTTGAAGACCTCCAGCGCGGATCCATCCTCTTCTTCCGACGACTAGACGACGAATGACGGTTCCTTTAAGGGACGTCATCCAAGATGGCGTCCCTCGAATTCCGATTGGCTGATAGGATTCTATCAGCCAATCGGAATTAAGGTAGGAATATTCTGATTGGCTGATGGAATCAGCCAATCAGAATCAAGTTCAATCCGATTGGCTGATCCAATCAGCCAATCAGATTGAGCTCGCATTCTATTGGCTGATCGGAACAGCCAATAGAATGCGAGCTCAATCTGATTGGCTGATTGGATCAGCCAATCGGATTGAACTTGATTCTGATTGGCTGATTCCATCAGCCAATCAGAAAATTCCTACCTTAATTCCGATTGGCTGATAGAATCCTATCAGCCAATCGGAATTCGAGGGACGCCATCTTGGATGACGTCCCTTAAAGGAACCGTCATTCATCGTCTAGTCGTCGGAAGAAGAGGATGGATCCGCGCTGGAGGTCTTCAAGATGGAGCCGGTCGTCATCGGATGGAAGAACATAGAAGATGCCGCTTGGAGAAGATGTTTGCCGGTCCGGATGTCCTCTTCTTGCCGGATAGGAGGAAGACTTTGGAGCACCGGATTATGGATCGCCAACCCCCGCTTGGGTTGGATGAAGATCTTGGAGCCAGGACGGATCGGTGATACCTGGATGGTGAAGACAAGGTAGGAAGATCTTCAGGGGCTTAGTGTTAGGTTTATTTAAGGGGGTTTGGGTTAGATTAGGGGTATGTGGGTGGTGGGTTGTAATGTTGGGGGGGGGGTATTGTATGTTTTTTTTTACAGGCAAAAGAGCTGAAATTCTTGGGGCATGCCCCGCAAAGGGCCCTGTTCAGGGCTGGTAAGGTAAAAGAGCTTGTAATTTTTGTATTTTAGAATAGGGTAGGGAATTTTTTATTTTGGGGGTCTTTGTTATTTTATTAGGGGGCTTAGAGTAGGTGTAATTAGTTTAAAATTGTTGTAATATTTTTCTTATGTTTGTAAATATTTTTTTATTTTCTGTAACTTAGTTCTTTTTTATTTTTTGTACTTTAGATAGTTTATTTAATTGTATTTATTTGTAGCAATTGTGTTTAATTAATTTATTGATAGTGTAGTGTTAGGTTAATTGTAGGTAATTGTAGGTAGTTTATTTAATTATTTTATTGATAGGGTAGTGTTAGGTTTAATTATATCTTAGGTTAGGATTTATTTTACAGGTAAATTTGTAATTATTTTACTAGGTAACTATTAAATAGTTCTTAACTATTTAATAGCTATTGTACCTGGTTAAAATAATTACAAAGTTGCCTGTAAAATAAATATTAATCCTAAAATAGCTATAATATAATTATAATTTATATTGTAGCTATATTAGGATTTATTTTACAGGTAAGTATTTAGCTTTAAATAGGAATTATTTATTTAATAAGAGTTAATTTATTTCGTTAGATAAAAATTATATTTAACTTAGGGGGGTGTTAGTGTTAGGGTTAGACTTAGCTTTAGGGGTTAATACATTTATTAGAATAGCGGTGAGCTCCGGTCGGCAGATTAGGGGTTAATAATTGAAGGTAGGTGTCGGCGATGTTAGGGAGGGCAGATTAGGGGTTAATACTATTTATGATAGGGTTAGTGAGGCGGATTAGGGGTTAATAACTTTATTATAGTAGCGCTCAGGTCCGCTCGGCAGATTAGGGGTTAATAAGTGTAGGTAGGTGTCGGCGACGTTGTGGGGGGCAGATTAGGGGTTAATAAATATAACATAGGGGTCGGCGATGTTAGGGGCAGAAGATTAGGGGTACATAGGGATAACGTAGGTGGCGGCGATTTGCGGTCGGAAGATTAGGGGTTAATTATTTTAAGTAGCTTGCGGCGACGTTGTGGGGGGCAAGTTAGGGGTTAATAAATATAATATAGGGGTCAGCGGGGTTAGGGGCAGCAGATTAGGGGTACATAAGTATAACGTAGGTGGCGGTCGGCAGATTAGGGGTTAAAAATTTTAATCGAGTGGCGGCGATGTGGGGGGACCTCGGTTTAGGGGTACATAGGTAGTTTATGGGTGTTAGTGTACTTTAGGGCACAGTAGTTAAGAGCTTTATAAACCGGCGTTAGCCAGAAAGCTCTTAACTCCTGCTTTTTTCAGGCGGCTGGAATCTTGTCGTTAGAGCTCTAACGCTCACTGCAGAAACGACTCTAAATACCAGCGTTAGAAAGATCCCATTGAAAAGATAGGCTACGCAAATGGCGTAGGGGGATCTGCGGTATGGAAAAGTCGCGGCTGTAAAGTGAGCGTTAGACCCTTTAATCACTGACTCCAAATACCAGCGGGCGGCCAAAACCAGCGTTAGGAGCCTCTAACGCTGGTTTTGACGGCTACCGCCGAACTCTAAATCTAGGCCAAAGTTTTTGATCTGATTAAATTGTTTACTGTATTGTGTAACACAGAGTGTGGTGTCACTTTTCCAATTTGTGGATGCTTTAGATGCTTTATCGGTTTTATTAATTAGGTCTTTTCTCTTGATTTTTGCTATTTCAGCTCTAGCTTTCATGAGTTTGTTTCTATCGTATCCCCTATTGGTGAGCCTGTGAACTAGGTTTAATGAGTGATCTAAATAGTCACTATCATTGGTACATATCCTCCTAATTCTTTTTAGTTGTCCCTTAGGTATGGATTTAGTCGTATGGGCTGGGTGACATGAATCAGCCCTCAAAATTGTGTTTCCAGAAATTTCTTTTCTGTACAACTCAGTAACTATTTTTTGCTCTTTTGCCTTTAGCTGGATATCTAAATAATTTACTTTGCATTTGTCAACTTGAAAGGTAAAACTTAGGTTTAAATCTTTAGTATTTAAATACTTCACAAATTCTTTGCATTGTTCACTGTTCCCACGCCAGATAAACAGAAGATCATCTATGAATCTGGCGTAGAAATCAATGTGACACCCATACACATTACCTTGAAAGCTAGAGCTGAAATAGCAAAAATCAAGAGAAAAGACCTAATTAATAAAACCGATAAAGCATCTAAAGCATCCACAAATTGGAAAAGTGACACCACACTCTGTGTTACACAATACAGTAAACAATTTAATCAGATCAAAAACATAGTCAATAACAATTTAAAAATTCTTAGACTAGATGAAAAACTAGATAAATGCCTAGGAAATGGGGTTAAATTCGTATCCAGGAAAGCGCCAACAATTGGAAATAAAGTTATCCAATATGTTTACAATAATTCCACTATAAAGTCTAAAGAAACATGGCTTTCTAAAAAAGGTTTTTTCAAGTGTGGTAAGCACCCTTGCAATGTATGCCAACATTGTCATCCTGCAAATACTTTCTCATCCTCAGCAAATAATAGCATCTATAACATCAAATATAGACTAGATTGTTGTTCAAAATATGTGGTGTATTTAATATCTTGCCAAATTTGTAGACAACAATACACAGGCTGTACCAGTCGTTTTTTGAAGGACAGAATACGTGAGCACTTGACATCATTAGAAAAGGATCCACCCAAAACACCAGTAGCTAAACACTATGCTAATCATTGAATAACCACTGAAGAAAGCAAAACAGCCTTTAAATTCCAAGCCATTGACTTTATTCCAGCCAATAAGAGAGGAGGAGATAGATTTAGGAAATTATTGGATAGAGAGGCAAAGTGGATATTTAAACTAGTAACTAAAGAGCCAAAAGGAATAAACTCCAGATGGGATCTAGATCTGTATCAAGGGAATTAAAATATCAATATATAACATTCAAATAATAATTAAAAATCAAAGAACAGACAATTGTAGTAGTATTAAAATATTTGAAGAATATTTGTTTATTCCCCAAATATCCGCACTCTCTAATTTACATTTTTTCTGTGTATATGCCTTGAAAGCCTCAATATATAAAAATACCATTACCAATTATAAAGAACATTATTCAGGTTTCTATACCCATGTAGTGAAACAAATATCAAAATGGATTCAATATTAAAGAATGATATATAACAATCTAAACCGATAATTTACTAATTAGGTGTAAAGTTTAAAAACTGTCTATTCACACTAAGTATACAAATTTTAGTACTGTAATATTTTAGTGTTGATATGAACTATGGGCTCTAACATACCTAGTTAACCCTGCGTAGCAACAAAATAAATTTATAAAGTAGAAATATACATAACGTAATAATTCTAAATAGTGATGAAGGGGTTAATCATAAGACTGATAAGATTTCAGACAAACGAAAAATCGAAATGGTCTGAAAGCCTATTTAGAAAAAGTATCAGAACTTTAAGAAATAAACGAACAACCACACATATTAATGTATTACAATAGTAACCAAAAAGTATTATTGCAGTGAAATTCCAGCAGAACGAATACATTATAATGTAGCTATAGGAATCCTTCAGTTCTTTGTTACTGGCCATAAACATTTAAGAGCCGCATAGCATCATAAGTTATTGCTTTTAAAATAAACTTTTAAATAGTAATTCACTTTAATCTAATACACGTAACGTGCACCAATAAAAATATACACTCATTAACACTTTTCAACACATTCTATCACATATATGTATCAACAATTTTGAAAACACAGTTTGCTACTATGACATCACATCAAGGGAGGAGTTTTCTAGATGACCATTTAAAAGTATGCTAATCACACACACCTCCACATCTTTGACAAAGCGCCAGAAGGGCGTGAAATGCGTCAGATGACATCACACTCCACACACCTGTGTCTCCTGGTAGTCACACCGCTAGCATTTGCCGAGTGTTTGTCCGACATGCCACAATAAAGGTATGATCAATTCGCTTTACTCTGACTCATGTGTCTGTGTTGTGCCTTAAATAGTGGACATTTTTGGTCTGGGAGCAACTTATAAGGAAATTTTCTTTGTTTATTGTATACCTGGAACAGGCAGCCTGGTCTACAGGTCTGGGTTTGTGCCGGGAGAGGCGCCGACGCAGTATTTCCTGTATGTTCCCGCATCGACCTTACTGCTCAATATCCTTGAACTCTCACTCACCTGTGTATATATGATTATATACATATATATTTATGTGTTAATATGTGTATATACACATATTAACAGATAAGCATATATGTATATAATCATATACATATACAGGGGTTGAAAAACTCGTGAGCGCAATGTTTCCTAGCAATGCAAACACGACCTGGTCGTTCGCATTGGGCTTAACTTGTAATACCAGTGCACGATCATGTGCGCTGGTATTACAAGTTAAGGAAATGCACACAATTTATATTTAGCGCTCCACTTGTAATCTAGCCCTCAGTAAACAATTCACAGTTTAAAAGTATGATTTTAACTAAGTTTGATATGAGAACAGAGAAAACACAGACAATTTAACAATGAGAAAAGCAGAGTGAGCAGCCAAGATAAGCAATTCATATAAAGGTCCTGAGTAATATTATTTGACAAAACTGCTTGAAAATTTGCTTTTTATGTATTGATTTAAAAATAAATAAATAAGAATGCTATTGATGAAATGTCCCAGTGCAATGTATTGGTGACGTTATCAAAGCCATTCAATAACCAAACAACAAACGGTTTTATAATGGTTTTCACATAGACTTGAATGGCTTTGAATTTGAAACCAACCCCTCAAAAAAACAAAAACAAAATGTAGGTAACATCATACAGCTCTTCTAAAGGAACGGAATAAACTCTCCTGTTGTCAAGGTAATTATACTCAGGAACTGAGTAGTTAACCTTGACTAATGATTTTGAAGCAATCACCCACTGAAGATAAATAATGCATCTTGATTGCTGGACATGAAGTGATCATTCACAAGAGCTAAATATTTCAACCATAAAGTATAGTGTCTAAATTATTTGAGTAGACCCAATTGAGATTACTGTGCCAAGGAAAAATATAATATAATGCCAATAAACATAGATTACCTATGATCTGATGTGTATTGGTCAAGGGAAATGTATAATATGTGTTTCTTACACCTTTGTTTGTATACGTTAATAGGTTAGATTCAACAAAACCCATTTGTGAATCTAAATATCACATATAAAACCCTCACTGTAACTCTGCAGCAGAAAAAATGCAGAATTCATTAAGATTTGTACCTGCCAATCAATGCAGCTGCAAGTTGAGAGAAATTCTCAATTATAATCAACTAGTCCTAAAGTCCGTTCACACGGGCCATTTTTTGCAGTACAGCGGTCCCATCCCCTGCACTCTCTATCTCCCCCTCTCTTTTGCTCTCTCTCCCCCCCTCTTTTGTGCGCTCTCCCCCTCTCTTTAGCGCTCTCTCTCCACCTCTCTTTTGCTCTCTCTTTGGCTCTCTCTATCCCCCCTCTCTTTTGCTCTCTCTCCCCTCTCGTTTGCGCTCTCTCCCCCTCTCTTTTGCAATCTCTCCCCACTCTCCTTTGCGCTCTCTCCCCCCTCTCTTTTGCGCTCTCTCTATCCCCCCTCTCTTTTGCGCTCTCTCTCTCCCCCCTCTCTTTTGTACTCTCTCCCCCTCTCTTTTGTGCTCTCTCTCTCCCCCCTCTCTTTTGCGATCTCTCCCCACTCTCTTTTGCGCTCTCTCTCCCCCTCTCTTTTGCGCTCTCTCTCCCCTTCTCTTTTGCGCTCTCTCTCCCCCTCTCTTTTGCACTCTCTCTCCATTTTCTTTTGTGCTCTCTCTCCCCCACTCTTTTGCACTCTCTCTCTCCCCACTCTCTTTTGCACTCTCTCTCTTCCCCTCTCTTTGGTGCTCTCTCTCTCCCCCTCTATTTTGTGCTCTCTCTCCCTCTCTTTTGCGCTCCCTCTCTCCCCTTTTCTTTTGAGCTCTCTCTCTCCCCCTCTCTTTTGCACTCTTCCTCTTCCACCTCTCTTTTGTGCTCTCTCTCTCTCCCCCTCTCTTTTGCGCTCTCTCTCTCCCCCCTCTCTTTTGCGATCTCTCCCCCCTCTCTATTGCGCTCTCTCTCTCCTCACTCTCTTTTGCGCTCTCTCTCTCCCCCCTCTCTTTTGCGCTCTCTCTCTCCCCCTCTCTTTTGTGCTCTCTCTCTACCCCTCTCTTTTGTGCTCTCTCTCTCCCCCTCTCTTTTGCGCTCTCTCTCTCCCCCTCTCTTTTGTGCTCTTTCTCTCCCCCATCTCTTTTGCAATCTCTCCCCCTCTCTTTTGCGCTCTCTCTCCCCCTCTCTTTTGTGCTTTCTCCCCCTCTCTTTTGCAATCTCTCCCCCTCTCTTTTGCGCTCTTTCTCTCCCCCCTCTCTATTGCACTCTCTCTCCCCCCCCCACTTTTGTGCTCTCTCCCCCTCTCTTTTGTGCTCTCTCTCTCCCCCTCTCTTTTGCGCTCTCTCTCTCACTCCTCTCTTTTGCGATTTCTCCCCCCTCTCTTTTGCGCTCTCTCTCCCCCTCTCTTTTGCATTCTCTCTCTCCCCCCTCTCTTTTGCGCTATCTCTCCCCCTCTCTTTTGCATTCTCTCACTCCCCCACTCTCTTTTGTGCGCTCTCTCTCCCCCTCTCTTTTGTGCTCTCTGCCCCCCCCTCTCTTTTGCGCTCTCTCTTTCCCCCCTCTCTTTTGCACTCTCTCTCTCCTCCATCTCTCTTTTGCACTCTCTCTCTCCCCCTCTCTTTTGCGCTATGTCTCCCCCTCTCTTTTGAATTCTCTCTCTCTCCCCCCCTCTCTTTTGTACTCTCTCCCCCTCTCTTTTGTGCTCTCTCTCTCCCCCCTCTCTTTTGCGATCTCTCCCCACTCTCTTTTGCGCTCTCTCTCCCCCTCTCTTTTGCGCTCTCTCTCCCCTTCTCTTTTGCGCTCTCTCTCCCCCTCTCTTTTGCACTCTCTCTCCATTTTCTTTTGTGCTCTCTCTCCCCCACTCTTTTGCACTCTCTCTCTCCCCACTCTCTTTTGCACTCTCTCTCTTCCCCTCTCTTTGGTGCTCTCTCTCTCCCCCTCTATTTTGTGCTCTCTCTCCCTCTCTTTTGCGCTCCCTCTCTCCCCTTTTCTTTTGAGCTCTCTCTCTCCCCCTCTCTTTTGCACTCTTCCTCTTCCACCTCTCTTTTGTGCTCTCTCTCTCTCCCCCTCTCTTTTGCGCTCTCTCTCTCCCCCCTCTCTTTTGCGATCTCTCCCCCCTCTCTATTGCGCTCTCTCTCTCCTCACTCTCTTTTGCGCTCTCTCTCTCCCCCCTCTCTTTTGCGCTCTCTCTCTCCCCCTCTCTTTTGTGCTCTCTCTCTCTACCCCTCTCTTTTGTGCTCTCTCTCTCCCCCTCTCTTTTGCGCTCTCTCTCTCCCCCTCTCTTTTGTGCTCTTTCTCTCCCCCATCTCTTTTGCAATCTCTCCCCCTCTCTTTTGCGCTCTCTCTCCCCCTCTCTTTTGTGCTTTCTCCCCCTCTCTTTTGCAATCTCTCCCCCTCTCTTTTGTGCTCTCTCTCTCCCCCTCTCTATTGCACTCTCTCTCCCCCCCCCCCACTTTTGTGCTCTCTCCCCCTCTCTTTTGTGCTCTCTCTCTCTCCCCCTCTCTTTTGCGCTCTCTCTCTCACTCCTCTCTTTTGCGATTTCTCCCCCCTCTCTTTTGCGCTCTCTCTCCCCCTCTCTTTTGCATTCTCTCTCTCCCCCCTCTCTTTTGCGCTATCTCTCCCCCTCTCTTTTGCATTCTCTCACTCCCCCACTCTCTTTTGTGCGCTCTCTCTCCCCCTCTCTTTTGTGCTCTCTGCCCCCCCTCTCTTTTGCGCTCTCTCTTTCCCCCCTCTCTTTTGCACTCTCTCTCTCCTCCATCTCTCTTTTGCACTCTCTCTCTCCCCCTCTCTTTTGCGCTATGTCTCCCCCTCTCTTTTGAATTCTCTCTCTCTCCCCCCTCTCTTTTGTGCTCTCTCTCTCCCCCTCTCTTTTGCACTCTTCCTCTTCCACCTCTCTTTTGTGCTCTCTCTCTCCCCCTCTCTTTTGCGCTCTCTCTCTCCCCCCTCTCTTTTGCGATCTCTCCCCCCTCTCTATTGCGCTCTCTCTCTCCTCACTCTCTTTTGCGCTCTCTCTCTCCCCCCTCTCTTTTGCGCTCTCTCTCTCCCCCTCTCTTTTGTGCTCTCTCTCTACCCCATCTCTTTTGTGCTCTCTCTCTCCCCCTCTCTTTTGCGCTCTCTCTCTCCCCCTCTCTTTTGTGCTCTTTCTCTCCCCCATCTCTTTTGCAATCTCTCCCCCTCTCTTTTGCGCTCTCTCTCCCCCTCTCTTTTGTGCTTTCTCCCCCTCTCTTTTGCAATCTCTCCCCCTCTCTTTTGCGCTCTTTCTCTCCCCCCTCTCTATTGCACTCTCTCTCCCCCCCCCACTTTTGTGCTCTCTCCCCCTCTCTTTTGTGCTCTCTCTCTCTCCCCCTCTCTTTTGCGCTCTCTCTCTCACTCCTCTCTTTTGCGATTTCTCCCCCCTCTCTTTTGCGCTCTCTCTCCCCCTCTCTTTTGCATTCTCTCTCTCCCCCCTCTCTTTTGCGCTATCTCTCCCCCTCTCTTTTGCATTCTCTCACTCCCCCACTCTCTTTTGTGCGCTCTCTCTCCCCCTCTCTTTTGTGCTCTCTGCCCCCCCCTCTCTTTTGCGCTCTCTCTTTCCCCCCTCTCTTTTGCACTCTCTCTCTCCTCCATCTCTCTTTTGCACTCTCTCTCTCCCCCTCTCTTTTGCGCTATGTCTCCCCCTCTCTTTTGAATTCTCTCTCTCTCCCCCCTCTCTTTTGTGCTCTCTCTCTCCCCCTCTCTTTTGTGCTCTCTCCCCCCCTCTTTTGCGTGCTCTCTTTTCCCCCCTCTCTTTTGCACTCTCTCTCTCCTCCATCTCTCTTTTGCACTCTCTCCCCCCTCTCTTTTGTGCTCTCTCTCTCCCTCTCTTTTGTGCTCTCTCTCTTCTCCATCCCTCTTTTGTACTCTCTCTCTCCCCCTCTCTTTTGTGCTATCTCTCTCCCTCTCTTTTGTGCTCTCTCTCTCCCCACTCTCTTTTGCGATCTCTCTCCACTCTCTTTTGCGCTCTCTCTCTACTCCCTCTCTTTTGTGCTCTCTCCCCCCTCTCTTTTGCACTCTCTCTCTCCCCCTCTCTTTTGCAATCTCTCACCACTCTCCTTTGCGCTCTCTCCCCCTCTCTTTTGTGCTCTCTCTATCCCCCCTCTCTTTTGCGCTCTCTCTCTCTCTCCTTCCTCTCTTTTGTACTCTCTCCCCCTCTCTTTTGTGCTCTCTCTCTCCCCCCTCTCTTTTGCGATCTCTCCCCACTCTCTTTTGCGCTCTCTCTCCCCCTCTCTTTTGCGCTCTCTCTCCCCCTCTCTTTTGCGCTCTCTCTCCCCCTCTCTTTTGCACTCTCTCTCCATTCTCTTTTGTGCTCTCTCTCCCCCACTCTTTTGCACTCTCTCCCCACTCTCTTTTGCACTCTCTCTCTTCCCCTCTCTTTGGTGCTCTCTCTCTCCCCCTCTATTTTGTGCTCTCTCTCCCTCTCTTTTGCGCTCTCTCTCTCCCCTTTTCTTTTGAGCTCTCTCGCTCCCCCTCTCTTTTGCACTCTCTCTCTCCCCCTCTCTTTTGTGCTCTCTCTCTCCCCCTCTCTTTTGCGCTCTCTCTCTCCCCCCTCTCTTTTGCGATCTCTCCCCCTCTCTATTGCGCTCTCTCTCCTCACTCTCTTTTGCACTCTCTCTCTCCCCCCTCTCTTTTGCGCTCTCTCTCTCCCCCTCTCTTTTGTGCTCTCTCTCTACCCCTCTCTTTTGTGCTCTCTCTCTCCCCCTCTCTTTTGCGCTCTCTCTCTCCCCCTCTCTTTTGCGCTCTTTCTCTCCCCCATCTCTTTTGCGATCTCTCCCCCTCTCTTTTGCGCTCTCTCTCCCCCTCTCTTTTGTGCTCTCTCTCTCCCCCTCTCTTTTGTGCTTTCTCCCCCCTCTCTTTTGCAATCTCTCCCCCCTCTCTTTTGCGCTCTTTCTCTCCCCCCTCTCTCTTGCACTCTCTCTCTCCCCCCCCCCCCACTTTTGTGCTCTCTCCCCCTCTCTTTTGTGCTCTCTCTCTCTCCCCCTCTCTTTTGCGCTCTCTCTCTCACCCCTCTCTTTTGCGATTTCTCCTCCCTCTCTTTTGCGCTCTCTCTCCCCCTCTCTTTTGCATTCTCTCTCTCCCCCCCTCTCTTTTGTGCTCTCTCTCTCCCCCTCTCTTTTGCGCTATCTCTCCCCCTGTCTTTTGCATTCTCTCACTCCCCCACTCTCTTTTGTGCTCTCTCTCCCCCCCTCTCTTTTGCGCTCTCTCTTTCCCCCTCTCTTTTGCATTCTCTCTCTCCCCCCCCTCTCTTTTGCGCTCTCTCTCTCCCCCTCTATTTTGCGCTCTCTCTCTCCCCCTCTATTTTGCGCTATCTCTCCCCCTCTCTTTTGCATTCTCTAACTCCCCCACTCTCTTTTGTGCTCTCTCTCCCCCCCTCTCTTTTGCGCTCTCTCTTTCCCCCCTCTCTTTTGCACTCTCTCTCTCCTCCATCTCTCTTTTGCACTCTCTCTCTCCCCCCTCTCTTTTGTGCTCTCTCTCTCCCCCTCTCTTTTGTGCTCTCTCCCCCCCTCTTTTGCGTGCTCTCTTTCCCCCCCTCTCTTTTGCACTCTCTCTCTCCTCCATCTCTCTTTTGCACTCTCTCCCCCCTCTCTTTTGTGCTCTCTCTCTCCCTCTCTTTTGTGCTCTCTCTCTTCTCCATCTCTCTTTTGTACTCTCTCTCTCCCCCTCTCTTTTGTGCTCTCTCTCTCCCTCTCTTTTGTGCTCTCTCTCTCCCCACTCTCTTTTGCGATCTCTCCCCACTCTCTTTTGCGCTTTCTCTCTCTCTCTACTCCCTCTCTTTTGTGCTCTCTCCCCCCTCTCTTTTGCACTCTCTCCCTCCTCTCTTTTGTGCTCTCTCCCCACTTTCTTTTGCGCTTTCTCCCCCTCTCTTTTGTGCTCTCTCTCTCCCCCTCTCTTTTGCGCTCTCTCCCCCTCTCTTTTGAACTCTCACTCACCTGTGTATATATGATTATATACATATATATTTATGTGTTAATATGTGTATATACACATATTAACAGATAAGCATATATGTATATAATCATATACATATACAGGGGTTGAAAAACTCGTGAGCGCAATGTTTCCTAGCAATGCAAACACGACCTGGTCGTTCGCATTGGGCTTAACTTGTAATACCAGTGCACGATCATGTGCGCTGGTATTACAAGTTAAGGAAATGCACACAATTTATATTTAGCGCTCCACTTGTAATCTAGCCCTCAGTAAACAATTCACAGTTTAAAAGTATGATTTTAACTAAGTTTGATATGAGAACAGAGAAAACACAGACAATTTAACAATGAGAAAAGCAGAGTGAGCAGCCAAGATAAGCAATTCATATAAAGGTCCTGAGTAATATTATTTGACAAAACTGCTTGAAAATTTGCTTTTTATGTATTGATTTAAAAATAAATAAATAAGAATGCTATTGATGAAATGTCCCAGTGCAATGTATTGGTGACGTTATCAAAGCCATTCAATAACCAAACAACAAACGGTTTTATAATGGTTTTCAGATAGACTTGAATGGCTTTGAATTTGAAACCAACCCCTCAAAAAAACAAAAACAAAATGTAGGTAACATCATACAGCTCTTCTAAAGGAACGGAATAAACTCTCCTGTTGTCAAGGTAATTATACTCAGGAACTGAGTAGTTAACCTTGACTAATGATTTTGAAGCAATCACCCACTGAAGATAAATAATGCATCTTGATTGCTGGACATGAAGTGATCATTCACAAGAGCTAAATATTTCAACCATAAAGTATAGTGTCTAAATTATTTGAGTAGACCCAATTGAGATTACTGTGCCAAGGAAAAATATAATATAATGCCAATAAACATAGATTACCTATGATCTGATGTGTATTGGTCAAGGGAAATGTATAATATGTGTTTCTTACACCTTTGTTTGTATACGTTAATAGGTTAGATTCAACAAAACCCATTTGTGAATCTAAATATCACATATAAAACCCTCACTGTAACTCTGCAGCAGAAAAAATGCAGAATTCATTAAGATTTGTACCTGCCAATCAATGCAGCTGCAAGTTGAGAGAAATTCTCAATTATAATCAACTAGTCCTAAAGTCCGTTCACACGGGCCATTTTTTGCAGTACAGCGGTCCCATCCCCTGCACTCTCTATCTCCCCCTCTCTTTTGCTCTCTCTCCCCCCCTCTTTTGTGCGCTCTCCCCCTCTCTTTAGCGCTCTCTCTCCACCTCTCTTTTGCTCTCTCTTTGGCTCTCTCTATCCCCCCTCTCTTTTGCTCTCTCTCCCCTCTCATTTGCGCTCTCTCCCCCTCTCTTTTGCAATCTCTCCCCACTCTCCTTTGCGCTCTCTCCCCCCTCTCTTTTGCGCTCTCTCTATCCCCCCTCTCTTTTGCGCTCTCTCTCTCCCCCCTCTCTTTTGTACTCTCTCCCCCTCTCTTGTGCGCTCTCTCTCCCCTTCTCTTTTGCGCTCTCTCTCCCCCTCTCTTTTGCACTCTCTCTCCATTCTCTTTTGTGCTCTCTCTCCCCCACTCTTTTGCACTCTCTCTCTCCCCACTCTCTTTTGCACTCTCTCTCTTCCCCTCTCTTTGGTGCTCTCTCTCTCCCCCTCTATTTTGTGCTCTCTCTCCCTCTCTTTTGCGCTCCCTCTCTCCCCTTTTCTTTTGAGCTCTCTCTCTCCCCCTCTCTTTTGCACTCTTCCTCTTCCACCTCTCTTTTGTGCTCTCTCTCTCCCCCTCTCTTTTGCGCTCTCTCTCTCCCCCCTCTCTTTTGCGATCTCTCCCCCCTCTCTATTGTGCTCTCTCTCCTCACTCTCTTTTGCGCTCTCTCTCTCCCCCCTCTCTTTTGCGCTCTCTCTCTCCCCCTCTCTTTTGTGCTCTCTCTCTACCCCTCTCTTTTGTGCTCTCTCTCTCCCCCTCTCTTTTGCGCTCTCTCTCTCCCCCTCTCTTTTGTGCTCTTTCTCTCCCCCATCTCTTTTGCAATCTCTCCCCCTCTCTTTTGCGCTCTCTCTCCCCCTCTCTTTTGTGCTTTCTCCCCCTCTCTTTTGCAATCTCTCCCCCTCTCTTTTGCGCTCTTTCTCTCCCCCCTCTCTATTGCACTCTCTCTCCCCCCCCCACTTTTGTGCTCTCTCCCCCTCTCTTTTGTGCTCTCTCTCCCCCTCTCTTTTGCGCTCTCTCTCTCACTCCTCTCTTTTGCGATTTCTCCCCCCTCTCTTTTGCGCTCTCTCTCCCCCTCTCTTTTGCATTCTCTCTCTCCCCCCTCTCTTTTGCGCTATCTCTCCCCCTCTCTTTTGCATTCTCTCACTCCCCCACTCTCTTTTGTGCGCTCTCTCTCCCCCTCTCTTTGTGCTCTCTCCCCCCCCTCTCTTTTGCGCTCTCTCTTTCCCCCCTCTCTTTTGCACTCTCTCTCTCCTCCATCTCTCTTTTGCACTCTCTCTCTCCCCCTCTCTTTTGCGCTATGTCTCCCCCTCTCTTTTGAATTCTCTCTCTCTCCCCCCTCTCTTTTGTGCTCTCTCTCTCCCCCTCTCTTTTGTGCTCTCTCCCCCCCTCTTTTGCGTGCTCTCTTTTCCCCCCTCTCTTTTGCACTCTCTCTCTCCTCCATCTCTCTTTTGCACTCTCTCCCCCCTCTCTTTTGTGCTCTCTCTCTCCCTCTCTTTTGTGCTCTCTCTCTTCTCCATCCCTCTTTTGTACTCTCTCTCTCCCCCTCTCTTTTGTGCTATCTCTCTCCCTCTCTTTTGTGCTCTCTCTCTCCCCACTCTCTTTTGCGATCACTCTCCACTCTCTTTTGCGCTCTCTCTCTACTCCCTCTCTTTTGTGCTCTCTCCCCCCTCTCTTTTGCACTCTCTCTCTCCCCCTCTCTTTTGCAATCTCTCACCACTCTCCTTTGCGCTCTCTCCCCCCTCTCTTTTGTGCTCTCTCTATCCCCCCTCTCTTTTGCGCTCTCTCTCTCTCTCCTTCCTCTCTTTTGTACTCTCTCCCCCTCTCTTTTGTGCTCTCTCTCTCCCCCCTCTCTTTTGCGATCTCTCCCCACTCTCTTTTGCGCTCTCTCTCCCCCTCTCTTTTGCGCTCTCTCTCCCCCTCTCTTTTGCGCTCTCTCTCCCCCTCTCTTTTGCACTCTCTCTCCATTCTCTTTTGTGCTCTCTCTCCCCCACTCTTTTGCACTCTCTCCCCACTCTCTTTTGCACTCTCTCTCTTCCCCTCTCTTTGGTGCTCTCTCTCTCCCCCTCTATTTTGTGCTCTCTCTCCCTCTCTTTTGCGCTCTCTCTCTCCCCTTTTCTTTTGAGCTCTCTCGCTCCCCCTCTCTTTTGCACTCTCTCTCTCCCCCTCTCTTTTGTGCTCTCTCTCTCCCCCCTCTCTTTTGCGATCTCTCCCCACTCTCTTTTGCGCTCTCTCTCCCCCTCTCTTTTGCGCTCTCTCTCCCCCTCTCTTTTGCGCTCTCTCTCCCCCTCTCTTTTGCACTCTCTCTCCATTCTCTTTTGTGCTCTCTCTCCCCCACTCTTTTGCACTCTCTCCCCACTCTCTTTTGCACTCTCTCTCTTCCCCTCTCTTTGGTGCTCTCTCTCTCCCCCTCTATTTTGTGCTCTCTCTCCCTCTCTTTTGCGCTCTCTCTCTCCCCTTTTCTTTTGAGCTCTCTCGCTCCCCCTCTCTTTTGCACTCTCTCTCTCCCCCTCTCTTTTGTGCTCTCTCTCTCCCCCTCTCTTTTGCGCTCTCTCTCTCCCCCCTCTCTTTTGCGATCTCTCCCCCTCTCTATTGCGCTCTCTCTCCTCATTCTCTTTTGCACTCTCTCTCTCCCCCCTCTCTTTTGCGCTCTCTCTCTCCCCCTCTCTTTTGTGCTCTCTCTCTACCCCTCTCTTTTGTGCTCTCTCTCTCCCCCTCTCTTTTGCGCTCTCTCTCTCCCCCTCTCTTTTGCGCTCTTTCTCTCCCCCATCTCTTTTGCGATCTCTCCCCCTCTCTTTTGCGCTCTCTCTCTCCCCCTCTCTTTTGCGCTCTCTCTCTCCCCCCTCTCTTTTGCGATCTCTCCCCCCTCTCTATTGTGCTCTCTCTCCTCACTCTCTTTTGCGCTCTCTCTCTCCCCCCTCTCTTTTGCGCTCTCTCTCTCCCCCTCTCTTTTGTGCTCTCTCTCTCCCCCTCTCTTTTGTGCTCTCTCTCTCCCCCTCTCTTTTGCGCTCTCTCTCTCCCCCTCTCTTTTGTGCTCTTTCTCTCCCCCATCTCTTTTGCAATCTGTCCCCCTCTCTTTTGCGCTCTCTCTCCCCCTCTCTTTTGTGCTTTCTCCCCCTCTCTTTTGCAATCTCTCCCCCTCTCTTTTGCGCTCTTTCTCTCCCCCCTCTCTATTGCACTCTCTCTCCCCCCCCCACTTTTGTGCTCTCTCCCCCTCTCTTTTGTGCTCTCTCTCCCCCTCTCTTTTGCGCTCTCTCTCTCACTCCTCTCTTTTGCGATTTCTCCCCCCTCTCTTTTGCGCTCTCTCTCCCCCTCTCTTTTGCATTCTCTCTCTCCCCCCTCTCTTTTGCGCTATCTCTCCCCCTCTCTTTTGCATTCTCTCACTCCCCCACTCTCTTTTGTGCGCTCTCTCTCCCCCTCTCTTTGTGCTCTCTCCCCCCCCCTCTCTTTTGCGCTCTCTCTTTCCCCCCTCTCTTTTGCACTCTCTCTCTCCTCCATCTCTCTTTTGCACTCTCTCTCTCCCCCTCTCTTTTGCGCTATGTCTCCCCCTCTCTTTTGAATTCTCTCTCTCTCCCCCCTCTCTTTTGTGCTCTCTCTCTCCCCCTCTCTTTTGTGCTCTCTCCCCCCCTCTTTTGCGTGCTCTCTTTTCCCCCCTCTCTTTTGCACTCTCTCTCTCCTCCATCTCTCTTTTGCACTCTCTCCCCCCTCTCTTTTGTGCTCTCTCTCTCCCTCTCTTTTGTGCTCTCTCTCTTCTCCATCCCTCTTTTGTACTCTCTCTCTCCCCCTCTCTTTTGTGCTATCTCTCTCCCTCTCTTTTGTGCTCTCTCTCTCCCCACTCTCTTTTGCGATCACTCTCCACTCTCTTTTGCGCTCTCTCTCTACTCCCTCTCTTTTGTGCTCTCTCCCCCCTCTCTTTTGCACTCTCTCTCTCCCCCTCTCTTTTGCAATCTCTCACCACTCTCCTTTGCGCTCTCTCCCCCCTCTCTTTTGTGCTCTCTCTATCCCCCCTCTCTTTTGCGCTCTCTCTCTCTCTCCTTCCTCTCTTTTGTACTCTCTCCCCCTCTCTTTTGTGCTCTCTCTCTCCCCCCTCTCTTTTGCGATCTCTCCCCACTCTCTTTTGCGCTCTCTCTCCCCCTCTCTTTTGCGCTCTCTCTCCCCCCTCTCTTTTGCGCTCTCTCTCCCCCTCTCTTTTGCACTCTCTCTCCATTCTCTTTTGTGCTCTCTCTCCCCCACTCTTTTGCACTCTCTCCCCACTCTCTTTTGCACTCTCTCTCTTCCCCTCTCTTTGGTGCTCTCTCTCTCCCCCTCTATTTTGTGCTCTCTCTCCCTCTCTTTTGCGCTCTCTCTCTCCCCTTTTCTTTTGAGCTCTCTCGCTCCCCCTCTCTTTTGCACTCTCTCTCTCCCCCTCTCTTTTGTGCTCTCTCTCTCCCCCTCTCTTTTGCGCTCTCTCTCTCCCCCCTCTCTTTTGCGATCTCTCCCCCTCTCTATTGCGCTCTCTCTCCTCACTCTCTTTTGCACTCTCTCTCTCCCCCCTCTCTTTTGCGCTCTCTCTCTCCCCCTCTCTTTTGTGCTCTCTCTCTACCCCTCTCTTTTGTGCTCTCTCTCTCCCCCTCTCTTTTGCGCTCTCTCTCTCCCCCTCTCTTTTGCGCTCTTTCTCTCCCCCATCTCTTTTGCGATCTCTCCCCCTCTCTTTTGCGCTCTCTCTCCCCCTCTCTTTTGTGCTCTCTCTCTCCCCCTCTCTTTTGTGCTTTCTCCCCCCTCTCTTTTGCAATCTCTCCCCCCTCTCTTTTGCGCTCTTTCTCTCCCCCCCTCTCTCTTGCACTCTCTCTCTCCCCCCCCCACTTTTGTGCTCTCTCTCCCCCTCTCTTTTGTGCTCTCTCTCTCTCCCCCTCTCTTTTGCGCTCTCTCTCTCACCCCTCTCTTTTGCGATTTCTCCCCCCTCTCTTTTGCGCTCTCTCTCCCCCTCTCTTTTGCATTCTCTCTCTCCCCCCCCTCTCTTTTGTGCTCTCTCTCTCCTCCTCTCTTTTGCGCTATCTCTCCCCCTCTCTTTTGCATTCTCTCACTCCCCCACTCTCTTTTGTGCTCTCTCTCCCCCCCTCTCTTTTGCGCTCTCTCCCCCCCTCTCTTTTGCATTCTCTCTCTCCCCCCCTCTCTTTTGCGCTCTCTCTCTCCCCCTCTATTTTGCGCTATCTCTCCCCCTCTCTTTTGCATTCTCTAACTCCCCCACTCTCTTTTGTGCTCTCTCTCCCCCCCTCTCTTTTGCGCTCTCTCTTTCCCCCCCTCTCTTTTGCACTCTCTCTCTCCTCCATCTCTCTTTTGCACTCTCTCTCTCCCCCCCTCTCTTTTGTGCTCTCTCTCTCCCCCTCTCTTTTGTGCTCTCTCCCCCCCTCTTTTGCGTGCTCTCTTTTCCCCCCTCTCTTTTGCACTCTCTCTCTCCTCCATCTCTCTTTTACACTCTCTCCCCCCTCTCTTTTGTGCTCTCTCTCTCCCTCTCTTTTGTGCTCTCTCTCTTCTCCATCTCTCTTTTGTACTCTCTCTCTCCCCCTCTCTTTTGTGCTCTCTCTCTCCCTCTCTTTTGTGCTCTCTCTCTCCCCACTCTCTTTTGCGATCTCTCCCCACTCTCTTTTGCGCTTTCTCTCTCTCTCTACTCCCTCTCTTTTGTGCTCTCTCCCCCCTCTCTTTTGCACTCTCTCCCTCCTCTCTTTTGTGCTCTCTCCCCACTTTCTTTTGCGCTTTCTCCCCCTCTCTTTTGTGCTCTCTCTCTCCCCCTCTCTTTTGCGCTCTCTCCCCCTCTCTTTTGTGCTCTCTCTCTTTCCCCCCTCTCTTTTGCGATCTCCCCCCTCTCTTTTGCACTCTCTTTCTCTCTCCCCCTCTCTTTTGTGCTCTCTTTCTCCCCCTCTCTTTTGCACTCTCTCTCTCCCCCCTCTCTTTTGCAAGCTCTCCCTACTCTCTTTTGTGCTCTCTCTCTCCCCATCTCTTTTGCGCTCTCTCTCTCCCCTTCTCTTTTGCTCTCTTTCTCTCCCCCCTCTCTCTTGCACTCTCTCCCCGCCTCTTTTGTGCTCTCTCCCCCCTCTCTTTTGTGCTCTCTCTCCCCTCTCTTTTGCGCTCTCTCTCTCCCCCTCTCTTTTGTGCTCTCTCTCACTCCCCCTCTCTTTTGCGCTCTCTCTTTCCCCCCTCTCTTTTGCACTCTCTCTTCCCCCCCTCTCTTTTGCACTCTCTCTCTCCTCCATCTCTCTTTTGCACTATCTCTCTCCCCCTCTCTTTTGCGCTATCTCTCCCCCCTCTCTTTTGCATTCTCTCTCTCCCCCCCTCTCTTTTGCACTCTCTCTCTCCCCCTCTCTTTTGTGCTCTCTCTCTCCCCCTCTCTTTTGCGCTCTCTCCCCCCCTCTTTTGTGCTATCTCTTTCCCCCCTCTCTTTTGCACTCTCTCTCCTCCATCTCTCTTTTGCACTCTCTCTCTCCCCCTCTCTTTTGCGCTATCTCTCCCCCCTCTCTTTTGCATTCTCTCTCCCCCCCCCTCTTTTGTGCTCTCTCTCTCCCTCTCTTTTGTGCTCTCTCTCTCCCCACTCTCTTTTGCAATCTCTCCCCACTCTCTTTTGCTCTCTCTCTCTCTCTCTACTCCCTCTCTTTTGTGCTCTCTCCCCCTCTCTTTTGCACTCTCTCTCTCCCTCCTCTCTTTTGTGCTCTCTCCCCACTCTCTTTTGCGCTTTCTCCCCCTCTCTTTTGTGCTCTCTCTCTCTCCCCCCTCTCTTTTGCGATCTCCCCCCTCTCTTTTGCACTCTCTCTCTCTCTCCCCCTCTCTTTTGTGCTCTCTTTCTCTTGTAAGGTGTATCCAGTCCATGGATCATCCATTACTTGTGGGATATTCTCTTTCCCAACAGGAAGTTGCAAGAGGACACCCACAGCAGAGCTGTAATATAGCTCCTCCCCTAACTGTCATAGCCAGTCATTCTCTTGCAACTCTCAACAAGCTAGGACGTTGTAGGAGAGAGTGGTTAAATATAGCTAGTTTATTTTCTTCAATCAAAAGTTTGTTATTTTTAAATAGTACCGGAGTTGTGCTATTTTATCTCAGGCAGTAAATAGAAGAAGAATCTGCGTGAGGTTTCTATGATCTTAGCAGGTTGTAACTAAGATCCATTGCTATTCTCACATATGTCTGAGGGGATTACACAGATGAGGTAACTTCAGCGAGAGAATGGCGTGCAGTTTATTCTGCTATCAGGTATGTGCAGTTATAATTTTTTCTAGAGATGGAAAACACTAGAAAATGCTGCTGATACTGGATTAATGTAAGTTAAGCCTGAATACAGTGATTTAATAACGACTGGTATCATGCTTACTCCCAGGGGTAATACCCTTATGATATTTCCAATATAAAACGTTTGCTGGCATGTTTAATCGTTTTTATATATGCTTTGGTGATAAAACTTTATTGGGGCCTAGTTTTCTCCACATGGCTGGCTTAAATTTTGACTAGAAACAATTTCCACTGTTGTAGTATAAAAGTTACAGTTGGTGCAGTTAAAATTACAAACTGTGACATCCAGCTTCCCTCAAAGGCCCTCTGAATGCTATAGGACATCTCCAAAGGCTTTCCAAAGTCGTTTATTGGGGAAGGTAGGGCCACAGCTTGCTGTGGCAGTTGGTTGTGACTGTTAAAAAACGTCTATTTCATTTTTTTGATCCGTTTTTTGAACTAAGGGGTTAATCATCCATTTGCAAGTGGGTGCAATGCTCTGTTAGCCTATTATACACACTGTAAAAATTTCGTTTGATTTACTGCATTTTTTCACTGTTTTTCAAATTCTGACAAAATTTGTTTCTCTTAAAGGCACAGTACCGTTTTTTATATTTGCTTGTTAACTTGATTTAAAGTGTTTTCCAAGCTTGCT
This sequence comes from Bombina bombina, assembly GCF_027579735.1. NCBI lineage: Eukaryota > Metazoa > Chordata > Amphibia > Anura > Bombinatoridae > Bombina > Bombina bombina. The sequence continues at coordinate 1,236,005,310 of NC_069500.1, read as the reverse complement.
AATCTCATTGCTATTCTGTATAAACATGTCTGACATAGAAGAAATATAACAAATAAAAAGTCCCGATATAGCGCTCAAACCAATGCTTAGACTGATACAAAGTCTTGTGGATAATTCCGGATTCCAAACAACACAGTTCAAAATAGGTACAGTACCTCAATCCTCCGGTTATTGCCGGCGTTACACAAGCTCCCGGTCACGGTCTGTCCTCTGTGGCTGAACTCCTCCTTCCCAATCACAACCAGGTGTGAGGCGATTCGCTCCTACAACACAGCAAATACTCACAAAGCTTCCCGCTAACCGCCCGCAGACCTCTGCAAGTCTGCATAAATCAGCAATCAAAAAATAATAATAGGTAGATAATAGAGGTACTGCAATGGGGGCTACTTTTGCCCCCTCCTTTGCAAATTTATACATGGGGTGGTGGGAGCTATCCCATGTATATGGCGGAGACTGCCGCCAGAGGGGGAGTATTGTGATGTATAGGAGATTTATTGACGATCTCCTTTTCATATGGCAAGGGTCAGCAGAGGAGTGCACTGAGTTTGTAAAAGATCTTAATATTAACGATGTTGGTCTAAGCTTTACAAGCACTGCAAGTAAAACGACTATTGAATATCTAGACCTTACACTTTCTAATGAAGGTAGCAAGGTTGTTACTAAATTACACAGGAAGCAAATTGCAGGTAATAGCATTTTGCATGCCAAAAGTATGCATCCCAAGCATACAAGCTTTGGAATACTAAAAGGAGAATTTATTCGTTTACGAAGAAATTGTTCCTCATTGTCAGAATACCATAATATGGCCGAAGATTTCAAAGAGAGGTTTTTTCAGAGAGGATTTTCCAGAAAACAAATTACCAAAGCGTACAATATAGTATCTAGAATGGACAGAAACAGGATGCTCCACTCAAATAGAGCTAAGAGAAATAGAGAGATGAGTAATATACCTATTTTTGTCACAAATTATAGCAAACAATTTGATCAGATTGCAAATATTGTACAAGAATGTCTACCGATTCTGAAAGGAGATGGAGATCTCTATGAGATAGTACAAAGGGGATGCAAGTGCATCCCTAGGAAAAATAAGACTTTGGGCAATATTTTGGCCCCTAGTGAAATAAAAACTACCTCACACAGAGTTACAAGTTGGTTAGAATGCAAGGGCCACTATAGGTGTGGTGCCACCAGATGCAAAGCATGCTCATACACGCTAACTGGTAAAACTTTTCAATCGACAAAGACTCAGAGAGTGTTTACCATTGATGCATGCACAAACTGTCGCAGCACATATGTAGTGTACCTTGTGACTTGCCAAGCATGTCTAAAGCAGTACGTTGGTCTTACCACAAGGGAAGCTAGAGAGCGAATAAAAGAACATATCTACGACATTAAGTCCGATGATCCAGACTCACAAGTGGCTAGGCACTTTAAGTTCTGTCACAATAGTAGTACTGACAACCTAGTATGGCAAATTATTGAATGGGTAAGGGTTCTCAATAGAGGAGGAGATAGAGACAAGCTGCTCCGTATGCGCGAGGCTTTTTGGATTTTTAAATTGGGAACAAGGGCCCCAGAGGGCCTTAACATACACACAGACTTAATTAACTGTTGGAGATAGGCTTTATGTAAGAATTAATTTTAAACTACATAATACATTGTATTTGTATGTAAGTTGACCTATAACAATTAATATGCTTAAAGCATAGTACAAACTCTTACAATTGTGGCAAATAATCCTTAGTTGAGTGGTCCCTCTTGAGATTCATGTGGCCCGATAAGATCTAATACTATTCATTATAATATATCGCTGTTTCAAAAAAATTTTAGTTCCCTTTCTATAGATATATCAATATATAGTACATATAGTATAGCTATTAGTATTGCTAGATAAATTAGTATGTTTAAATCCATATGGTTTCAATTTTCTCTTAAAGAAAAATTATTAAATATAATATGGTTAATCAGCTTAGGACTAAGGAATCTAGTATTCGATATGGAGATAATTTCTCTTTAATTTGTCACAATGTTAATAGACAGAAAATGACATAACTTAGCTGTATAATGCTTTAAATCTTGGATATAAAATATTCTGAACATATTAGATCACACATACTATAAATTAGCTCTATAAAGGTACTTGTTTGTATAACGATATATGTGGACTAAATAGATTTTGTCCTTTTTAAAGGGTGTAAGATGATGCTCTAATATTTTCTAAATATTTTCTAAATGTTTGAAATAACAGTTTGTAGAATTGAGATATATATACAATAAAACTATGTATGTGCAAGCTGGTAATCAAGGAGTTAAATTGAGGCTTAACACGTCATTATGATTTGTAAATTTAAGTAGGCTGTGTATACAAGACAGCACGGTCTATGAATAAGGCAGAGAGCTGAAACATGTCAGACCGCTGCTGTCTTGGATCCAATTTTTTACGAATTTTTGCTGTGAAACTGTTTTAATTAATATGGCATTAAAAGTTACCTTTTAAACTCTTGCCTGTGGTCCTGACTCACCCTATTTTTTATTTTTTGATTGCTGACATAGAAGAAACTCCTTGTTTATTATGTTTAAAAGCCATGGTGGAACCCCCTCTTAGAATGTGTACCAAATGTACTGATTTCATTTTATGCAATAAAGATCATTTTCTGTCTTTAAAAAATGTATCACCAGAGGAATCTGACGAGGGGGAAGTTATGCCGACTAACTTTCCCCACGTGTCAGACCCTTTGACTCCCGCTTAAGGGACTCACGCTCAAATGGCGCCAAGTACATCTGGGCGCCCATAGCGTTTACTTTACAAGACATGGCGGCAGTCATGGATAATACACTGTCAGCGGTATTAGCCAGACTACCTGAACTTAGAGGTAAGCGAGATAGCTCTGGGGTGAGACAAAATGCAGAGCATACTGACGCTTTAAGAACCATGTCTGATACTGCCTCACAATATGCAGAAGCTGAGGAAAGAGAGCTTCAGTCAGTGGGTGATGTTAATGACTCAGGAAAGATACCTGATTCTAATATTTCTACATTTAAATTTAAGCTTGAACACCTCCGCGTGTTGCTTAGGGAGGTTTTAGCTGCTCTGAATGACTGTGATACCATTGCTGTGCCAGAGAAATTGTGTAGACTGGATAAATACTTTGCAGTGCCGGTGTGTACTGATGTTTTTCCAAATACCTAAAAGGTTTACAGAAATTATTAATATGGAATGGGATAGACCAGGTGTGCCGTTCTCTTCCCCTCCTATTTTTAGAAAAATGTTTCCAATAGACGCCACCACATGGGACTTATGGCAGACAGTCCCTAAGGTGGAGGGAGCAGTTTCTACTCTAGTAAAGCGTACTACTATCCCTGTCGAGGACAGTTATGCTTTTTTTTTTTTTTTTAGATCCAATGGATAAAAAATTAGAGGTTACCTTAAGAAAATATTTATTCAACAAGGTTTTATCCTACAGCCCCTTGCATGCATTGCCCCTGTCACTGCTGCTGCGGCGTACTGGTTTGAGTCTCTGGAAGAGGCTTTACAGGTAGCGACTCCATTGGATGACATACTTGGCAAACTTAGAGCACTTAAGCTAGCCAATTCTTTTATTCTGATGCCATTGTTCATTTGACTAAACTAACGGCTAAGAATTCTGGTTTTGCTATACAGGCGCGCAGAGCGCTATGGCTTAGATCATGGTCAGCTGACGTGACTTCAAAATCTAAGCTACTTAACATTCCCTTCAAGGGGCAGACCCTATTCGGGCCTGGTTGAAGGAGATTATTGCTGATATCACTGGAGGAAAAGGTCATGCCCTTCCTCAGGACAGGTCCAAATCTAGGGCCAAACAGTCTAATTTTCGTGCCTTTCAAAACTTCAAGGCAGGTGCGGCATCAACTTCCTCTAATAATAAACAAGAGGGAACTTTTGCTCAATCCAAGACGGTCTGGAGACCAAACCTGACATGGAAAAAAGGTAAGCAGGTAAAAAAGCCTGCTGCTGCCTCTAAGACAGCATGAAGGAACGGCCCCCTATCCGGGAACGGATCTAGTAGGGGGCAGACTTTCACTCTTTGCCCAGGCGTGGGCAAGAGATGTTCAGGATCCCTGGGCGTTGGAAATTATATCCCAGGGATATCTTCTGGACTTCAAAGCTTCCCCCCCAAAAGGGAGATTTCACCTTTCACAATTATCTGCACACCAGATAAAGAGAGAGGCATTCTTACACTGTGTATGAGTCCTCCTAGTTATGGGAGTGATCCATCCAGTTCCAAAGGAGGAACAGGGACAGGGTTTTTACTCAAATCTGTTTGTGGTTCCCAAAAAAGAGGGAACCTTCAGACCAATTTTGGATCTAAAGATCTTAAACAAATTCCTCAAAGTTCCGTCGTTCAAGATGGAAACTATTCGTACCATGCTACCACTGATCCAGGAGGGTCAATATATGACTACAGTGGATCTAAAGGATGCTTATCTTCACATTCCGATACACAAAGATCATCATCGGTTTCTCAGGTTTGCCTTTTAAGACAGGCATTACCAGTTGTAGCTCTTCCCTTGGGATTAGCTACAGCCCCAAGAATCTTTACAAAGGTTCTAGGGTCACTTATGGGGGTCCTAAGGCCGTGGGGCATAGCAGTAGCCCCTTATTTAGACGACATCCTGATACAGGCGTCCAACTTCCAAATTGCCAAGTCTCATACGGACGTAGTACTGGCATTTCTGTGGTCGCATGGGTGGAAAGTGAACGAGGAAAAGAGTTCTCTATCCCCACTCACAAGAGTTTCCTTTCTAGGGACTCTGATAGATTCTGTAGAAATGAAAATTCACCTGACGGAGTCCAGGTTATCAAAGCTTCTAAATTCCTGCCGGGTTCTTCATTCCATTCCGTGCCCTTCGGTGGTTCAGTGTATGGAAGTAATCGGCTTAATGGTAGCGGCAATGGACATAGTGCCGTTTGCACGCTTACATCTCAGACCGCTGCAACTATGCATGCTCAGTCAGTGGAGCGGGGATTACACAGATTTGTCCCCTCAACTGAATCTGGACCAAGAGACCAGGGATTCTCTTCTCTGGTGGCTATCTCGGGTCCATCTGTCCAAAGGTATGACCTTTCGCAGGCCAGATTGGACAATTGTAACAACAGATGCCAGCCTTCTAGGTTGGGGTGCAGTCTGGAACTCCCTGAAGGCTCAGGGATCGTGGACTCAGGAGGAGTCTCTCCTTCTATTAAATATTCTGGAACTAAGAGCGATATTCAAGGCTCTTCAGGCTTGGCCTCAGTTAGCAACTCTGAGGTACATCAGATTTCAGTCGGACAACATCACGACTGTAGCTTACATCAACCATCAAGGGGGAACGAGAGGTTCCCTAGAGATCTTAGAAGTTTCAAAAATAATTCGCTGGGCAGAGATTCACTCTTGTCACCTATCAGCTATCCATATCCCAGGTGTAGAGCACTGGGAGGCGGATTTTCTAAGTCGTCAGACTTTTCATCCGGGAGAGTGGGAACTCCATCCGGAGGCATTTGCACAACTGATTCATCGTTGGGGCAAACCAGAACTGGATCTCATGGCGTCTCGCCAGAACGCCAAGCTTCCGTGTTACGGATCCAGGTCCAGGGATCCCAAGGCGACACTGATAGATGCTCTAGCAGCGTCCTGGTCTTTCAACCTGGCTTATGTGTTTCCACCGTTTCCTCTGCTCCCTCGACTGATTGCCAAGATCAAGCAGGAGAGAGCATCAGTGATTCTGATAGCACCTGCGTGGCCACGCAGGACCTGGTATGCAGATCTAGTGGACATGTCATCCTTTCCACCATGGTCTCTGCCTCTGAAACAGGACCTTCTACTTCAGAGTCCTTTCAACCATCCAAATCTAATTTCTGCCTGGAGATTGAACGCTTGATTTTATCAATGCGTGGGTTCTCCGAGTCAGTTATTGATACCTTAAGACAGGCACGAAAGCCTGTCACCAGGAAAATTTTACCATAAGGTATGGCATAGATATCTTTATTGGTGTGAATCCAAGGGTTACTCATGGAGTAAGGTCAGGATTGCTAGGATATTATCTTTTCTCCAAGAAGGTTTGGAAAAAGGATTGTCAGCTAGTTAAGCGTCTGGCAGATGTTCCAGACGTTCAGGCATTTTGTCAGGCTTTAGTTAGAATCAAGCCTGTGTTTAAACCTGTTGCTCCACTATGGAGCTTAAACTTGGTTCTTAAGGTTCTTCAAGGAGTTCCGTTTGAACCTCTTCATTCCATAGATATCAAGCTTTTATCTTGGAAAGTTCTTTTTTTTTGGTAGCTTTTTCCTCGGCTCGTAGAGTCTTTGAGCTATCTGCCTTACAATGTGATTCTCCTTATCTGATTTTTCATACAGATAAGGTAGTCCTGCGTACCAAACCTGGGTTCTTACCTAAGGTGGTATCTAACAAGAATATCAATCAAGAGATTGTTGTTCCATCCTTGTGTTACACAATTTGGACGTGGTCCGTGCTTTAAAGTTTTACTTACAAGCTACTAAAGATTTTCGTCAAACATCTGCTTTGTTTGTTGTCTACTCTGGACAGAGGAGAGGTCAAAAGGCTTCGGCAACCTCTTTTTCTTTTTGACTAAGAAGCTTAATCCGCTTAGCCTATGAGACTGCTGGACAGCAACCTCCTGAAAGGATTACAGCTCATTCCACTAGAGCTGTGGCTTCCACTTGGGCCTTTAAAAATGAGGCTTCTTTTGATCAGATTTGCAAGGTGACGACTTGGTCTTCGCTTCATATTTTTTCAAAATTTTACAAATTTGATACTTTTGCTTCTTCGGAGGCTATATTTGGGAGAAAGGTTTTACGGGCAGTGGTTCCTTCCATTTAAGTTCCTGCCTTGTCCCTCCCTTCATCCGTGTACTTTAGCTTTGGTATTGGTATCCCACAAGTAATGGATGATCCGTGGACTGGATACACCTTACAAGAGAAAACACAATTTATGCTTACCTGATAAATTTATTTCTCTTGTGGTGTATCCAGTCCACGGCCCACCCTGTCATTTTAAGGCAGGTAATTTTTAAATTTAAACTACAGTAACCACTGCACCCTATGGTTCCTCCTTTCTCGGCTTGTTTTCGGTCGAATGACTGGCTATAACAGTTAGGGGAGGAGCTATATTACAGCTCTGCTGTGGGTGTCCTCTTGCAACTTCCTGTTGGGAATGAGAATATCCCACAAGTAATGGATGATCCGTGGACTGGATACACCACAAGATAAATAAATTTATCAGGTAAGCATAAATTGTGTTTTCTCCCCCTCTCTTTTGCACTCTCTCTCTCCCCCCTCTCTTTTGCAAGCTCTCCCTAATCTCTTTTGTGCTCTCTCTCTCTCCCCATCTCTTTTGCGCTCTCTCCCCTTCTCTTTTGTGCTCTTTCTCTCCCCCCTCTCTCTTGCACTCTCTCTCTCCCCCCTCTTTTGTGCTCTCTCCCCCTCTCTTTTGTGCTCTCTCTCCCCCTCTCTTTTGCACTCTCTCTCTCACCCCTCTCTTTTGCGATTTCTCCCCCCTCTCTTTTGCGCTCTCTCTCTCTCCTCTCTTTTGCATTCTCTCTCTCCCCCCCCTCTCTTTTGTGCTCTCTCTCTCCCCCTCTCTTTTGTGTTCTCTCTCTCCCCCTCTCTTCTGTGCTCTCTCTCTCTCCCCCTCTCTTTTGCGCTCTCTCTTTCCCCCCTCTCTTTTGCACTCTCTCTCCTCCATCTCTCTTTTGCACTATCTCTCTTCCCCTCTCTTTTGCGCTATCTCTCCCCCTCTCTTTTGCATTCTCTCTCTCCCCCCCTCTATTTTGTGCTCTATCTCCTCCTCTCTTTTGCGCTCTCTCCCCCCTCTCTTTTGTGCTCTCTCTTTCCCCCCTCTCTTTTGCACTCTCTCTCTCCTCCATCTCTCTTTTGCACTCTCTCTCTCCCCCTCTCTTTTGCGCTATCTCTCCCTCCTCTCTTTTGCATTCTCTCTCCCCCCCTCTCTTTTGTGCTCTCTCTCTCCCCCTCTCTTTTGTGCTCTCTCTCTCCCCCTCTCTTTTGTGCTCTCTCTCTCCCCCTCTCTTTTGCGCTCTCTCCCCCCCTCTTTTGCGCTCTCTCTTTCCCCCTCTCTTTTGCACTCTCTCTCTCTCCTCCATCTCTCTTTTGCACTCTCTCCCCCCTCTCTTTTGTGCTCTCTCTCTCCCTCTCTTTTGTGCTCTCTCTCTCCTCCATCTCTCTTTTGCACTCTCTCTCTCCCCCTCTCTTTTGTGCTCTCTCTCTCCCTCTCTTTTGTGCTCTCTCTCTCCCCACTCTCTTTTTGCGATCTCTCCCCACTCTCTTTTGCGCTCTCTCTCTCTCTCTACTCCCTCTATTTTGCGCTCTCTCCCCCCTCTCTTTTGCATTCTCTCTCTCCCCCCTCTCTTTTGTGCTCTCTCCCCACTCTCTTTTGCGCTTTCTCCCCCTCTCTTTTGCGCTCTCTCTCCCCCTCTCTTTTGCACTCTCTCTCTCCCCATCTCTTTTGTGCTCTCTCTCTCTCCCCCCTCTCTTTTGCGATCTCCCCCCCTCTCTTTTGCACTCTCTCTCTCCCCCTCTCTTTTGTGCTTTCTCTCTCCCCCTCTCTTTTGCACTCTCTCTCTCCCCCTCTCTTTTGCAAGCTCTCCTTACTCTCTTTTGTGCTCTCTCTCCCCATCTCTTTTACGCTCTCTCCCCTTCTCTTTTGCGCTCTCTCTCTCCCCTTCTCTTTTGCGCTTTCTCTCTCCCCCCTCTCTTTTGTGCTCTCTCCCCCCTCTCTTTTGTGCTCTCTCTCCCCCTCTCTTTTGTGATCTCTCCCACTCTCTTTTGCGCTCTCTCTCTCCCACCTCTCTTTTGCGCGCTCACTCTCTCCCCCTCTATTTTGCGCTCTCTCTCTCCCACCTCTCTTTTGCGCTCTCTCTCTCCCACCTCTCTTTTGCGCGCTCACTCTTCCCCTCTTTTTTGCGCTCTCTCTTCCCCTCTCTTTTGCGCTCTCTCTCCCCCCTCTCTTTTGCGCTCTCTCTCCCCCCTCTCTTTTGCGCTCTCTCTCTCGCCCCTCTCTTTTGCGCTCTCTCCCCCCTCTCTTTTGCTCTCTCTCTCCATCCCTCTATTTTGCTCTCTCTCCCCCTCTTATGTTCTCTCTCCCCCTCTCTTCCCTCTATTTTGCTCATTTCCATCTCTTTTGCTCTTTCCCCTCTATTTTGCTCTCTCTCCCCCTCTTTTGCTCTTTCCCATCTATTTTGTTCTCTCCCCTCTCTTTCTATCTCTCTCCCCTTCTCTTTTTATCTCTCTCCCCTCTCGCACGTGCCACCGCGCCTGAACACGCCCCCGTCCTGCCCGGCCATGCCCCGTCACACCGTTCACGCCCGGCCACGACCACTTTCACCCTCACTGGCTTTTCAGGTAAGGCCAGGTGTGTTTGTCCTTGCGCGCAGTCTCTACTGCGCATGACAGCTTTGGACAAACACACTTGGCCTTTTATTATATAGGACAGAACAGCATCTATCATGTAACCGCTCAGAAGTTCCACTGAAAAGTATACCAGCATCACAAAACCACCTTCAAAACATTACAGAAGAAACTAATTAGAACTCACCAAAACCTTTATAAAATAGTCCAGACTGACATATGCAAAAAAAAAAAAACTTGAAAAAAGTTAAGGAAAAATAACATAACCCATTTTTGAAGCCTGTTTCCAAAGTGTTGCCGTTAAAATTATTGTTTTTCTGTGTTGCTGAAGGTTCTTATTTGATGTGCAACGCCTCACACAGCTATATGCTAAAGGGAGGCCCTGACATTAAAAACATAGGTGAAACAAGGTCCCAATAAATGTAGAACATGATCTCATCTTTACAGCATAATCCATAGGATTCCTCAACTTTCACAGTTAGTTTAAAGGTTAGAGTTGTTGAATATTACTACTTATCCCTTTCAGAAAATCATTTTTTATTCTCAAAATTTTATTTGCTAGGGGTTAATCCCTTGGAATGTGATGACCTTGGGTTGCCTGATGACCTAGCAGGTTATTGCCTGGTTGATTTCCCCTTTAAGGCAGGGCTTCTTCTCATATCACTTGGTGATAAATAGATCAATTCTATAGAAAACAAAAAAGAAGGCGTCCCAATGGTTCAGAATCTTCATTGCATCAATCACTTCATAAATAAAAGAGAATACTCACAAAATAGTTGTGCACTTGCAACTGCATATATTCACATTCTGAACCTTATGCCGTTCATTTAGCTATTATCCATCGTCACCAATCCGTGCTTCTCCACAATTCCTTTCTTCTCCAGATTACAAATTGACTTTGTTTTCATAGACTCTGATATCACCAGTGTCTGTAATACTTTTGGGGATATATTAGTTTGATCTGCTCCAAGATATAAGACTTACAGTATATTAGAATCAAGTACGAAATGCCAAGCACAAAAGATTTTCTTGACAGTTCCTGATTGATGGAGTGATTGATGCACTGAAGATTCTGCACCATTGGGGTGCCTTCTTTTTTGTTTTTGTTTCCCACAGAATTGATATATAGAAATGTGTATTAATATTATCCCCTTAAAGGGACAGTCTAGGCCAAAATAAACTTTCATGATTCAGATAGAGCATGTAATTTTAAACAATTTTCCAATTTACTTTTATTTTGAATTTTGCTTTGTTCTCTTGGTATTCTTAGTTGAAAGCTTAACCTAGGAGGTTCATATGCTAATTTCCTAGACCTTGAAGGCCACCTCTTTTCAGATTGCATTTTAACAGTTTTTCACCACTAGAGGGTGTTAGTTCACGTATTTCATATAGATAACACTGTGCTTGTGCACGTGAAGTTATCTGGGAGCAGGCACTGATTGGCTAGCCTGCAAGTCTGTCAAAATAAATGAAAAAGGGGCAGTTTGCAGAGACTTAGATACAAGATAATCACAGAGGTTAAAAGTATATTTTATAACTGTGTTGGTTATGCAAAACTGGGGAATGGGTAATAAAGGGATTATCTATCTTTTAAAACAATAAAAATTCTGGTGTAGACTGTCCCTTTAAGGACCAGGGCTGTTTTAACATTTTTGTGGTGTTTGTATTTAGCTGTAATTTTCCTCTCATTTACTGTTCCTATACAAATTTATATATTGTTTTTTTTTTTTTTTTCAGGCCAAAAATAGTTTTCTTTACATACCATTATTTGTATCATGTCATATAATTTACTTTAAAAAAATTTTTATAAAATAAATGGTGAAAAATTGAAAAACAAACATGTCTTTTGACTTTTACTTGAAAAATCTTTTATTCATCCAGAAAAGTTAATGAAAAAAACTGCTAAAAAGATTCAAGATGTTGTCCTGAGTTTAAAAACATCCTGTGTGTAAATGCTTTTTTGCTTTTTTTTGCAAGTTATAGGGCTATAAGTACAAGTAGGACATTGCTGTTTCAAAATATATATATTTAAAATGTATCAATAGTGACATTGTAACACTGTAACAAACATAATAATTGGCTGTTACTATCTGCCTCACATGCCTGGCAGATAGTAACAGTGGTATTTCGGCGGAAGCGATCTCTGATCACTCCCGCTGCTCGTTTTAAGTCATGACGGTTCAGGACCGTCATCAGTCCCATATGTATTAAATAGAACATATTCTGCTATGTGAAGAATATTGTAACGTGAAATATTCATATTTTCATGGCAGGTTAGCGCACTTGAGAAAATGCAATCAGGTTTGCGCGACTTGTTCGTTTTTTTACCACTTTTTGAGCTTCATTGGAATCTACGGTGGAATACGTTAATGCGATAACGATATTGTAACTTTTTTGTGTACAAGTGAAAACTTTTTACTTTCAACTTGTAATACGTGCGCAAAAAGTCAGTCTATCGCAGTCAACGCTAGCGATAAATAGCGCTCAACTTTTAATCTAGCCCACAGCTTCTTAAACTGTGGGGTTGCATAACTGTAATGTGGGGTCATGAAAAATTCAGGGATGCCCGTGTAAGAAGGGGCCTCCTGATTCCATATTTTATTGTGCATACGCGATTGCACAAAATGTCCGCAATCGTGCATGCGCTATTAAAATACAAGTGATCTTAAGGTCGGTCTTAAGGGTGTGCGACCTGTGCCATCGCACAGGGCACACACTACAAGCACTGGCCAGCTGCCTGCTTCCTCCTAGCACTCCCTCTTCCCTCCTCCACGGCAGGGAGGAAGTGATCATATGTCACTTTCTCCCAGTGCACTGTGCTGCTAAGGAAAGAAGAGGGAGCCCTGCAGAGAAGGTCCTTGTCCAGCAGGTATGTGCATACAAGATGGGGGGGGAGAAGCAGCTGAAAGGATGTGGGGTTAGTTTGAGCACTGAAAGATGGATAGGGGGTATAAGCATAGGGGAGGGTATGAGAATGGAAGGGGGTATGAATATGAAGGGGGAGTATAGAAGGGGCAGTGAGCATGGAATGGGGTGTATGAGTATGGAAGGGAGGGTATGAGCATGGAAGGGAGGGTATGAGCATGGAATGGGGGTATGAATATGAAGGGGGAGTATGGAAGGAGCAGAGGAGTAAGCATGGAAGTGGCAGTGAGCATGGAATGGGGTGTATGAGTATGGAAGAGAGGGTATGAGCATGGAAGGGAGGGTATGAGCATGGAATGGGGGTATGAATATGAAGGGGGAGTATGGAAGGAGCAGAGGAGTAAGCATGGAAGTGGCAGTGAGCATGGGAATGGGAAGTATGAGTATGAAGGGGGAGTATAAAAATGGAGGGGGTATGAATATGAAGGAGCAAGGGAGTGAGCATGGAAGGGGCAGTGAGCATGGAAGGGGGGAGTATGAGCATGAAAAAGGGTAGTATGAAGGGGAAGAGTAAATATGGAAGGGAGTGTATGAGCATGGAATGGGGGTATGAATATGAAGGGGGAGTATGGAAGGAGCAGAGGAGTGAGTATGGAACAGGCAGTGAGCATGGAAGCGGAGAGTATAAGCATGGGAATATGGAGTATGAGTATGAAGGGGGAGTATGAGTATGGAAGGGGGTATGAATATGAAGGAACAGGGGAGTGAGCATTGAAGGCGCAGTGAGCATGGAAGGTGGAAGTATGAGCATTGAAGGGGGAGTATGAGTGTGAAGGGGGAGTCTGAAGGGAAAGTATGGAAGGGGCAGGGGAGTGAGCATTGAAGGGGGAGTATGAGCATGAAGGGCCGAGTATGAATATTATTTATTATAAGTAAATGTTTGATTTGTATACCTATTTTAAATACCCGGGTCACGTAAAAATTTATCGCGTGAAAAGGGGTCACGAGTGGAAAAAGTTTAAGAAGCCCTGATCTAGCCCACAGATACATGTGCACACACAAACCAGTTGTCTTGTCTGTTCATTCCTCCTTCTCTCTTTTTCTTTCTCTGTCTCTTGATAAAGTGAGAGCTTGTATGTGCATATGATTAGAGTTTCATATACCAGAACACCTTAGTTATTTTGTAATTACTAAATAAATAAAAATTAAGGAGGATGTTGCTAACGTCTGTGTGGTATGTAAATAAACATTATTTACAATAACCTTCATATTAGTTTCAATTGAAGCATAACTTCATCCTTGAAAAGGGTTTTACTTGAAACTTTCTTTATCCGTCATAGCATCTAGGGCTTTTTGTTAAAAGGCATATGAATAATATTATTATTCATTTTATTTATATGCTTATGTATGATTATACAGGTCACAATTTACTGTTGCATTCATTCATACCCTATAATATTTTTTTCTGTGTTTTACAATTAACTTAGGAAACGCAAGAAGCTTTTAAACTGAATTAAAAATCTGATATCTAATCAATAAAGCGTAACAAGAATTCTTAACAAATGAGTGTAAAAAAGTTGCTTTTAAAACTCATTACTTTTCAGAAGTTAAAACAACGATTTTTTTTTATTGGTATAAGCTTTATCAAAAATTGAGTTGTTGGTAGCAAGTTGCCCATTTATATGGCAAAGTCATGCTTTGATTAAAAAGCCTGTTTAGGATTAGCATTTGTGCTTAGTGTGGTCTTTATTTTATTTAGATTGCTCCTATCTAGGATGCAATTTAAATACTTTGTATTCAGTAGATAGAGCACATAATCTCCCTTTATTTATATTAGTGTGGTTAGAAGCCAGTAGAGGTTGGTAAAGTGTTTAGTTGGTAGGGGAGTCATTTAACTTCCAACAGACCATAGAATAAAAATATAATTATAATTATTATTATTTAGTAATGCAACTGGAGCCTGTAGGTAGGACCTCATAAAGATGAGAATAGGTTATAGTAATAAATACACCTCCACCTAGTCAAACAAATATGTAGAGGCAGATTTATAGCATGGTGCCCAACAAGACCTCAGAAGTCACTCTACTCAGCAAGCATCACTGCTTGACAACATGTCATCATATATATATATATATATATATATATATACATACATATATGCAAAAAAGACACGGGTGCACTCTCCAGGAATTTTTGTCACCATTTAATGTAACTTTTTGGAGTGTTACCCCCTTCGTCAGACACCTCAAAACAGGTAACAAGCCTACACTCACAACCAACGTGCCTTAAGTCCGCTACTCCCCATCTGGTGACATCGGGTAGCGGCCCAACAGCCGGCTTCGATACTGTGTAAAAATAAAACAAACAACTTGTAAATACATTCGAAAAGATCCTCGACAGTTCAAGTAACATTAACATATTGCTGCATATTGTCTCCAACTCATGATCACAATTCTATATATCACAGTGTGCTGTGACAGTCTATAATAACGCCAGTCATCATGGTAACCAGTCTAAACAAAATGGCTTCTTCAAGCTACGTAACCACACACTGTTCTGTATAGAAAACAACAAAGGCATGTAAAATACTAATAAATAACAGGTAATAGTAGATAGAGTAATAATGTGCTCATTTAATCTCCCCTATCTTTGTCAACCACAAGAGCTGGTTCAATCAAAAGCTCTGTTGCCTTCTTAAAGACACAAATACAGACGAGCGTATATATATTACACCATGGAAATTATAAAGCCACATCTGAGTGGCAATTCATACCTATGATCATGATGTCTCTAAGAGATAATGCTACTCCCATAACATCCTAACTAGAGACCCTTCAAACCAACTAATGGTATAGGTGCAAATAATATACCAAAAGAATATTTATCAACAGATTATCAGCAGATTAACTAGTGGACAATATACAGATCTTAAGGAAAATCTAAAACTTGTATTTTAGGACTTGTTTTTTAGGAGCTTAGAGAAAACAATGCCAGTTCAGATGAGAATTTAATCCCTTAGGTTTCAAAGTCCCTCGTAGATAAGTCCATCTTGCTTCCTTCTGTAGAAGGACTCTTCCTCTATCCCCACCCCTTAGTAATGGGGGAACATAGTCACCTATTGTGTATTTCAAGTCCACCACTGTGTGTCCTTCTTTGGCAAAGTACCTTTGCAACAGATTGTTCTGAGGAACCCTTCTGTATGGCCATCCGTATAGCTGACCTGTGGTTGGCCATACGTGTCCGTAGGTCATCTGTCATTTTTCTGACCACAAGTGCAGTGGAGTAAATACACAATGAAAGTGATCGTGCATGTTAGCCAATAATTGTAGATTTTTTTTTCTTTGTTGGATGGATGAAATATTGACCAGTCTACAGCCAGTTACATGTTGAATATCCCAAACATCTGAAACATCTAGGTTTAGCTGTATCAAGCCAGGACTTCTTGGGTCAGTCGTGACCAAAATATCTCTTAATGAGGTAGCCCTTCTATATCCAATAAGTGGTGATGTCATCTGACCAAAGGGTAGTGTAGAATCGCTTTTGACAATATCCCAATGTTTGGCCAACAGATCTTTAACTTCCATCTTGTCCCTTGTATAGGTTGTCACAAATGTTCAAAATCCCAGCTTCCTTGTAAAGGCAGAGATCCAAAAAATGGATTTGTGATTTGTTAAATTCCATTTTAAATTTTTTTCTTGCCCGTATCTGTGTCTTTAAGAAGGCAACAGAGGTTTTGATTTAACCAGCTCTTGTGGTTGACAATCATAGGGGAGATTAAATGAGCCCATTAGCCTCTATCTATTACCTGTTATTTATTCGTATTTTACATGCCTTTGTTTTTTTCTATACAGAACAGTGTGTGGTCACGTAGCTTGAAGAAGCCGTTTTGTTTAGACTGGTTACCATGGTGACTGGCGTTATTATAGACTGTCACAGCACACTGTGATATATAGAATTGTGATCATGAGTTGGAGACAATATGCAGCAATATGTTAATGTTACTTGAACTGTCGAGGTTCGCTACTCTATGACATCACCAGATGGGGAGTGGCAGACTTGAGTCGTGGCTTGGTGCCGGACAGTTGAACAGGGGTTATAAGACACAGTGGTGGTGAGTAGAGGTTTGTTACTTATTTTGAGGTGTCTGACGAAGGGGATAACACCCGAAACGTTACATTAAATAGTGACAAATTTGTGAAGTCCTGGAGAGTGCATCCATGTCTTTTTTGCTTATTTTTTGTTTTGAGTGTATATATATATATATATATATATATATATATAAATGGGCCAGATTAGAAGTGGTACGCAAAAGTTTGCACAAGGGTTTTTGCGATTGTTTGCACGCAGGTTAAATAGCGCTCATGTTAAAAGTTGAATTACCGCAAGCTCAGAGATACTGTATATATATATATATATATATATATATATATATATATATATATATATATATTAGGTTACACTATAGTACTCTTTCAAATTAATGTCGATACAAATAATGGTAACAAATGATAGCCCTTACATCATTCAAATTTATAGTATAGTCTAAACGCAAAATCCTATACTCTACTGTATCTCCACATTACTTTAGGGATAAGGTGTATAATATGTAAGGTACCTAATGATCTTCATACATGGGAGGGGGAGAGGAGGAGAGAGAAAAGGGGGGAAGGGAAAACTAAGGAAATTATTCCCAATAATGAATCATTAGACCTAAGGGAACCCTTGTTTCAAGTTTAAAGATCCATAATGTCATGAATACCTCATGATTTAGATGCTAAGGGGTCCTTAGCCTGTATGCTAGAAAACATTTTTTCTTTTTAAGAAGAACTGTGTTGCTGTGTTTTTGTGTGCTTTGTAAGATACACAGAAGAGAACTTTTTTGTCCAAATGGTAATTTTATTACCCCAACCTTTTAGAAAAGGGAATGAAGGAACACAGAGACTCTATCCAGGAACTACACTGGGGTCATTGATAGGACAGCCAAACTTGCAAATTAGTTCTTTTATAAGTTATAATGCCTCAGAAACATAAAGAATGCAATAAATATGGTGTTTGGTATCAACATTTTCATAACAACATCACTAAGGCATTGCCTTTCTGTGTAGATGGAATAGATTTACCTAACAGAAATTATAAGGTGTTCCATAATTTCAGGCAAAGGGAGTGGATATTTCTGGCAAAAGATAGAGGTTTCCTAACCCTCTGGAAAGGGGTTGGGTCATATCATGGAAACGTACAAGAATTTTGTCTTTAACAATTCAATTGTTCATTCTTCATGGGAGGTTGTATACTATAGAGTGAGTGACCAGTTTCCTGCCATCTCCCTGGCGCAGATACCTAAGCTAGGAAAGTATAAGGTTTTCTGCTATCTCTCCCTTTTATTTTAAAACTGTTTTCTTATGTACAATTCTATTTGTTAACATCTTTTTATTGATAATGCATTGTGCTAATTTTTTGCATAATAAACATTAATTTATTAAGCTTTAGCCTTTGTCTAATATCTGAACCTAATGAAAGAGACTAGTAGTATTAGTACTGTGATTTTTGGTTATTTTTTGCTAAATTATTTTCTGAGAGTTAATGTGTAAGTTGGGGGTTTTTCTTAGGATTCCCCATTAATACATCTT
Organism: Bombina bombina; assembly: GCF_027579735.1. Lineage (NCBI taxonomy): Eukaryota > Metazoa > Chordata > Amphibia > Anura > Bombinatoridae > Bombina > Bombina bombina. Next base: position 1,235,987,421 of record NC_069500.1, on the reverse strand, counting down.
AAGTGGTGGCATCTTATTTAGTTTGGTTTGGGTAGCAGTAAAGAGAAGTTTTGGACATTTTTCTAAGTCTAGCAAAGACTAGAGAGTGTTGTTAACCCTTGCACCCACTGAACCAAGTCACAGGCTTGCCTGGAGTGGCTGGACTGTGACAGATTAGTGAAAGTGGAAAGGGTCTGTAAACCCTTTCTGTGCCAAGCAGGTGACTGAAATTACTCTTTTTGTTTGTTTTTTGCATTTTCCATACTGTCCCAACTTTTTCAGAATTTGGTTTGAATATATATATACAGTATATATACAGTGTGTGTGTATATATATATATATATATATATATATATATATATATATATATATATATATATATATATATATATATATATACAGTATATATATATATAGATATATTTGTGTGTGTATATATAAATATATAATATATATGTACCTGACCTGACTTGACCTTTATTCAAATTCAGAGCAACAGTGTTGAATTGTTAAGTTGTTGCCCAGTTTTTAAAAACTATTCAATATCTATTTTTCCAAAATCACTATATATATATAAATCAGCTGTTTCTGTTTTTTTCTTGCAGAATGCAGCTGACAAGTTTATCTGGGTCAAATCATTTCCTTTAGATTTTCATGAACCTAAATAATTCACAACATTTTTTGTCTTCATCCTTAATGTGATTTTGATGTTCCTCTGTGGTTAAAACGTGTTTGTAAATTATGTAAACCAAGTAGCTACTGCAAAGGTCTTTAATCGCAGACAGATTAAAGGGACACTTTACCATAAAGTGCTTGATTTATTTAGAACATTTTACTTTGAAACAAAATACTCATTTTGCAAGGGATAAATACATAGGGGGCCCACATATCAAGGAGTTATTGGTTCACTTGCTCCGCCATTTGTAATTATTTAAAAAAACAACAACACTCAAAGCTCTTTGTGACAAATCTGACGTGAAGACCAGTACATTAATGGTAACTCATGAGGTTCAAAAACATACAAAACAAAAGTGGAACCACAAGTGACTTGTGAGTGCAGGGTATATAATTAAAACATGTCTGCTTATGGACCAGATTACAAGTGGAGTGCTAATTAATGCTCCTGCTCGAGCGTTTATTGCGCTAGAAGTAAAGTTTTTACGGGCGTTGGGTTGCGTTGGGTTGCGCTCTTATTACAAGTTGAAAGTAAAAAGTTATAGCTCTCACGCAAACCCAATGCACACAAAAAGCCAAACTTAACCTATTCCCCCACAGAAGTCAATGGAGAAAAAAAGTGGAAAAAAAACCCCTCAACTCACGCAAACCCAATTGCAGGTTCTCGTGCGTATAACAACAAATATGAGTGAGCTAAAGAAAGCAGCAATGAAAATGACTTTTAGAAGTTAAAGGGACATAATACTCATATGCTAAATTACTTGAAACTGATGCAGTATAACTGTAAAAAGCTGAAAATATCACCTGAGCATCTCTATGTAAAAAAGGAAGATATTTTACCTCACAATTTCCTCAGCTCAGCAGAGTAAGTTCTGTGTAAAAAGTTATACTCAGCTGCTCCCAGCTGCAGGTAAAAAAAAAAAAAAAAAATGAAGAAGAAATGAACAGCAGCCAATCAGCATTAGCAGTGCTGAGGTCATGAACTCTTACTGTGATCTCATGAGATTTGACTTAACTCTCATGAAATTTCATAGTAAGCTTCCTTTACCTGATTGGTGAAATAATATGAGAGTGCACGATGCTAGTCCATTCAGATGTCCCAGGACAAACACACTAAAATGCTGCTTAGAAATCCTTTACAATGGGAGGTGGCTACTGAGGAACTTTTGAGGTAAAAACAGAATTTATGCTTACCTGATAAATTACTTTCTCCAACGGTGTGTCCGGTCCACGGCGTCATCCTTACTTGTGGGATATTCTCTTCCCCAACAGGAAATGGCAAAGAGTCCCAGCAAAGCTGGTCACATGATCCCTCCTAGGCTCCGCCCACCCCAGTCATTCGACCGACGGACAGGAGGAAATATATATAGGAGAAACCATATGATACCGTGGTGACTGTAGTTAGAGAAAATAATTCATCAGACCTGATTAAAAAACCAGGGTGGGCCGTGGACCGGACACACCGTTGGAGAAAGTAATTTATCAGGTAAGCATAAATTCTGTTTTCTCCAACATTGGTGTGTCCGGTCCACAGCGTCATCCTTACTTGTGGGAACCAATACCAAAGCTTTAGGACACGGATGAAGGGAGGGAGCAAATCAGGTCACCTAAATGGAAGGCACCATGGCTTGCAAAACCTTTCTCCCAAAAATAGCCTCCGAAGAAGCAAAAGTATCAAATTTGTAAAATTTGGCAAAAGTGTGCAGTGAAGACAAGTCGCTGCCTTACATATCTGGTCAACAGAAGCCTCGTTCTTGAAGGCCCATGTGGAAGCCACAGCCCTAGTGGAGTGAGCTGTGATTCTTTCAGGAGGCTGCCGTCCGGCAGTCTCATAAGCCAATCGGATAATGCTTTTAAGCCAAAAGGAAAGAGAGGTAGAAGTCGCTTTTTGACCTCTCCGTTTACCAGAATAAACAACAAACAAGGAAGATGTTTGTCTGAAATCTTTAGTAGCCTCTAAATAGAATTTTAGAGCACGGACTACGTCCAAATTGTGTAACAAACGTTCCTTCTTTGAAACTGGATTCGGACACAAAGAAGGTACAACTATCTCCTGGTTAATATTTTTGTTGGAAACAACTTTCGGAAGAAAACCAGGCTTAGTACGCAAAACCACCTTATCTGCATGGAACACCAGATAGGGCGGAGAACACTGCAGAGCAGATAACTCTGAAACTCTTCTAGCAGAAGAAATTGCAACCAAAAACAAAACTTTCTAAGATAATAACTTAATATCTACGGAATGTAAGGGTTCAAACAGAACCCCTTGAAGAACTGAAAGAACTAGATTTAGACTCCAGGGAGGAGTCAAAGGTCTGTAAACAGGCTTGATCCTAACCAGAGCCTGAACAAATGCTTGAATATCTGGCACAGCTGCCAGTCTTTTGTGAAGTAAAACAGATAAAGCAGAGATCTGTCCCTTCAGAGAACTTGCAGATAATCCTTTCTCCAAACCTTCTTGTAGAAAGGATAGAATCTTAGGAATTTTTATCTTGTTCCATGGGAATCCTTTAGATTCACACCAACAGATATATTTTTTCCATATTTTATGGTAAATTTTTCTAGTTACAGGCTTTCTAGCCTGAATCAGAGTATCTATTACAGAATATGAAAACCCACGCTTTGATAAAATCAAGCGTTCAATCTCCAAGCCGTCAGTTGGAGGGAAACCAGATTCGGATGTTCGAATGGACCCTGAACAAGAAGGTCCTGTCTCAAAGGTAGCTTCCATGGTGGAGCCGATGACATATTCACCAGGTCTGCATACCAAGTCCTGCGTGGCCACGCAGGAGCTATCAAGATCACCGAGGCCCTCTCCTGATTGATCCTGGCTACCAGCCTGGGGATGAGAGGAAACGGTGGGAATACATAAGCTAGGTTGAAGGTCCAAGGTGCTACTAGTGCATCTACTAGGGTCGCCTTGGGATCCCTGGATCTGGACCCGTAGCAAGGAACCTTGAAGTTCTGACGAGATGCCATCAGATCCATGTCTGGAATGCCCCATAATTGAGTTATTTGGGCAAAGATTTCCGGATGGAGTTCCCACTCCCCCGGATGGAATGTCTGACGACTCAGAAAATCCGCTTCCCAATTTTCCACTCCTGGGATGTGGATCGCAGACAAGTGGCAGGAGTGATCCTCCGCCCATTGAATTATCTTGGTCACTTCTTTCATCGCCAGGGAAGTCCTTGTTCCCCCCTGATGATTGATATATGCAACGGTCGTCATGTTGTCTGACTGAAACCTTATGAATTTGGCCTTTGCTAGTTGAGGCCAAGCTCTGAGAGCATTGAATATCGCTCTCAGTTCCAGAATGTTTATCGGGAGAAGAGACTCTTCCCGAGACCATAGACCCTGAGCTTTCAGGGATTCCCAGACCGCGCCCCAGCCCACTAGGCTGGCGTCGGTCGTGACAATGACCCACTCTGGTCTGCGGAAGCTCATTCCCTGTGACAGATTGTCCAGGGTCAGCCACCAACGGAGTGATTCTCTGGTCTTTTGATCTACTTGAATCATCGGAGACAAGTCTGTATAATCCCCATTCCACTGTCTGAGCATGCACAGTTGTAATGGTCTTAGATGAATTTGTGCAAAAGGAACTATGTCCATTGTTGCAACCATCAATCCTATTACTTCCATGCACTGCGCTATGGAAGGACGAGGAACAGAATGAAGTACTTGACAAGAGCTTAGAAGTTTTGATTTTCTGACCTCTGTCAGAAAAATCCTCATTTCTAAGGAATCTATTATTGTTCCCAAGAAGGGAACTCTTGTTGACGGGGACAGAGAACTTTTTTCTTTGTTCACCTTCCATCCGTGAGATCTGAGAAAGGTTAGGACGATGTCCGTATGAGCCTTTGCTTTTCACAGGGACGACGCTTGAATCAGGATGTCGTCCAAGTAAGGTACTACTGCAATGCCCCTTGGTCTTAGAACCGCTAGAAGGGACCCTAGTACCTTTGTGAAAATCCTTGGAGCAGTGGCTAATCCAAATGGAAGTGCCACAAACTGGTAATGCTTGTCCAGAAAAGCAAACCTTAGGAACTGATGATGTTCCTTGTGGATAGGAATATGTAGGTACGCATCCTTGGGGGTAGTTCCTTGAATTCCAGGAGATAACCTTGAGAAACTATTTCTAGCGCCCAAGGATCCTGAACATCTCTTGCCCAAGCCTGAGCAAAGAGAGAAAGTCTGCCCCCCACTAGATCCGGTCCCGGATCGGGGGGGCTATCCCTTCATGCTGTTTTGGTAGCAGTGGTAGGCTTCTTGGCCTGCTTACCCTTGTTCCAGCCTTGCATTGGTTTCCAGGCTGGTTTGGGTTGTGAAGTATTACCCTCTTGCTTAGAGGATACAGAATTAGAGACTGGTCCGTTTCTGCGAAAGGGACGAAAATTAGGCTTATTATTAGCCTTAAAAGACCTATCCTGTGGGAGGGCGTGGCCCTTTCCCCCAGTGATGTCTGAAATAATCTCTTTCAAATCAGGTCCAAATAATGTTTTACCTTTGAAAGGAATGTTAAGCAATTTTGTCTTGGAAGACACATCCGCTGACCAAGACTTTAGCCAAAGCACTCTGCGCGCCACGACAGCAAACCCTGAATTTTTTGCCGCTAATCTAGCTAATTGCAAAGCGGCATCTAAAACAAAAGAGTTAGCCAATTTAAGTGCTTGAACTCTGTCCATAACCTCCTCATACGAAGATTCTTTACTGAGCGATTTTTCTAGTTCCTCGAACCAGAAACACGCTGCCGTAGTGACAGGAACAATGCATGAAATTGGTTGTAGAAGGTAACCTTGCTGTACAAAAATCTTTTTAAGCAAACCCTCTAATTTCTTATCCATAGGATCTTTGAAAGCACAACTATCTTCGATAGGAATAGTAGTGCGTTTGTTTAGAGTAGAAACCGCCCCCTCGACCTTGGGGACTGTCTGCCATAAGTCCTTTCTGGGGTTGACTATAGGAAATAATTTCTTAAATATAGGGGGGGGGGACAAAAGGTATGCCGGGCCTTTCCCACTCTTTATTTACTATGTCCGCCACCCGCTTGGGTATAGGAAAAGCGTCGGGGGGCACCGGAACCTCTAGGAACTTGTCAATCTTACATAATTTCTTTGGAATGACCAAATTGTCACAATCATCCAGAGTAGATAACACCTCCTTAAGCAGTGCGCGGAGATGTTCTAATTTAAATTTAAATGTCACAACATCAGGTTCAGCTTGATGAGAAATTTTTCCTGAATCTGAAATTTCTCCATCAGACAAAACCTCCCTCATGGCCCCTTGAGATTGGTGTGAGGGTATGTCAGAACAGTTATCATCAGCGTCCTCTTGCTCTTCAGTGTTTAAAACAGAGCAATCGCGCTTTCTCTGATAAGTAGGCATTTTGGATAAAAGATTTGCTATGGAGTTATCCATTACAGCCGTTAATTGTTGCTTGGTAATAAGTATTGGCGCACTAGATGTACTAGGGGCCTCCTGTGTGGGCATAACTGGTGTAGACACAGTAGGGGATGATGTAGTATCATGTTTACTCCCCTCATTTGAGGAATCATCTTGGGCAATATCATTATCTGTTGCATTACTGTCCTTACTTTGTTTGAACACTATGGCACAATTATCACATAAATTTAAATGGGGAGACACATTGGCTTTCATACATATAGAACATAGCTTATCTGATGGTACAGACATGTTAAACAGGCTTAAACTTGTCAACAAAGCACAAAAAACGTTTTAAAATAAAACCGTTACTGTCACTTTAAATTTCAAACTGAAAACACTTTATTACTGAATATGTGAAAAAGTATGAAGGAATTGTTCAAGATTCACCAAAATTTCACCACAGTGTCTTAAAGCATTAAAAGTATTGCACACCAAATTTCAGAGCTTTAACTCTTAAATTAACGGAACCGGAGCCGTTTTTACATTTAACCCCTATACAGTCCCAGAATGAGGCTCTGTCTATAACTAGAAAGGCCCCCATCTGAAAAAGGTGTCCAACACAGTGCCTGCCGTTTTTCTAAATGTTCCCCAAGATTATAATACCAATAATTAGTTAGAATCTGCATAATATGCCTAGTAAAGCAATTGTTTTAGCCCAGAAAAATGTCTACCAGTTTTTAAGCCCTTTTTGAAGCCCTTTATTCTTTTATGTTTAACTAAGAAAATGGCTTACCGGTCCCCATGAGAGGAAATGACAGCCTTCCAGCATTACATGGTCTTGTTAGAAATATGGCTAGTCATACCTTAAGCAGAAAAGACTGCTAACTGTTTCCCCCAACTGAAGTTACTTCATCTCAACAGTCCTGTGTGGAAACAGCAATCGATTTTAGTTACTGTCTGCTAAAATCATCTTCCTCTTACAAACAGAAATCTTCATCCTTTTCTGTTTCAGAGTAAATAGTACATACCAGCACTATTTTAAAATAACAAACACTTGATAGAAGAATAAAACTACATTTAAACACCAAAAAACTCTTAACCATCTCCGTGGAGATGTTGCCTGTGCAACGGCAAAGAGAATGACTGGGGTGGGCGGAGCCTAGGAGGGATCATGTGACCAGCTTTGCTGGGACTCCTTGCCATTTCCTGTTGGGGAAGAGAATATCCCACAAGTAAGGATGACGCCGTGGACCGGACACACCAATGTTGGAGAAATATCTTTCTTTTTTACATAGAGATGTTCAAGTGATATTTTCTAATCAGCTTTTTACAGCTATGCTGCATCACTTTCAAGTGTTTAAACAATTGGGTATTATGGCCCTTTAATATAAGTTAAGCAATATGATTAGTGTTAATAATAATCCAGGATAAAGGAGACAGACAAACACAGTCTGTAAGAAATAAACAGTGCAATGTATTAATAAAAGGAAACTAGTCATTACGGTAATAATCTATCTAAACCACCGGTGGTTAAAAATACCTTCAGATAAAAAAGATTAAAAAACAGGTTTATCAATAATAATACATTGAGAATCGATTGTATAAACAATGTTTGTGTATTTAGATAAGAAATAAAAACAATTAAATAAAGCAGGAGAGTTAAATCACTTGCGTTTTATATCACTTGTTAAACTGTCCCCAATATGTTGCAAGACCTTAGCTGTCCGTATGAATATAGTTGGTCGTAATTAGTGATGTTGCGACTCAGGGAGATTTATACACTTAGGGGCCCATTTACCTGAAGGCTCGCCGGAGAAGTTATGAAGCAGCAGTCTAAAGGCCGCTGCTCCATAACTTGTCTGCCTGCTCTGAGGCCGCAGACAGAAAACAACCCGATCAAATACAATCGGGTTGATTGACACCCCCCAGCAGCCAATTGGCTGCGAATCTGCAGGGGGCAGCATTGCACCATCAGTTCACAAGAACTGCTTGTGCAATGATAAATGCCGACAGCATATACTGTCGGCATTTATCGATGTGCAGCGGACATGATACGCTACATTGTATCATGTGTGCTCGCACTATGATAAATATACCCCTTAATCTTAGTGTGATCCGATATATAGGGTGACTCCTTAGAGTGCAGTACTATATCCAGCATATACCAGAATATGAAATCTAGTTTACCTCAAGATTTCTCTACTCACTGAATCTTCTGTGTAGACACTTTGGCCTAGATTTAGAGTTTGGCGGTAGCCGTGAAAACCAGCGTTAGAGGCTCCTAACGCTGGTTTTAGGCTACCGCCGGTATTTGGAGTCATTCAAAAAAGGGTCTAACGCTCACTTTTCAGCCGCAACTTTTCCATACCGCAGATCCCCTTACGTAAATTGCGTATCCTATCTTTTCAATGGGATCTTTCTAACTCCGGTATTTAGAGTTGTGGCTGAAGTGAGCGTTAGAAATCTAACAACAAAACTCCAGCCGCAGAAAAAAAACAGGAGTTAAGAGCTTTTTGGGCTAACGCCGGTTCATAAAGCTCTTAACTACTGTGCTCTAAAGTACACTAACACCCATAAACTACCTATGTACCCCTAAACCGAGGTCCCCCCACATCGCCGCCACTATATTAAATTTTTTTAAACCCTAATCTGCCGACCGCCACCTACGTTATACTTATGTACCCCTAATCTGCTGCCCCTAACACCGCCGACCCCTATATTATATTTATTAACCCCTAATCTGCCCCCACAACGTCGCCGCCAAATACCTACAATAATTAACCCCTAATCTGCCGACCGCAAAGCGCCGCTACTTAAGTTATCCTTATGTACCCCTAATCTGCTGCCCCTAACACCGCCGACCCCTATATTATATTTATTAACCCCTAATCTGCCCCCCTCAACGTCGCCTCCACCTACCTACACTTATTAACCCCTAATCTGCCGAGCGGACCGCACCGCTACTATAATAAAGTTATTAACCCCTAATCCGCCTCACTAACCCTATAATAAATAGTATTAACCCCTAATCTGCCATCCCTAACATCGCCGACACCTAACTTCAATTATTAACCCCTAATCTGCCGACTGGAGCTCACCGCTATTCTAATAAATGTATTAACCCCTAAAGCTAAATCTAACCCTAACACTAACACCCCCCTAAATTAAATATAATTTTAATCTAACGAAATTAATTAACTCTTATTAAATAAATTATTCCTATTTAAAGCTAAATACTTACCTGTAAAATAAATCCTAATATAGCTACAATATAAATTATAATTACATTGTAGCTATTTTAGGATTAATATTTATTTTACAGGCAACTTTGTAATTATTTTAACCAGGTACAATAGCTATTAAATAGTTAAGAACTATTTAATAGTTACCTAGTTAAAATAATAACAAAATTACCTGTAAAATAAATCCTAACCTAAGTTACAATTAAACCTAACACTACACTATCATTAAATCAATTAAATAAAATATCTACAATTACCTACAATTAAACCTAACACTACACTATCAATACATTAATTAAATACAATATCTACAAATAACTACAATGAAATAAACTAACTAAAGTACAAAAAAATAAAAAAGAACTAAGTTACAAAAAATAAAAAAATATTTACAAACATAAGAAAAATCTTACAACAATTTTAAACTAATTACACCTACTCTAAGCCCCCTAACAAAATAACCCCCCTTAAATAAACCTAACACTAAGCCCCTGAAGATCTTCCTACCTTATCTTCACCATACCAGGTTCACCGATCGGTCCAGAAGAGCTCCTCCGATGTCCTGATCCAAGCCCAAGCGGGGGGCTGAAGATGTCCATGATCCGGTAGAAGTCTTCATCCAAGCGGGGCAGAAGAGGTCTTCCATCCGATTGAAGTCTTCATCCAAGCGGAATCTTCTATCGTCATCCATCCGGAGCGGAGCGGCAGCATCCTGAAGACCTCCGACGCGGAACATCCATCCTAGCCGACTACTGAACGACGAATGACGGTTCCTTTAAATGACGTCATCCAAGATGGCGTCCCTCGAATTCCGATTGGCTGATAGGATTCTATCAGCCAATTGGAATTAAGGTAGGAATATTCTGATTGGCTGATGGAATCAGCCAATCAGAATCAAGTTCAATCCGATTGGCTGATCCAATCAGCCAATCAGATTGAGCTCGCATTCTATTGGCTGATCGGAACAGCCAATAGAATGCGAGCTCAATCTGATTGGCTGATTCCATCAGCCAATCAGAATATTCCTACCTTAATTCCGATTGGCTGATAGAATCCTATCAGCCAATCGGAATTCGAGGGACGCCATCTTGGATGACGTTATTTAAAGGAACCGTCATTCGTCGTTCGGTCGTCGGCCTGGATGGATGTTCCGCGTCGGAGGTCTTCAGGATGCTGCCGCTCCGCTCCGGATGGATGACGATAGAAGATTCCGCTTGGATGAAGACTTCAATCGGATAGAAGACCTCTTCTGCCCCGCTTGGATGAAGACTTCTACCGGATCATGGACATCTTCAGCCCCCCGCTTGGGCTTGGATCAGGACATCGGAGGAGCTCTTCTGGACCGATCGGTGAACCTGGTATGGTGAAGATAAGGTAGGAAGATCTTCAGGGGCTTAGTGTTAGGTTTATTTAAGGGGGGTTTGGGTTAGATTAGGGGTATGTGGGTGGTGGGTTGTAATGTTGGGGGGGGTATTGTATGTATTTTTTTACAGGCAAAAGAGCTGAACTTCTTGGGGCATGCCCCGCAAAGGGCCCTGTTCAGGGCTGGTAAGGTAAAAGAGCTTTTAACTTTAGTAATTTAGAATAGGGTAGGGTATTTTTTTATTTTGGGGGGCTTTGTTATTTTATTAGGGGGCTTAGAGTAGGTGTAATTAGTTTAAAATTGTTGTAAGATTTTTCTTATGTTTGTAAATATTTTTTTATTTTTTGTAACTTAGTTCTTTTTTATTTTTTGTACTTTAGTTAGTTTATTTCATTGTAGTTATTTGTAGATATTGTATTTAATTAATGTATTGATAGTGTAGTGTTAGGTTTAATTGTAGGTATTTTATTTAATTAATTTAATGATAGTGTAGTGTTAGGTTTAATTGTAACTTAGGTTAGGATTTATTTACAGGTAATTTTGTTATTATTTTAACTAGGTAACTATTAAATAGTTCTTAACTATTTAATAGCTATTGTACCTGGTTAAAATAATTACAAAGTTTCCTGTAAAATAAATATTAATCCTAAAATAGCTACAATGTAATTATAATGTATATTGTAGCTATATTAGGATTTATTTTACAGGTAAGTATTTAGCTTTAAATAGAAATAATTTATTTAATAAGAGTTAATTAATTTCGTTAGATTAAAATTATATTTAATTTAGGGGGGTGTTAGTGTTAGGGTTAGACTTAGCTTTAGGGGTTAATACATTTATTAGAATAGCGGTGAGCTCCAGTCGGCAGATTAGAGGTTAATAATTGAAGTTAGGTGTCGGTGATGTTAGGGAGGGCAGATTAGGGGTTAATACTATTTATTATAGGGTTAGTGAGGCGGATTAGGGGTTAATAACTTTATTATAGTAGCGGTGCGGTCCGCTCGGCAGATTAGGGGTTAATAAGTGTAGGCAGGTGGAGGCGACGTTGTGGGGGGCAGATTAGGGGTTAATAAATATAACATAGGGGTTGGCGGTGTTAGGGGCAGCAAATTAGGGGTACATAGGGATAATGTAAGTAGCAGCGGTTTACGGAGCGGCAGATTAGGGGTTAATAATAATATGCAGGGGTCAGCGATAGCGGGGGCGGCAGATAAGGGGTTAATAAGTGTAAGGTTAGGGGTGTTTAGACTCGGGGTACATGTTAGGGTGTTAGGTGCAGACTTAGGAGGTGTTTCCCCATAGCAAACAATGGGGCCGCGTTAGGAGCTGAACGCGGCTTTTTTGCAGGTGTTAGTTTTTTTTTCAGCTGAAACAGCCCCATTATTTCCTATGGGGGAATCGTGCACGAGCACGTTTTTGTGGCTGGCCGCGTCCGTAAGCAACTCTGGTATCGAGAGTTGCAGTAGCGTTAAATATGCCTCTACGCTCCCTTTTTGGAGCCTAACCCAGACATTCTGTGGACTCTCAATACCAGAGTTATTTTAGAGGTGCGGCCAGAAAAAAGCCAGCGTTAGCTACGCGGGTCGTTACCGACAAAACTCTAAATCTAGCCGTTTGTTACCTTTTTCTGTCATGTACAGCATTCAGCTTGTGAACTAGGTTGTCTGTTTCAGAAGTGTTCAGGTCACATGTCCTCCAGTCTCTAATAGCGTGAGTAGATTGATGGTTGTCTGTTGAAATTTTTCTTTGCTGCTAAAGCCCAAATATAAAATACAGAGTGCTCTGATATATTAAAACATAGACTTGTACTAGGAATATAGGATATGTTCCATCATATCCTATATGATGGAGCATATCTTGAAAAAAGCTTTTGATAGCTGAAACGCGTTAATGGAGCATATCCTATATTCCTAGTACAAGTCCATGTTTTACTATATTCAGAGCGCTCTGTATTTTATATTTGGACTTTAAATGCAAAGAAAAATTCCAACAGACAAACAGCAATCTACTCACGCATTGGATACTGGAGGACATGTGACCTGAACACTTCTGAAACAATCTAGTTCACAAGCTGAATGCTGTACATGACAGAAAAGGGTTAACAAAGTGTCTACAGAGAAAAAGGACACACAAGGATTCCATGACTAGAGAAATCTTGAGGTAAACTGGATTTTGTATTCTGCTATATGCTGGAAATAGTACCGCACTCTAAGGAGTCACCATATATATTGGATCACACTAAGACTTGGGGGTCAATTTATAATAGTGCGAGCGGACATGAGGCAATGTAGCGTATCATTTCTGCTGCACATCGATAAATGCCGACAGCATACGCTGTCGGCATTTATCATTGCACTAGAAGTTCTTGTGAACTGATGGTGCAATACCACCCCCAGCCACTAGCAGGGGGTGTCAATCAACCCGATCGTATTTGATCGGGTTGATTTCTGTCTGTCGTCTCAGAGCAGGCAGACAGGTTATGTAGCAGCGATCTTTAGACCACTGCTTCATAACTTCTGTTTTCCGTACGGAGCTTGATAAATATGCCCCTAAGTGTATAAATCTCCCTGAGTCGCAACATCACAAACGAGATTTTCCCCAAGGGGAGCGACTGCAAGTGTGCAGGGCTATACAGAGAATTTTTGTGTGAGAGAAGTTGCCGGGGCGGATTTACTACTCCCAGAGAAGGGAGATCCCTCAACACAAAGCTGTCAGGGTTTTTTCCCTGTTTTGTTTGCCATGTGCTGCTGGCAGCCATTTTACTCACCTCTCTTCCTGACTATGGTGCATTGTGGGGATGTTGCTCATTTCCTGCACTTTCTTTTATTGCCAGACTGGTGTGCATCATCCATGTGAGACAGGATGCAGTCTCAGAATTGTGATGTCATCACTTATTATTTAAAGGGCCTCTGTTCAGTATGCTTTGCCTTTGCGTTGTCTCAGACCTGTTTGTGAGAGTTCCTGTGTATTACCTGGCTGCCTGAGGTCCTTCCTGGTTCCTGATCCCTGGCTTGTTCCTGAGTCTTCTGTTTTCCTTGTCCCTGATTCTGGCTCGTCTGACTATTCGCTTTGGCTCCTGACTCGGCTCGTTTGACTCCTGGCTTGTTATTTGACTTGTGGACTTTTTATTATTTTTTGCTATTAATAAAGGTGTGATTATTTTTGCACTTCTCGTCTCAGTCTGATTCCTGGCATCCTGACAATACGCAAAGGCCATGAATCCTGATGGTGCTAATAATCCACCTTTACCTGCCATCATTTCCAGGATGGATGAACAGGATCACCGCTTGGATCAATTTGCACTAGCCCTGCAAACCCTGAACCAGGTGGGCATTTACTTTGAGACAATATTTCAAAATGTTGTGTTAGACTTATACAGTGTAATAATAGTGTCCATATACCTTTTGTGAACAACCCCTCATTAGGGGCCCCAACAAATGCGGGAATCACTGAGTTTACAGGTGAAAAGAACCGTTCCTATAATATACACTTCAGACTTATGATATGCATAAACAGCGTGCTTACCACTCCGGTGTCAATCGTTAACTGTATATTTCAGACAGATTCAGCTTGGTAGCAAATACAAATGATTCAAAGGTACTCTTTAGTAAACTGTCTGCCCTCCGGCATAAACGCTGTGTATACTTCACTGATAATTTCAACAGGTGAGTACCTGTGACGTGCGCTGTCCTATATTAGAACTGTTGGAGCTCTCCTGAACTCGTATTAAACATTTAACAAATATGCAACAAAGATTTCACAGTTCAATCAATAGGATTTCAGTGAGAGAGAGAGATGATGAAGTGAGATTTAAAAAGTCATTTTATTAAATTCGTAAAAACAGACCTGGCACAGCACATAGAAATCCCCACTGCTGACGCGTTTCCTGCCTCACGGGCAGTTCATCAGAGCATACAGAGATCACCTGAAGCTGCTGTTTTACACACACAGGTACACCAAGAGAGACCAATCACATAGAAGCTAGGTGTGTATAAGAAAAAAACCCACCCTTTAACTCCTTCAAATCCGTTAACATATTATACATTATTTAAATATAACTGAACCAATTGGGTTTCCTCAGGAAAAACAGCACAAAAGAAATACAAAATAGAAAACAAAGTTGATTAAAAATGAAAAAAATGAATGTTTCGAATAAAACATGATTTGGGAACATTATAAATCATAACAATTTATCTATAGTTGTAACATCTCTAATCAAATGTTTACAAATTGCTAAAATTTGATATTAGCAAAAGTGAAAACAAAAATATAAGTGAAATAACCCATTAATATTAAAGTATAAAAGATAAATGCAAATTATTAACTAAGGGTCATCACCAAGACTATGTTAGTCAAGAATTGATTAGAGAAAAAATAGACAAATAACTTTAAGCAGATGATTAAGCCAATTATTCAGTGTTTTGATTATATATTCTTAAAAAGACACATACCCTGGCAACATTACTATATGGACTAAAAGAGACATTAAGTTCTGAAATTGCATGGGTTATAAAAGTATGTGAAAAATATGTGTGATAACTTTACAGGGAATTAGACTGGACAGGTTAACATCTGTCTTTCTGCAGTCTCTAATCTATAAATATAGATCAACTCCTGTCTATGAAAAGTTTGACATCACTAATTTTGTTTATTCCTAGTGGATGACCTGTTTTTAAGGTGTGAATCCAAAAAATTTCTCTTTTTGATAGAGCCTGATACCTATCTCCTCCTCTAGCTCCCAATGTGACTTGCTCAATTCCTTGAAAATGAAAGTGAGCAAGTCCATTGGTATGTGTGAAAAAATGTTTTGCAACTGGAGTCTTTGGAACCTCTGCTTCCAATGACAGCAGATGCTCTCTTATACGATCTTTGAGGTTCCTTGAGGTAAGGCCAACGTATTGAAAATTACAAAATGAGCAACTTATGAGATAGATAACATATACAGTATTACAATTGATCGATTCTCTTATTTTATAAGAAATCCCAGTCTGCATGGAAGTGAAACTATTACCTACAAGTGCGTATTCACAGCACTTGCAAGGTTTAGTACCACATCTGTGAAAGCCAATACTAGTTGGTAACCAATTATTTTTTGTATTCTCGCTAAATTTAGCTTTGGAAGAGAAATTCTTTCTTACTTGGTCACCTATAGTATCAGATCTGCTAGCAACAAAATTACAATTACCAGATATCAATTTGAGATCAGCATCTCTCTCTAGCAATGGCAATCTTGTTTTGATTATGTTGCAGATATCTCCAAACTGTCTACTATATTTGGTGACAAAATTAATACCTTTTTTTTGGTTCAATCCATGATCAGAATTAGGGACAATGCGGTCTTTTAATAAATTATTTCTATCAAAGCCTGATACCAAAATAGACTGTTTCTTTAGGGACTCTAGATCATAACCTCTAGCTACCAGACGCTCTGTTAGATCATTGGCATGCTTCCAATAATCACTTAAATTAGTACAGTTGCGTCTAAGTCTGATATATTGGCCCTTTGGTATCCCCTTTTTTAAATGTTTAGGATGGGAAGAGTCAGCCCTAAGAATAGTGTTACCACTTATTTCTTTCCTATACGATTCTGTGAATATTGTATGGCCGTCATTTTTAAGGTATAAATCTAGATAAGGAATGCTGCTGTGCGATGCACTGAACGTGAACCTGAGATTGCCATCATTGGAATTAAGATAGTCTATAAAATGATTCAGTTCTCCCTCAGTGCCATCCCACACCAGCAAAATATCGTCTATATACCTAGTATACATCTTAATGTTGTTATTAAAGGTGTTGCTTTCACTGAAAATTTTGAGAATTTCAAAATTAGCCAAATAGAGGTTCGCATAAGAGGGGGCAAACTTTGCCCCCATCGCAGTGCCCTTAAGTTGAATAAAAAATTCCCCATTGAAAATGAAAAAGTTTCTATTCAATAGAAAGGAAGTAGCCATCAGAATAAATTCTATCAAATCAGCATTATACCCAGAATATCTATCCAGCATTTTTTTCATGGCATTTAACCCCAGATTGTGCGGAATACACGAGTATAAAGAGGTTACATCTATGGTGACAAAAAGAAAACTCTTTTTCCATTCAAAATTCTGAATCAGCCTGATTAAATGCTTTGTATCTCTTAGAAACCCAGGTAGCGACTGCACAATTGGTTGTAACTGGGCATCTACCCATTGACCCAATTTCTCCCCCAGGGAACCAATTGCAGAAATGATTGGTCTCCCTGGGGGGTTAACCAAAGACTTATGTATCTTAGGTAAAAATTTGAAAACCGGTACTCTTGGGTTCTCAACAAAGACAAAATCACATGTTTTGGTAGTGAGTATGGAGTTCTCCAGTCCCAAATCCAAAAGATGTCTCAATTCTTTCTGGAATTTAATTGTAGGGTTAAATGTCATTTTTTTATAAGTATTAATGTCATCCAATTGCCTATAGGCTTCTTTTAAGTAATCAATTTTATCTAGGACCACAATGGATCCCCCTTTGTCTGAGTCAACAATCACTATGTCTTGGTTATTTTTTAGATTCATTAATGCCTGTGTCTCTTTATTACTTATGTTTTTATAAGTGTGTTTGCCTTTTTTTTCATCATTGATTACTTTCTCTGATAAAGAGATGAGGTCTTGTTCTAAGATAGAATGGAAAAGCTCAATCACATCATTTCTAGCATTCACAGGATAAAACACACTAGGTTTCGACTCTTTAATCACACATTGTTTTGTATAACTGCCAGTATCTAAATCAACATCTTGTAGCTCACACAAAGACACTATATCACAAAGATCTTTAAAATTACATGTGTCATTAATTGTAATAGCGTCTTTCTGTGTGCCACTAGGCTGATCATCAGTACCTAGGTTTCTAAAATGTTTAGTTAAAGTAATTTTACGGACAAATTTATTAATGTCCAAAATTGTTTCAAATAGGTTGAAATCTCTAGTTGGTGAGAAACCCAGTCCTTTACTTAGTACCGATATTTCATTAGGATTCAATGTGGTTGATGACAAGTTGATTATTTGTCGTTTTTGTTGTTCTTCTTCTTCCATTGTGTGCGTCGACTTGGGTATCTGGGTATCATTAATCCCGGTGCTGTATTTTCCTCTCGTTTTTCTTTTTGTTTTTCTTTTTTGTTGTTGATCACTGGATTCTCCCCGTTTTTTGGCTTGGCTCCTAGTTTAGAATCAGTATCTGTGGATGTTCTGATCGGTGTGGAAGTAGTAGGAACAGCTGGATCTATTGCAATCGTTGAGGATGAGCTTGTATTTGATTCACTTAAGCCTGCTGTACTTTCAAAGCTTGAAAAAGTGACTTTCCTTGAGTTCTTATCTTTGTTTTTATTTTGGTTGAAATTTTTCTGCTTATTATTCTTATTTCTTCGCATCTTCCTCTCAGTATTCCAGCTGTATACTACACCCAGTTCATAATCCTTACAATCTCTTTCATATTTTTTATATTTATGATCTGACAGTTCCACACTCAATTTCTCTAGAGTCTCATCTAGTTGATTTTGATAGGGTGTTAGTTTTTCATCATCCTTGAATAACTCCAATTGTTTATCCATAGATTCTATTTCGACTAGGATATTTTCTCTTTGTTCTTTTTTGAACTTCACCAATTTCTCCATTAATATCAGGGAGCAATCTGACAGCGATTCATTCCATGTAGACATAAATTCTGGGTATTCTCTATGAAATGCTGGAAACTTTTTCATTCTCAAACCTCTGGGAATTTTTTTCTCTTCCAGATATTGTTCCAAGAATTCTATGTCCCACCAGAGTTTAAGTTCTTTGATATGTGTCTTTTCCTTGTTGGCAAAAAAAGTTCCCAAATCAGGTTTACTCTCATTATGTGCTGTGCCTTTAAGTAACTGTTCAAATCTCTCTCTCCTGTGTTTGTCGTTAAATACAGCCATATTCGTTTCGTAGTCTTCTGTGTTAAACACTGTAAAGTCTCCACTGGAGATAAACTTATTTGCAACAATATTTCAAAATGTTGTGTTAGACTTATACAGTGTAATAATAGTGTCCATATACCTTTTGTGAACAACCCCTCATTAGGGGCCCCAACAAATGCGGGAATCACTGAGTTTACAGGTGAAAAGAACCGTTCCTATAATATACACTTCAGACTTATGATATGCATAAACAGCGTGCTTACCACTCCGGTGTCAATCGTTAACTGTATATTTCAGACAGATTCAGCTTGGTAGCAAATACAAATGATTCAAAGGTACTCTTTAGTAAACTGTCTGCCCTCCGGCATAAACGCTGTGTATACTTCACTGATAATTTCAACAGGTGAGTACCTGTGACGTGCGCTGTCCTATATTAGAACTGTTGGAGCTCTCCTGAACTCGTATTAAACATTTAACAAATATGCAACAAAGATTTCACAGTTCAATCAATAGGATTTCAGTGAGAGAGAGAGATGATGAAGTGAGATTTAAAAAGTCATTTTATTAAATTCGTAAAAACAGACCTGGCACAGCACATAGAAATCCCCACTGCTGACGCGTTTCCTGCCTCACGGGCAGTTCATCAGAGCATACAGAGATCACCTGAAGCTGCTGTTTTACACACACAGGTACACCAAGAGAGACCAATCACATAGAAGCTAGGTGTGTATAAGAAAAAAACCCACCCTTTAACTCCTTCAAATCCGTTAACATATTATACATTATTTAAATATAACTGAACCAATTGGGTTTCCTCAGGAAAAACAGCACAAAAGAAATACAAAATAGAAAACAAAGTTGATTAAAAATGAAAAAAATGAATGTTTCGAATAAAACATGATTTGGGAACATTATAAATCATAACAATTTATCTATAGTTGTAACATCTCTAATCAAATGTTTACAAATTGCTAAAATTTGATATTAGCAAAAGTGAAAACAAAAATATAAGTGAAATAACCCATTAATATTAAAGTATAAAAGATAAATGCAAATTATTAACTAAGGGTCATCACCAAGACTATGTTAGTCAAGAATTGATTAGAGAAAAAATAGACAAATAACTTTAAGCAGATGATTAAGCCAATTATTCAGTGTTTTGATTATATATTCTTAAAAAGACACATACCCTGGCAACATTACTATATGGACTAAAAGAGACATTAAGTTCTGAAATTGCATGGGTTATAAAAGTATGTGAAAAATATGTGTGATAACTTTACAGGGAATTAGACTGGACAGGTTAACATCTGTCTTTCTGCAGTCTCTAATCTATAAATATAGATTAACTCCTGTCTATGAAAAGTTTGACATCACTAATTTTGTTTATTCCTAGTGGATGACCTGTTTTTAAGGTGTGAATCCAAAAAATTTCTCTTTTTGATAGAGCCTGATACCTATCTCCTCCTCTAGCTCCCAATGTGACTTGCTCAATTCCTTGAAAATGAAAGTGAGCAAGTCCATTGGTATGTGTGAAAAATGTTTTGCAACTGGAGTCTTTGGAACCTCTGCTTCCAATGACAGCAGATGCTCTCTTATACGATCTTTGAGGTTCCTTGAGGTAAGGCCAACGTATTGAAAATTACAAAATGAGCAACTTATGAGATAGATAACATATACAGTATTACAATTGATCGATTCTCTTATTTTATAAGAAATCCCAGTCTGCATGGAAGTGAAACTATTACCTACAAGTGCGTATTCACAGCACTTGCAAGGTTTAGTACCACATCTGTGAAAGCCAATACTAGTTGGTAACCAATTATTTTTTGTATTCTCGCTAAATTTAGCTTTGGAAGAGAAATTCTTTCTTACTTGGTCACCTATAGTATCAGATCTGCTAGCAACAAAATTACAATTACCAGATATCAATTTGAGATCAGCATCTCTCTCTAGCAATGGCAATCTTGTTTTGATTATGTTGCAGATATCTCCAAACTGTCTACTATATTTGGTGACAAAATTAATACCTTTTTTTTGGTTCAATCCATGATCAGAATTAGGGACAATGCAGTCTTTTAATAAATTATTTCTATCAAAGCCTGATACCAAAATAGACTGTTTCTTTAGGGACTCTAGATCATAACCTCTAGCTACCAGACGCTCTGTTAGATCATTGGCATGCTTCCAATAATCACTTAAATTAGTACAGTTGCGTCTAAGTCTGATATATTGGCCCTTTGGTATCCCCTTTTTTAAATGTTTAGGATGGGAAGAGTCAGCCCTAAGAATAGTGTTACCACTTATTTCTTTCCTATACGATTCTGTGAATATTGTATGGCCGTCATTTTTAAGGTATAAATCTAGATAAGGAATGCTGCTGTGCGATGCACTGAACGTGAACCTGAGATTGCCATCATTGGAATTAAGATAGTCTATAAAATGATTCAGTTCTCCCTCAGTGCCATCCCACACCAGCAAAATATCGTCTATATACCTCAGGCGTTTCCCTCTGACAGAGCTAACATGGGATTTCTCATCTCGTTACTCTCTGACACAGCTCTTGCCTGGGCTAATCCCTTGTGGGAGACTAATAAACCTGTGATTTCAAATTACCCTGAATTTGTGGCCTCCTTTCGAAGGGTATTGGATATTCCAGCTTGCTCCTCCTCTGCTGCTAAACGACTCATGTCTATTCAGCAAGGTACAAGATCTGTTGCTCAGTATGCTATTGAGTTCCATATGCTTACCGCAGAGGTAGGTTGGAACAATGAAGCCCTTGTTGCCACCTTCTTTTATGGGCTCTCTGATGCGATTAAAGACGAAGTTGCTGCCAGAGATTTACCAGAGGATCTCGAGGCATTGGTGTCTTTTTTGATCCTAATTGACATCAGACTCAGAGAGAGGCCATCTTTCAAGGAGCGCTTGCGGAAGCCTCCTGTTCCGTTGTCTCCTACGTGTTCGTTCCCACCCATGCCTCCCTCTCCTCCCATGCCTCCTGGTCCCGAGTCACCAGGTACTGCTGAGCCGATGCAGCTGGGATTCACACGTCTCTCTGTGGCGGAGAGGGCCTTTAGGAGGAGGGAGGGGCTCTGCCTCTATTGTGGGTTACAGGGTCACCTTTTGAAGTCTTGTCCTACACAGCCGGGAAACGCTCACAGCTAAGGTCCTGCCGGGGGCAGACCTTGGGTGGTTTATCCTTGTCCCCGGAACTGCTTAAGGAGAAACCTTTGGTCCCGGTTGTCCTTTTCTGGGTGGATTCCTCCATAGTCACTCAGGCTCTTGTTGACTCCGGTGCTGTGGGCTATTTCATTGACAGTGCTTTTGTATCAAAGCACTCTTTTCCTGTTTTTCCTCGGTCCATTCTGCTTGCTATTGAGGCCATTGATGGCAGGCCCCTTCAGCCCGCACTCGTTACTCACGAAACTGCTTCGTTGTCCATGGCTGTTGGGGCTCTCCATTTTGAAACCCTCCAGTTCCAGGTGATAAACTCTCCACATTTTCCAGTTGTTCTGGGTTATCCCTGGCTCCAAAAGCACAATCCCAGTCTCGACTGGTGCAGGTCCGAAATTTTGTCATGGTCCCC
This sequence comes from Bombina bombina, assembly GCF_027579735.1. Taxonomy (NCBI): domain Eukaryota; kingdom Metazoa; phylum Chordata; class Amphibia; order Anura; family Bombinatoridae; genus Bombina; species Bombina bombina. The sequence goes on along the minus strand of NC_069500.1, from coordinate 1,235,965,288 downwards.
GCAATGTATTTCCACTTGTCTTCGGAAACCAGTTAAAGTCTTGTGCACTTCTTCAGTATCTCAATTGCCAGAGGAGTACCAAGAGTTCCAAGACATGTTTGACAAGGTGCGTGCTGGTAAGTTGCCTCCTCACCGGTCTTACGATTGTGCCATAGACCTGCAACCCAGAGTCATTCCTCCTTGGGGCCAGGTGTACCCTCTGTCTGTTGCAGAGAATTGTGCTATGGAGGAGTATGTTGCCGATGCTCTGTCGCAGAGGATCATCCGCAAATCCTGCTCTCCTGCAGGGGCTGGCTTCTTCTTTGTGAAGAAAAAGGGTGGCGAGTTAAGACCATGTATCAATTATAGGGGTCTTAATCGTCTTACTATTAAGAATGCTTACCCTATTCCGCTTATTACGGAACTCTTTGACCGCCTCAAGGGAGCTACGGTCTTTACTAAACTTGATTTGAGAGGAGTGTACAATCTCGTTAAGATTAAGGAGGGCCACGAATGGAAAACAGCATTTAACACCAGGAGCGGGCATTATGAGTATCTTGTAATGACCTTTGGCCTATGTAATGCTCCTGCTGTTTTTCAGGAACTTATTAATGATGTCCTACGAGATATGTTGCAACAGTGTGTTGTGGTGTACTTAGACAACATCCTCATACACTCACCCACACTTGAGGCTCATCGTTCTGATGTTACACAGGTTCTTCAGAGACTACATGAGAACGGCCTGTTTTGTAAACTCGAGAAATGTGAGTTCCATCAGACTCAAGTAACCTTCCTAGGTTATGTTATCTCCATTGCAGGGTTCTCCATGGATCCTGACAAGTTATCTGCAGTGGCCTCGCCCAGTTGGTCTTCGGTCTATTCAACGTTTTTTGGGGTTCGCCAATTACTATAGAAAGTTTATTAAAAACTTTTCTTCCTTGGTCAAACCTATCACAGACATGACCCGTAAAGAGAATGATCCACTCCATTGGTCACCTACTGCCATTAAGGTCTTTGATAGTCTTAAGACTGCCTTTGCTGCCGCTCCAGTTCTGGCTCATCCTAACCCTGTCCTGCCTTTCGTTCTTGAGGTCGATGCGTCTGAGACTGGAGTAGGTGCCCTCTTGTCTCAACGTCCTACGCCTGACAGTTCCTTGCATCCGTGTGGTTTCTTCTCTAAGAAATTGTCTCCAGCAGAGTGCAGTTATGAAATTGGCGACAGGGAATTACTGGCCATAATGTTGGCACTTGAGGAATGGAGGCATCTTCTCGAGGGTACTAGCGTGCCATTTCTCATTCTTACTGACCACAAGAATTTAGCTTATCTATCTGAAGCAAAACGTTTGTCGCCCCGACAGGCCAGATGGGCGCTATTTTTGTCTAGGTTTAATTATGTGGTCTCCTACCTGCCTGGTAGTAAGAATGTTAGGGCTGATGCCCTATCTCAACAATTTTTGCCTCTGTCCAAGGAGAAGTCTGTACCTACTCCTGTTATACCTCCTGACCATATTTTGGCTACCATACGTACTAATTTGACTTCTCCCTTGGGGGAGGAGATCCTGGCAGCACAAACCAATGCACCTCCTGATAAACCTAGTGGTAAGTGTTTTGTTCTTGAGAATCTTCGAACTAAACGTTTGCACACTTACCACTATCCTAAAGCCGCAGGTCACCCAGGCAAGAACCAAATGATTTGGTCTGTCACTCGACAATTCTGGTGGCCAGGTCTTCGTTCTGATGTTGCTGCGCATGTTGCCTCCTGCTCAGTTTGTGCACAGAATAAGATTTCTCTACGTCTTTCTGTGGGTCTTCTTCAACCTATTGCTAATGGTGAGCGTCCTTGGACACATCTTTCCATGGACTTCATTGTCGAGCTCCCTGTTTGAAATGGCAATACTGTTATCCTTATGGTGGTTGACCGTTTTTCTAAAATGTCACATTGCATTCCCTTGATGAAGCTGCCTACCGCTCAGGAGCTTGCTTCAATTTTTGCCCAGGAGGTCTTCCGTTTACATGGGTTACCCAAGGAGATAGTGTTGGACCGGGGTAGCCAGTTTGTCTCCAGATTTTGGCGTTCCTTTTGTTCTCAAATGGGGATCCAGCTTTCTTTCTCCTCGGCATATCACCCTCAATCCAATGGGGCTGCGGAACGGTCTAATCAAGCTCTGGAACAGTTCCTCCGTTGCTATGTCTCAGATAACCACAATAATTGGTCTGAACTGTTACCTTGGGCAGAGTTTGCTCGTAATAGTGCTATTAATGCTTCCTCCAAGTTATCCCCGTTCATAGCGAATTATGGGTTTCAACCATCCTTGTTGCCCGATTCATTCATGTCTCAGCGTATTCCGGCTTTGGTGGAGCAACTCCGGCAACTCCGTTCCACGTGGGTGCAGATTCAGGATTGCCTTCTTCGTTCTATGTAGCGCCAAAAGTTCCAGGCTGATCGTAGGCGTCTGCCCGCACCTTCCTACCAGGTTGGTGAGAGAGTTTGGCTGTCCTCCCGCAACTTGAACCTTCATGTGCCTTCCAATAAATTGGCTCCCCGTTATGTTGGTCCTTTTCGAATACTCCGACGGGTTAAATCTGTGGCCTACGCTCTTGACCTTCCTCCTGCTATGCGCATCTCCAATGTTTTTCATGTCTCCCTCTTGAAACCATTGGTTTGTAATCGGTTTACCACTGTGTTGCCTCGTCCTCGTCCTATCTTTGTTGAAAACCATGAGGACTATGAGGTCAGCAGCATTATTGACTCTCGTATGTCCAGGGGCTGTGTACAGTATTTGGTTCACTGGAGGGGGAGCGTTCTTGGGTTCCCTCCTCTGATGTTCATGCTCCCGCCCTCCTCCGTGCCTTCCATGCCCGTTTCCCCAATAAGCCTTTTGTCCTCCCGCGGGGGAGGAGTCGTTGAGGGGAGGGTACTGTCAGGGTTTTTTCCCTGTTTTGTTTGCCATGTGCTGCTGGCAGCCATTTTACTCACCTCTCTTCCTGACTATGGTGCATTGTGGGGGATGCTGCTCATTTCCTGCACTTCCTTTTATGGCCAGACTGGTGTGCATCATCCATGTGAGACAGGATGCAGTCTCAGAATTGTGATGTCATCACTTATTATTTAAAGGGCCTCTGTTCAGTATGCTTTGCCTTTGCATTGTCTCAGACCTGTTTGTGAGAGTTCATGTGTATTACCTGGCTGCCTGACGTCCTTCCTGGTTCCTGATCCCTGGCTTGTTCCTGACTCTTCTGTTTTCCTTGTTCCTGATTCCGGCTTGTCTGACTATTTGCTTTGGCTCCTGACTCGGCTCGTTTGACTCCTGGCTTGTTATTTGACTTGTGGACTTTTTATTATTTTTGCTATTAATAAAGGTGTGATTATTTTTGCACTTCTCGTCTCAGTCTGATTCCTGGCACCCTGACAAAAGCCAGCACAATTACCACAGTAAAATAGACAGTATGGAGAGACAGGCTTCTTAAAGTGGGTGAAGAGATAACTAACAGAGTATACTGCAGCAGCTTCATGGTTGAGAGCATATACCAACTATTTTTAAGGGGCAACCCTGGTAGGCCTGTGCAGTGGAGGGGCACTACTCAGTTGGCGACTAGTCCTGGGTGAAGCTAATAAAACATATATCAAGATCTGTTCCAATCACTCCCCAACTCTACTTACCTCTTACTCCTAAATATAAAAGCACACTGGACACCAGATAAAATGGCAAACTAGAAGGAAGCCTGGAGTCTCCCCCTGACACTCTATGACCCGCTGCAAAATATAAACTCTCCAATACAGGTTATCACGTAATTTACTCATTTATACTCCTCGGCTAATGGAAAAGGCATTGGGGGAGAAGCTTGCAAGATAGATCAGTCTGTATGCAAAGATATTATCTGCCATACAATAAACAGACAGACAGGATGTCGGGGAAACAGAAGGCATCTGACAGAAAACAGAAACACTAGGTTGAAATCCACGCTGCGCCTCAGATGCAGGCGGACACCCCTGATAATGCCCCTGAGGATCCTCATCCAATAGTGTCGCAGCTGTCTGCTCTATTCTTACCAAAGATTGAACAGCTCCCCACTGGTATGGACACTTTTTGACCTATCGAATGGAGCTTGATGCCCCGTGTTTCTGGTGAGCCTGCAGGCTCGACAGAAACAGCAGTTATGAAGCAGCGGTCACAAAGACCACTGCTCCATAACCTGTCCGTCTGCTCTGAGCAGGCGGACAGACATCGCCACAATTCAACCCGATCGAGTATAATCGGGTTGATTGACACCCCCTGCTGGCGGACGCTCTTGTGAGCTGCTGGTGCAATGCTGAATACAGAGAGTTTATTGCTCTCTGCATTCAGCGAGGTCTGTCGGACCTGATCCGTACTGTCGGATCAGGTCCGACAGACCCTTGTTAAATAGAGGCCTTTGTCTAAAGATTTCAGAACCTTTTTACACACTTAACTATACTAGAACAGCAAGTCACAGAGGGGGAAGAATGGCAGTGAGAAACTACTACATCTATTTCCAATCTTCAGAGTCAAAACAAGATGCTTCAAGAACAGTTGGAGGACCTGGAGAACAGATCATGCAGTAATAATATACGGCGAGTGGGCCTACCTGAGTCAGTTCCACCCGAAGCTTTGCTGGACTTTATGGAAACTGCCTTGCCCAGACTGCTCCAGCTTCCTCTGTCTAGTGTCCCATGCATAGCGGAGAGGGCTCACAGAATTGGAGCCAATAATCTAGTAAGCAGCTCCAATGGGGCTCCTAGGCTAGTGATGATACGGTACTTAAATTTCAAAGACAATGTACTACTTCTAAGGGCATACCGACAAATATAATCTGTCTCACACAAGGGCAAGAGAATATACATCTTCCAAGATTACTCGGCAGACATAGCTAGAAGGAGAAGAGAATTTTCACCCTATTGCAAAGACCTGATGGCACAAGGTGAAACGGTGGCTTTGCTTTATCCTGCCAAACTGAAACTACAGACGCCACAAGGCCCGAAGATATTTGAGACACCAAAGCACCTGCAAATGTTCTTAGAAAGCAATAAACAGTGACAAAACCTTCTGGATGACGGCCAGAGAGAGGAGGAAGGACCAGCTTAACCTGAAGATGGTTCCCAGTGACTTCCATCTGTTTAACCTTGTAGTGGACAAATGAATAAATAAATTACATTCCCAGTGGCTGTTGGGTCACATAGGTCCCTAGTGGGCTGACCTTACATCTATATACTTTTTGACAAAGGGGGGAAGGCTGTTGTGGGCCATTTGTATTGTTGCATTGTTATATCTTATTGAGTTTAAAATATTTGCAAACAGTAGTTAAAAGTACTTGCTAAAGTTGGGCCTAGGAGGAGCATAGAAACGACTCTCCGGTGGGTAATTCTTGATCAGGTGGTTTTGGTCTGACTTGTTTAGTTCATTTACCTTGTTTTTGTATCTCTTTCCAGCAAGTCCATACACCGCATACCTCCTGCTGGGGGGATTGGTCCGGCTGTTCTCTCTCCTCGGGGGACTTAACTTGTGAGTAAACTACATATAACAATGCAAAGTATTGCCAAACTCTACCTTGAATATACACTACTCAGCTCCTAAACATGAACATAATTTCATGGAATATGGGAGGGATTACATCCCTTATAAAAAGAAAAGCAATTTTGAAGTAAAAATAAACACACAGACATTACTATTGTCGAAGAGACACATCTCAGCTTCATAGAACACAAAAAGCTCAAGCAGGGGTGAGTGGGAGAGGTAGTACACACCACCTATGAAGGGAAATGAGCAAGAGGAGTTCCTTTACTCTTCCGGAAATTTTTTAACTATACTATTGAAAAAAAACCTATTAGATCAAGAAGGCAGATTCGCACTTACAAAACTGAGATGGGATAACAGATCCTTGATTGTAGGGGTAGACTCACCAATCATTCTGGGGGGGGTGGTGACTACAATATTGCTCCACAGACCCTAGCTGACAAATTTCAAAATCCCAATGAGACCACACACCCCAACCAACGCTATACTAATGCGATAAGGGAATTCCTAATCCTAACTAAATTTAAAAGCTCATTGGCTCTGACAGATGTTTGGCGGGATAGACACCCTGAATCTAAGTAATACACATGTATTACTCCTGCGAAAGATACCTTGTCTCGCATAGATCTCTCCCTGACATCGGCCACACTTAGCAGATGCACTAATCGATGCGGTGACAATTTCAGACCATGCCCCTATTAGTCTCAAACTGGCACTCAACTCACAGAGGGAAACAGACAGGAAATGGTCTTTCCCAGCTTACCTATATGGTGACCTTAACATTCAGCGATTCTTAAAAGGGGAATGAACCACATACTCCTCCCTTAATATAGATCATAGGGATAATGTTTTGCTATTTTGGGAAGCGAGTAAAGCAGTGATGAGGGGGGTTATCACATCATATGCTGCAGGCATTTCTAAAAAGAAAAGACTGAGGGTGGAAAATCTGTTGCGCCAATTGATCAATGCTAGGAACAGCTACTTGTGAAATCCAAACTGCACCACAAAACTAAAATATATACGGAGGCCAAAACAATGAGGGACATGTCAATCCAGCAAGGCACAGTTAGGGCCATGACCACACTACAGGCAAACTATTATCGGTTAGGCAACAAAACGGGTACATTTCTAGCCAGACTCACCAAACTTTCCAAACCTAACAGATGCATTGAAGCAATTAAAGTTAGTGACACTATCCAGACGATGGAAGAGATTAAAAAAACTTTCAGACTCTACTATGAGGCACTATATAAGGGACTGGGAATAGATGACACTCGAAAGCAGACATTCTGGCAATCCATAGCCCTCCCCAAAAAATCACAGGATCATTTACAAATGTTGAATTCACCTATTACAATACAGGAAACTTTAAAACACTGAATACGCTACAGTTAGAGAAAGCCCCGGGTCCTGACGAGTTACCAGGGGAATTTTACAAACTCCTGCAAATTGAACTAGCACCAACCCTCACCAAGTTGTACAATGGAATAATGACGGGTGACACAAGTGTCAACACCCGATTCACAGAGGCACACATATGTGTCATCCCCAAATCAGGTAGAGACCCACTTCTCCCCCAATCATACCGGCCGATATCACTAATGAACTCAGATTACAAACTTTTAACAAAAATATTAGCTGACAGACTCGCACTTGTTTTACCCACTCTAGTACATAAGGACCAAACAGGTTTTGTAAAAGGGAGAACCTCAGTGACAAATTGCAATTCATTCTGACTCACTTTTGGAACAAACAAGAGGGAGGGGGGAAAAGAAGAGACACACAAGAATTGTGTGTGCTGCTGGTGGATGCGGAGAAGGCCTTTGACAGGATCCTCTGGGACCACATTTTTTACACCTTAGACCAATTTGGAATCGAGGGCCTTTTTGCGCACACCGCCAGAGACATATACAAGAATCCACAGGCCTCGATCCTAATAAATGGGGCTCCATCCCCATCGTTCCCGTTGGAGAGGGGGACAAGACAGGGTTGCCCACTGTCCCCGCTCCTCTTTGATCTTTCCATTGAGCCACTAGCCACTAGAATCTGTGAGGTGACAGAGGGCCTAAGTGTTGAAGGGGTTAAATGTCATGATATTATTTATCCAAAATCCATATAAAAATATTCCCAAAATCATGCAAATTATTACTCACTTCGGTCAAATTTCGGGCTACAAAATTAACACTGATAAAACGGAACTTGTTTGGCTACACACCCACTCAGCGCCAACTACACCGCCCTATCAATTCAAAGTCATCTTCCACTCCTTTACTTATTTAGGGATCAGACTAACACAAAAACCGAGGGACTGGTATTCTCTTAACTACCAACCCCTTATTAAGGAATTACTAGATCTTATGTTGAGATGTAAAAATTACCCATTACAATGTCGGGGAGGGTGGGCCTTGTTAAAATTATAATGTTCCCCAAACTCTTATATATATTCCAAATGATACCAGAGATTATTCGTAAAGCAGATATTAAAACTCTAAACAAGGCAATGTTTTCCATCATATGGGCTGACAAAAAACATAAAATACAATATAACAGAATGATGGCATCAACAGATTCAGGAGGTCTAGCGGTACCAAATCTTGAATGGTATAGCTGGGCAGCCCAGATTAAATATGTCCAGGATTGGCTAACTGGAAGACAGCACTTTTCCTTACCTGAGCTGGAAGAACACGTGGTGGCATGCTGGTCCCTTAGAGCCCTCCCACACATGACAACTGCACAGACCAATAAATACATCTGTAATTACCCATTGATGAAACACCCAGTACAGGCCTGCAGGAAAATATGTAGAAAACTTAATTTCTACCATCACGTTTCTAAATACCTCCCTTTACAGGGGAACCAGGATTTTCTGGTGGTAATAGACTCAAAGGTATTTTGTATCTGGAAGACACAGGGTTTACAAACAGTTGCGCAGGTCATAAATGGATTAGACTCCAGGGTCAAAGAATTCATAAACCTTTAACTACAATTTGATCTTCCGCACACGCACCATTTTGCTTACATACAGGTGAGACATTACCTCCACACCCTGACTCAGCACAAAGAAATCTCTGACCAGACACACAATATTAACAAACTATTACTTAGAACAGAACAAGGGGAAACCTCCATAATACAATCTTACAAGATGCTTACGGACCCACTTAACGAACAAATCTTAAACCACATTAGCACCACATGGTCAGAAACGCTCCATACAGAGGTCACTCCCTCTCTAATAAAAAAAAAAGTATACAGCTGACAAGAAGGGCCACCTTATCTGCTATCACAAGAAAATCACATACCCATCTGATAGAGCATTCTTATGTCACACCAAAAATGTTCAAAAAATGGGAACCAGACGCTACGGGGAACTGCCCCAGGTGTTGTGAACAGAATGCTGACATATCACATATGCTGTGGAAATGTCCTAGATTGGTCAAGTTTTGGAGTATGACAGTCAGATGGTTAAACTTTACTTTCCAGCTGTACTTATCACTAACCCCTCGGATGATAATCTTTCTTTCTCATAATAAGCCATTACCAAAACCAGTGAAATCAGCAGTAAATAACGTAATCTTGCAAGCTAGGAGGTTGATATTCAGGAACTGGCTAACTAACACACCCCTAACACTCTCACAGCTTAAGCACAATATACAGAAACAGGTACTCTTTGAACAAGCGGACACCCTTCGTGATATGCAAAAGCGAATAGCACAATTCATGAGGAAATGGGAATCCTTGCAAAAACACCTACTATATCCCTTAAGAAATACAGAGTGTTTACTTGAGGAAAGATTAAGAGGCAATTACTGACAGAAGACAACATCATAATGGTCACATTCACACACAAGAGCTCTAATATCGAGAAGCTGAGGGGAACTTGTGGAGAGAGCCAGCATGGAGGATATTTACTAGGTCCTGGAATTACAATTAACTATGAATTTATTTATTTTTTTAAAACTACTGGAGGGAAGTGTGTACTAGAATTAGGACCTGGAAGGAGAGGAGAGTTCTTAGAAGAGCTGTAGGGAACAGAGAGAAGAGAGAAAATAGAAAAGGAGGAGATGTCATTCATCAGAAATATATAGAAGGGTATTTGTTTTTTTTTACTAGTTCACCCTTGTATTAAGTTTTAGGATAAGAATCTCACACAGGTAAAAGTTAATTGAGGACAGTATCAAAAGTTGGATTCAGAGATAGTATAATCTTCACCTCGCTGTATATTGTGAGTGGTTTAAACAGAAAGAAGAGTATTTCTCTTGTTAAGTGTATCCAGTCCACGGATCATCCATTACTTATGGGATATTAACTCCTCCCCAACAGGAAGTGCAAGAGGATTCACCCAGCAGAGCTGCTATATAGCTCCTCCCCTAACTGCCATTACCAGTCATTCTCTTGCACCCAACGAATAGATAGGATGTGTGAGAGGACTGTGGTGATTATACTTAGTTTCATACCTTCAATCAAAAGTTTGTTATTTTATAATAGCACCGGAGTGTGTTATTCCTTCTCTGGTAGAATTTGAAGAAGAATCTACCTGAGTTTTTCTATGATTTTAGCCGGAGTAGTTAAGATCATATTGCTGTTTCTCGGCCATCTGAGGAGAGGTAAACTTCAGATCAGGGGACAGCGGGCAGATTAATCTGCAAAGAGGTATGTAGCAGCTTATTATTTTCTGACAATGGAATTGATGAGAAAATTCTGCCATACCGATATAATGTAAACTCAGCCTTAAATGCAGTAGCAGCAACTGGTATCAGGCTGTCATGTATGTATATTTTACACTTCAGTATTCTGGGGAATGGCACTTCACTGGAATTATACTGTATGCATAAAACTTTAGCCTAATTTGCAGGGACTAGCAACAGGCTTTTTAATAACACTCAATTTATTAATGTTAAACGTTTTTTGCTGGCATGTAAAATCGTTTAATTTTCTGAGGTACTGGGTGAAAAAATGTTTTGGGCACTATTTTTTTCCACTTGGCAGTCGTTTAATTTAATTTCTGACAGTTTACTGATCTCTCTCACTGTTAGCTATCAGGGTTAGTTATCCTTTGCTAATGGGAGCAATCCTTTGCTAAAATTGTGTTTTTTACAAAGATTTGATGCTATAACTTTTCAGTTTATTAATTTTCAACTGTCATAACTTTTTCTGTGCTTCTTATAGGCACAGTACGTTTTCATATTATAGTAAATTACTTGAAAAGTATTTCCAAGTTGCTAGTTTATTTGCTAGTGTATTAAACATGTCTGATTCAGAGGAAGATATCTGTGCTATATGTGCTAAAGCCAAAGTGGAGCCCAATAGAAATTTATGTACTAACTGTATTGATGCTACTTTAAATAAAAGTCAATCTGTACAAATTGAACATATTTCACCAAACAACGAGGGGAGAGTTATGCCGACTAACTCGCCTCACGTGTCAGTACCTGCATCTCCCGCTCGGGAGGTGCGTGATATTGTAGCGCCGAGTACATCTGGGCGGCCATTACAAATCACATTACAGGATATGGCTACTGTTATGACTGAAGTTTTGGCTAAATTACCAGAACTAAGAGGTAAGCGTGATCACTCTGGGGTGAGAACAGAGTGCGCTGATAATATTAGGGCCATGTCAGACACTGCGTCACAATTTGCAGAACATGAGGACGGAGAGCTTCATTCTGCGGGTGACGGTTCTGATCCAAACAAACTGGATTCAGATATTTCAAATTTTAAATTTAAGCTGGAAAACCTCCGTGTATTACTAGGGGAGGTGTTAGCGGCTCTGAATGATTGTAACACAGTTGCAATACCAGAGAAAATGTGTAGGTTGGATAAATATTTTGCGGTACCGGCGAGTACTGACGTTTTTCCTATACCTAAGAGACTTACTGAAATTGTTACTAAGGAGTGGGATAGACCCGGTGTGCCGTTCTCACCCCCTCCGATATTTAGAAAGATGTTTCCAATAGACGCCACCACACGGGACTTATGGCAAACGGTCCCTAAGGTGGAGGGAGCAGTTTCTACTTTAGCTAAGCGTACCACTATCCCGGTGGAGGATAGCTGTGCCTTTTCAGATCCAATGGATAAAAAGTTAGAGGGTTACCTTAAGAAAATGTTTGTTCAACAAGGTTTTATATTGCAACCTCTTGCATGCATTGCGCCTGTCACGGCTGCAGCAGCATTTTGGTTTGAGTCTCTGGAAGAGACACTTGAATCAGCTCCATTAGATGAGATTACACACAAGCTTAATTAGTTAGCTAACTCATTTATTTCAGATGCTGTAGTACATTTAACTAAACTTACGGCTAAGAATTCCGGATTCGCCATTCAGGCACGCAGAGCACTGTGGCTAAAATCCTGGTCAGCTGACGTTACTTCTAAATCTAAATTGCTTAATATACCTTTCAAAGGGCAGACCTTATTCGGGCCCGGGTTGAAAGAAATTATCGCTGACATTACAGGAGGTAAAGGCCATGCCCTGCCTCAAGACAGAGCCAAACCTAAGGCTAGACAGTCTAATTTTCGTTCCTTTCATAATTTCAAAGCAGGAGCAGCATCAACTTCCTCTGCACCAAAACAGGAAGGAGCTGTTGCTCGCTACAGACAAGGCTGGAGACCTAACCAGTCCTGGAACAAGGGCAAGCAGGCCAGGAAACCTGCTGCTGCCCCTAAGACAGCATGAATCGAGGGCCCCCGATCCGGGAACGGATCTAGTGGGGGGCAGACTTTCTCTCTTCGCCCAGGCTTGGGCAAGAGATGTCCAGGATCCCTGGGCGTTAGAGATCATATCTCAGGGATACCTTCTAGACTTCAAATTCTCTCCCCCAAGAGGGAGATTTCATCTGTCAAGGTTGTCAACAAACCAAATAAAGAAAGAGGCGTTTCTACGCTGCGTACAAGATCTTTTATTAATGGGAGTGATCCATCCGGTTCCGCGGTCGGAACAAGGACAAAGGTTTTACTCAAATCTGTTTGTGGTTCCCAAAAAAGAGGGAACTTTCAGGCCAATCTTGGATTTAAAGATCCTAAACAAATTCCTAAGAGTTCCATCGTTCAAAATGGAAACTATTCGGACTATTTTACCCATGATCCAAAAGGGTCAGTACATGACCACAGTGGATTTAAAGGATGCTTACCTTCACATACCGATTCACAAAGATCTTTACCGGTATCTAAGGTTTGCCTTTCTAGACAGGCATTACCAGTTTGTAGCTCTTCCATTCGGATTGGCTACGGCTCCGAGAATCTTCACAAAGGTTCTGGGTGCTCTTCTGGCGGTACTAAGACCGCGAGGAATTGCGGTAGCTCCGTACCTAGACGACATTCTGATACAAGCTTCAAGCTTTCAAACTACCAAGTCTCATACAGAGTTAGTACTGGCATTTCTAAGGTCGCATGGATGGAAGGTGAACGAAAAGAAGAGTTCTCTCTTTCCACTCACAAGAGTTCCCTTCTTGGGGACTCTTATAGATTCTGTAGAAATGAAGATTTACCTGACAGAAGACAGGTTAACAAAGCTTCAAAATGCATGCCGTGTCCTTCATTCCATTCAACAACCGTCAGTAGCTCAATGCATGGAGGTGATCGGCTTAATGGTAGCAGCAATGGACATAGTACCCTTTGCACGCCTACATCTCAGACCGCTGCAATTGTGCATGCTAAGTCAGTGGAATGGGGATTACTCAGACTTGTCCCCTACTCTGAATCTGGATCAAGAGACCAGAAATTCTCTTCTATGGTGGCTTTCTCGGCCACATCTGTCCAGGGGGATGCCATTCAGCAGGCCGGACTGGACAATTGTAACAACAGACGCCAGCCTACTAGGTTGGGGCGCTGTCTGGAATTCTCTGAAGGCTCAGGGACAATGGAATCAGGAGGAGAGTCTCCTACCAATAAACATTCTGGAATTGAGAGCAGTTCTCAATGCCCTTCTGGCTTGGCCCCAGTTAACAACTCGGGGGTTCATCAGGTTTCAGTCGGACAACATCACGACTGTAGCTTACATCAACCATCAGGGAGGGACAAGAAGCTCCCTAGCAATGATGGAAGTATCAAAGATAATTCGCTGGGCAGAGTCTCACTCTTGCCACCTGTCAGCAATCCACATCCCGGGAGTGGAGAACTGGGAGGCGGATTTCTTAAGTCGTCAGACTTTTCATCCGGGGGAGTGGGAACTTCATCCGTAGGTCTTTGCCCAAATACTTCGACGTTGGGGCAAACCAGAGATAGATCTCATGGCGTCTCGACAGAACGCCAAGCTTCCTCGTTACGGGTCCAGATCCAGGGATCCGGGAGCGGTTCTGATAGATGCTTTGACAGCACCTTGGACCTTCGGGATGGCTTATGTGTTTCCACCCTTCCCGATGCTTCCTCGATTGATTGCCAGAATCAAACAGGAGAGAGCATCAGTGATTCTAATAGCGCCTGCATGGCCACGCAGGACTTGGTATGCAGATCTAGTGGACATGTCATCCTGTCCACCTTGGTCGCTACCTCTGAAACAGGACCTTCTGATCCAGGGTCCCTTCAAACATCAAAATCTAATTTCTCTGAAGCTGACTGCTTGGAAATTGAACGCTTGATTTTATCAAAACGTGGTTTTTCTGAGTCAGTTATTGATACCTTAATACAGGCTAGGAAGCCTGTTACCAGAAAGATTTACCATAAGATATGGCGCAAATACTTATATTGGTGCGAATCCAAGAGTTACTCATGGAGTAAGGTTAGGATTCCGAGGATATTGTCTTTTCTACAAGAAGGTTTAGAAAAGGGTTTATCCGCTAGTTCCTTAAAGGGACAGATTTCAGCTCTGTCCATTCTTTTACACAAACGTCTGTCAGAAGTTCCGGACGTTCAAGCTTTTTGTCAGGCTTTAGCTAGGATCAAGCCTGTGTTTAAAACTGTTGCTCCACCATGGAGTTTGAACTTAGTTCTTAATGTTTTACAGGGGGTTCCGTTTGAACCCCTTCATTCCATTGATATCAAGTTGTTATCTTGGAAAGTTCTGTTTTTAATGGCGATTTCCTCGGCTCGAAGAGTCTCTGAGTTATCTGCCTTACATTGTGATTCTCCTTATCTGATTTTTCATTCAGACAAGGTAGTTCTGCATACTAAACCTGGGTTCCTACCTAAGGTGGTCACTAACAGGAATATCAATCAAGAGATTGTGGTTCCATCTTTGTGTCCTAATCCTTCTTCGAAAAAGGAACGTCTGCTACACAATCTAGATGTAGTCCGTGCCCTGAAATTTTATCTACAGGCAACTAAGGATTTTCGACAAACGTCTTCCCTGTTTGTCGTTTATTCTGGTCAGAGGAGAGGTCAAAAAGCTTCGGCTACCTCTCTCTCCTTTTGGCTTCGTAGCATAATACGGTTAGCCTATGAGACTGCTGGACAGCAGCCTCCTGAAAGAATTACAGCACATTCTACTAGAGCTGTGGCTTCCACTTGGGCCTTTAAGAATGAGGCTTCTGTTGAACAGATTTGCAAGGCTGCAACTTGATCTTCTCTTCATACTTTTTCCAAATTTTACAAATTTGACACTTTTGCTTCTTCGGAGGCTGTTTTTGGGAGAAAGGTTCTTCAGGCAGTGGTTCCTTCCGTATAAAGAGCCTGCCTGTCCCTCCCGTCATCCGTGTACTTTAGCTTTGGTATTGGTATCCCATAAGTAATGGATGATCCGTGGACTGGATACACTTAACAAGAGAAAACATAATTTATGCTTACCTGATAAATTTATTTCTCTTGTAGTGTATCCAGTCCACGGCCCGCCCTGTCACTTTAAGGCAGGTAATTTTTCCATTAAACTACAGTCACCACTGCACCCTATGGTTTTCCTTTCTCTGCATGTTTTCGGTCGAATGACTGGTAATGGCAGTTAGGGGAGGAGCTATATAGCAGCTCAGCTGGGTGAATCCTCTTGCACTTCCTGTTGGGGAGGAGTTAATATCCCATAAGTAATGGATGATCCGTGGACTGGATACACTACAAGAGAAATAAATTTATCAGGTAAGCATAAATTATGTTTTTGTTCTCTTTGTACTTGTTGAAAGACGTTCTAAGTTACAAGACAGGAATCCTGACCAAGCAGGACTTAAACAATGGACATTATCAATTCTGGACTCAGAAACGCTGAATCTTAAGCTGTGTTTTGTCTTATTTTGTGATTTTGATTCCAATCGTCTTACCAGAGTGTAACATCTCCAATAAAGAAAGTATTAAAATATATATATATATATATATATATATATATATATATATTTTAACATGTTTTCATCTACTTAACTACAAAGGGCTCCAATGAACTTTTATATATATGTGTGTGTGTACATATGTATTAATGTGCAATATTTAAAAAAAAAAAATTATTAGATGGTGTTATTATGAGTGTAAGTTTACTTTCTAATTTATTATTTAAAGGGACAGTCAACACCAGAATTTTTATTGTTTAAAAAAAATAGATAATCCCTTTATTATCTATTCCCCAGTTTTGCATAACCAACACAGTTAAATTAATATACTTTTTACCTCTGTGATTACCTTGTATCTAAGCCTCTGCAAACTGCCCCCTTATTTCAGTTCTTTTGACAGACTTGCATTTTAGCCAATCAGTGCTGGCTCCTAGGTAACTCAATGTGTTTGAGCACAATGTTATCTATATGACACACATGAACTAATGCTCTCTAGTGGTGAAAAACTGCCAAAATACATTAAGATAAGAGGCGGCTTTTATGGTCTAATAAATTAGCATATGAGCCTTCCTAGGTTTAGATTTTAACTAAGAATACCAAGAGAACAAAGCAAAATTGGTGATAAAAGTAAATTGGAAAGTTGTTTAAAATTGCATGCCCTATCTGAATCATAAAAGTTTATTTTGGACTAGACTGTCCCTTTAAGTTTTTTGTGACACTTTTTTGTTTTGTGAAATAGAGCTCTGAGGACGCGCTAACCCGACAAGCGTTAACTTGAATTGCGCTCAAACAATCACGTTTACTTTCAACTTTTAATACGACCGAAATTTAAAGGGTTATGAAAACCAAATTTCTCCAACATTGGTGTGTCCGGTCCACGGCGTCATCCTTACTTGTGGGAATATCTCTTCCCCAACAGGAAATGGCAAAGAGTCCCAGCAAAGCTGGCCATATAGTCCCTCCTAGGCTCCGCCCACCCCAGTCATTCTCTTTGCCGTTGCACAGGCAACATCTCCACGGAGATGGTTAAGAGTATGTGGTGTTTAGTTGTAGTTTTTTATTCTACTATCAAGAGTTTGTTATTTTAAAATAGTGCTGGTATGTACTATTTACTCTGAAACAGAAAGAGATGAAGAATTCTGTTTGTGAGAGGAAGATGATTTTAGCAGACAGTAACTAAAATCCTTTGCTGTTTCCACATAGGACTGTTGAGATGAAGTAACTTCAGTTGGGGGAAACAGTTAGCAGACTTTTCTGCTTAAGGTATGACTAGCCATATTTCTAACAAGACTGTGTAATGCTGGAAGGCTGTCATTTCCCCTCATGGGGACCGGTAAGCCATTTTCTTAGTCCCAAGCAGAATAAAGGGCTTAATATGGGCTATAAAACTGGTAGACACTTTTATGGGCAGAATCGATTGCTTTATTTGGCCATTTTATACATGTTTATGCTGGTATTTCACATTTATAAACTTGGGGAACGTTTTTTAACGTCAGGCACTATGTTAGACACCTTTTCCAGTCAGGAAGGGCCTTCCCAGTTGTAGGCTGAGCCTCATTTTCGCGCCATTACTGCGCAGTTGTTTTTGAGAGCAAGACATGCAGATGCATGTGTGAGGACCTGAAAATAGTTGGAAAAGTTCCTAGAAGGCGTCATTTGGTATCGTATTCCCCTCCGGGCTTGGTAGAGTCGCAGCAAAGGCTGTAGCTGGGACTGTAGAGGGGTTAAAACTAACTGGCTCCGGTTTCGTTATTTTAAGGGTTAAAGCTCTGAAAATTGGTGTGCAATACTTGCAATGCTTTAAGACACTGTGGTGAAATTTTGGTAAATTTTGAACAATTCCTTCATATTTTTTCACATATTCAGTAATAAAGTGTGCTCTGTTTAAAATTTAAAGAGACAGTAACGGTTTTGTTTTAAAACGGTTTTTGTGTTTTACTGACAAGTTTAAGCCTGTTTAACATGTCTGTGCCTTCAGATAAGCTATGTTCTATATGTATGAAAGTCAATGTGTCTCCCCCTTCTAAATTATGTGATAATTGTGCCAAAGCGTCCAAACAAAGTAAGGACAGTACTGTCACAGATAATGAAGTTGCCCAAGATGATTCATCAGATGAAGGGAGTAGACATGGTTCTACATCATCTCCTTCTGTGTCTACACCAGTTTTGCCCACGCAGGAGGCCCCTAGTACTTCTAGCATGCCAATGCTTATTATCATGCAACAATTGACGGCTGTAATGGATAACTCCATAGCAAATATTTTATCCAAAATGCCTGCATATCAGAGAAAGCGCGATTGCTCTGTTTTAAACACTGAAGAGCAGGAGGGCGCTGATGATAATTGTTCTGTCATACCCTCACACCAATCTGAAGGGGCCATGAGGGAGGTTTTGTCAGATGGGGAAATTTCAGATTCAGGAAAAATTTCCCAACAGGCTGAACCTGATGTTGTGACATTTAAATTTAAATTAGAACATCTCCGTGCACTGCTTAAGGAGGTGTTATCTACTCTGGATGATTGTGACAACCTGGTCATTCCAGAAAAATTATGCAAGATGGACAAGTTCCTAGAGGTTCCGGTGCACCCCGACGCTTTTCCTATACCCAAGCGGGTGGCGGACATAGTGAATAAGGAATGGGAGAAGCCCGGCATACCTTTTGTTCCCCCTCCTATATTTAAGAAATTATTTCCTATGGTCGACCCCAGAAAGGACTTATGGCAGACAGTCCCTAAGGTCGAGGGGGCAGTTTCTACTCTAAACAAGCGCACTACTAGGATAATTGTGCTTTCAAAGATCCTATGGATAAAAAATTGGAGGGTTTGCTTAAAAAGATTTTTATACAGCAAGGTTACCTTCTTCAACCCATTTAATGCATTGTTCCTGTCACTACAGCAGCGTGGTTCTGGTTCGAGGAACTAGAAAAGTCGCTCAGTAGAGAGACTCCATATGAGAAAGTTATGGACAGAGTTCACGCACTTAAGTTGGCTAACTCTTTTATTTTAGATGCTGCTTTGCAAATAGCTAGATTAGCGGTGAAAAATTCAGGGTTTGCAATTGTGGCGCGCAGAGCGCTTTGGCTAAAGTCTTGGTCAGCGGATGTATCATCCAAGACAAAATTGCTTAATATCCCTTTCAAGGATAAAACTCTCTTTGGGCCAGAATTGAAAGAGATTATCTCAGACGTCACTGGGGGAAAGGGCCACGCCCTCCCACAAGATAGGCCTTTCAAAGCCAAGAATAAGTCTAATTTTCGTTCCTTTCGTAATTTCAGGAACGGATCGGGCTCTAATTCTGCATCCTCTAAGCAAGAGGGTAATACCTCACAGACCAAACCAGCCTGGAAACCGATGCAAGGCTGGAACAAGGGTAAGCAGGCCAAGAAGCCTGCCGCTGCTAACAAAACAGCATGAAGGAGTAGCCCCCGATCCGGGACCGGATCTAGTGGGGGGCAGACTCTCTCTCTTTGCTCAGGCTTGGGCAAGAGATGTTCAGGATCCCTGGACGCTAGAAATAGTTTCTCAGGGTTATTTTCTGGAATTCAAGGAACTACCCCCAAGGGGAAGGTTCCAAATGTCTCACTTATCCTCAAACCAAATAAAGAGACAGGCATTCTTACATTGTGTAGAAGACCTGTTAAAGATGGGAGTGATACACCCAGTTCCAACGGCGGAACAGGGAATGGGATTTTACTCAAATCTGTTTGTAGTTCCCAAAAAAGAGGGAACTTTCAGACCAATCCTGGATTTAAAGATCCTAAACAAATTTCTCAGAGTACCATCGTTCAAGATGGAAACCATTCGATCGATTCTACCCACAATTCAGGAAGGTCAATTTATGACTACCGTGGATCTAAAGGATGCGTATCTACATATCCCTATCCACAAAGAACATCTTCAGTTCCTAAGGTTCGCCTTTCTGGACAAACATTACCAGTTTGTGGCCCTCCCATTCGGGTTAGCCACTGCTCCAAGGATTTTCACAAAGGTACTCGGATCCCTTCTAACGGTTCTAAGACCAAGGGGCATTGCAGTAGTACCGTACTTGGACGACATTCTAGTACAGGCGTCTTCTCTTTCAAAGGCAAAGGCTCACTCAGACATCGTTCTGGCCTTTCTCAGATCTCACGGATGGAAGGTGAACATAGAAAAAAGTTCCCTGTCTCCGTCGACAAGAGTTCCCTTCTTGGGAACAATAATAGATTCCTTAGAAATTAGGATTTTCTTGACAGAAGTCAGAAAGTCAAAACTTCTAAACGCTTGTCAAGTTCTTCATTCTATTCCTCGTCCTTCCGTAGCTCAGTGCATGGAAGTAGTAGGATTGATGGTTGCAGCAATGGACATAGTTCCTTTTGCGCGAATTCATCTAAGACCATTACAACTGTGCATGCTGAAACAGTGGAATGGGGACTATACAGACTTGTCTCCAGTGATTCAAGTAGATCAGAAGACCAGAGACTCACTCCGTTGGTGGCTAACCCAGGATCACCTATCCCAGGGAATGAGCTTCCGCAGTCCAGAGTGGGTCATCGTCACGACGGACGCCAGCCTAGTGGGCTGGGGCGCGGTCTGGGAATCCCTGAAAGCTCAGGGACTGTGGTCTCGGGAAGAGTCTCTTCTCCCGATAAACATTCTGGAACTAAGAGCGATATTCAATGCTCTCAGGGCTTGGCCTCAGCTAACAAAGGCCAGATTCATAAGATTCCAATCAGACAACATGACGACTGTTGCGTATCTCAATCATCAGGGGAGAACAAGGAGTTCCCTGGCGATGAAAGAAGTGACCAAAACAATTCAATGGGCGGAGAATCACTCCTGCCACCTATCTGCGATCCACATTCCAGGTGTGGAAAACTGGGAAGCGGATTATTTGAGTCGTCAGACATTCCATCCGGGGGAGTGGGAACCCGGAGATCTTTGCCCAGTTGACGCAACTATGGGGCATTCCAGATATGGATCTGATGGCGTCTTGTCAGAACTTCAAGGTTCCTTGCTACGGGTCCAGATCCAGGGATCCCAAGGCGACTCTAGTGGATGCACTAGTAGCGCCTTGGACCTTCAACCTAGCTTATGTGTTTCAACTGTTTCCTCTCATTCCCAGGCTGGTAGCCAGGATCAAACAGGAGAGGGCCTCGGTGATCTTGATAGCTCCTGCGTGGCCACGCAGGACTTGGTATGCAGACCTGGTGAATATGTCATCGGTTCCACCATGGAAGCTACCTTTGAGACAGGACCTTCTTGTTCAGGGTCCATTCGAACATCCAAATCTGGTCTCCCTCCAGCTGATGGCTTGGAGATTGAACGCTTGATTCTATCAAAGCATGGGTTTTCAGATTCTGTGATAGATACTCTGGTTCAAGCCAGAAAACCGGTAACTAGAAAGATTTACCATAAAATATGGAAAAGATATATCTGCTGGTGTGAATCCAAGGGATTCCCATGGAATAAGATAAAGATTCCTAGGATTCTTTCCTTTCTACAAGAAGGTTTGGATAAAGGATTATCTGCGAGTTCTCTAAAGGGACAGATTTCTGCTTTATCTGTCCTACTACACAAACGACTGGCAGTTGTGCCAGATGTTCAAGCATTTGTTCAGGCTTTGGTTAGGATCAAGCCTGTTTACAGACCTTTGATTCCTCCCTGGAGTTTAAATCTAGTTCTTTCAGTTCTTCAAGGGGTTCCGTTTGAACCTTTACATTCCATAGATATTAAGTTGTTATCTTGGAAAGTTTTGTTTTTGGTTGCTATTTCTTCTGCTAGAAGAGTTTCTGAATTATCTGCTCTACAGTGTACTCCACCCTATCTGGTGTTCCATTCAGATAAGGTTGTTCTGCTTACTAAGCCTGGTTTTCTACCAAAGGTTGTTTCCAAAAAAATATTAATCAGGAGATAGTTGTACCTTCTTTGTGTCAGAATCCAGTTTCAAAGAAGGAACGTTTGCTACACAATTTAGATGTAGTCCATGCTCTAAAATTCTACTTAGAAGCTACAAAAGAGTTCAGACAAACTTCTTCTCTGTTTGTCGTCTATTCTGGTAAAAGGAGAGGTCAAAAAGCAACTTCTACCTCTCTTTCCTTTTGGCTTAAAAGCATCATCCGATTGGCTTATGAGACTGCCGGATGGCAGCCTCCTGAAAGAATCACAGCTCACTCCACTAGGGCTGTAGCTTCCACATGGGCCTTCAAGAACGAGGCTTCTGTTGATCAGATATGTAAGGCAGCGACTTGGTCTTCACTGCACACTTTTGCCAAATTTTACAAATTTGATACTTTTGCTTCTTCGGAGGCTATTTTTGGGAGAAAGGTTTTGCAAGCCGCGGTGCCTTCCGTTTAGGTGACCTGATTTGCTCCCTCCCTTCCTCCGTGTCCTAAAGCTTTGGTATTGGTTCCCACAAGTAAGGATGACGCCGTGGACCGGACACACCAATGTTGGAGAAAACAGAATTTATGCTTACCTGATAAATTACTTTCTCCAACTGTGTGTCCGGTCCACGGCCCGCCCTGGTTTTTTAATCAGGTCCGATGAATTATTTTCTCTAACTACAGTCACCACGACACCATATGGTTTCTCCTATTTTTTCCTCCTGTCCGTCAGTCAAATGACTGGGGTGGACGGAGCCTAGGAGGGACTATATGGCCAGCTTTGCTGGGACTCTTTGCCATTTCCTGTTGGGGAAGAGATATTCCCACAAGTAAGGATGACGCCATGGACCGGACACACCGGTGGAGAAAGTAATTTATCAGGTAAGCATAAATTCAGTTTTTTTCTTTCATGAATCAGATAGAGGGGCCGATTTATCATGGCCCAAATGGGGCCAAATTCCCCTGTTTCCGCGCAAGCCTTCAGACTCGCCGGAAGCAGGAGTTAGGAAGCAGCGGTCTTAAGACCGCTGCAATGGGCCGGCTCCTAAGCTTACATTCTTGCTTTTTAAAATAAAGATACCAAGAGAACGAAGAAAATGTGATAAGAGTAAATTAGAAAGTTGTTTAAAATTTTATGCTCTATCTGAATTATGAAAGTTTAATTTTGACTAGACATTCCCTTTAACCACAGCTCTGAGGACACGCAAACCCGACAAACGTTAACTTGAATTGCACTAAAGCGATCACATTTATTTTAAACTTGTAATACAAGCACAGTTTAACATGCACACACACAAATGCAAAACCCGATATCGCTCGCACGCAAAAGTTTGCACTCCACTCGTAATCTAGCCCTATGTTTATAACCACTGAATTTTTAAAAATAAAATAACAGCTCTAATGAAATAGAGCAATTTTTAACACAATAATTAAGCTTTTATACAAAATGCTAGACAATTTTTTTTTAATTATATGCAGGGGTGTCATGGCCTTGCTAGAAAACCTAGGACCCCCACATGACCACTGGTGGGCTTTGGCTGCTTTCTTGAATATTTATTGTCTTGTCTCTCTGGTTCTCTCACCACCTAGCTGCTAGTTGTTTGCAATCTACAATCTCACAAGAAAGGTGACAAAGACCTATTATTCCTATAAAGATCAGCCAGCATGTGTATTCAGAGCTTAGACTTTCAAGTGTGTAATCACCTAAATTCCTGGTTTCTTGCTTCTTAGAGAATATTGCTTGCAGCTACAATTTTCCGTTTTGGTTTCTGAGTCCCAACCTTTTGTCTTATTTTTCCTGGACTCTATCTGTCTTATCTTCTAATGAATCTCCTGGATTGTTCTGTCTTCTTGGTTCTAACCCTGGCTGGGCTTTTGACTACCCATTTGTCTTACCCTTACCTGCTAATTTGCTCTTAGAACTTAAACTACTTAATGCCTATTTGGTACCATTAAAAAAAACAGAAATTAACCCTGAATTCTTTACAAGGATCGATTCACTTAAGATTGATGGTCATGAAAAAATAATATTATATTGATTAATGTAATATAAATTACACTATTAATACATTTTAATAGATTTCTCAAGGTTGAGGCCTCTCAAGCAGTATGGAGCCCAGTGCCAGGGGTAGTGAGAAACTAGACAGATTGCATAGCAAAAGACTGGAAACTCAAATATATATCCTATATATTAGGAGAAAGTTCTACAGGCAGGTAGCAAGTAAAGTCCTGAAACAGGGGGGCAGAGCTTCGCTGCTTAAGCCCAGAGCTCCACAACAGGGACCGTTAAAACATAAAAATTAGGTCTATAAAACTTTACATCAACTGCTCTGCTCAATTGATATGGGCAGCTGACATCCTCAGGCATCTACCAACACTGATTTGAAGAACACAAAACATGTAAACGCTATTGCTAGGAGCTTGGAAGTAGAAGCTGTGTCCATGCTGCTAAAAGTGTGACGCAGCAAGCAATGCACATAGAAATGGACCACTCCACAATACAGCGAACGGCAGCTTCCATTATGGCTTAGGTAAGCTCTGTAACCGCCTCTCACTAACCAACAGACTGGCTTTAGCTAAGACCTGGCATTTATAGAATGTGAGATAGATGTCCCAGCAAAACCCCCCTGCAGCAGTTTCTACACGCTAAGCTGTAGATGGATCGCAAGGTGGACTTACAGAAAATTCTATCACTATATGCTGGGCAAAATTAGATACACGGAGAAAAGCCCTATTTACAGGAGTAAAGTAAAAGCTGATTGCAATCACTAACAGAACAGGCAATTTGGATATTTCTACTGAGTGTACTTACTTCTATCACCAATTGCGGTGCAGGCTTTACAGCAATAATAGCAGTATATCCACTTTCCTTACTCAGAGACACTTATAAAACCTAGTATTCTGAAAGGAACTGCCTTAAAGGGCCCCTGGTTGCCACTTCTATATCTCCCTTTGGCCTATAGTATCACTAGATTTAGTCACAGCCCCATAATGGCTACTAAAAGGAATACTAAATCAGTTAAATGACCCCACACCATGTCAGCTAAGGGTCAGATGGTCACATCTTATTTTAGCCCATTGGAGCAGAAAACACTGGAACACACCAGTCCTGCCAGTAAGACTTCAAAACAACTTATGGCCTCACAAGATTCCCACACTACTACCAGAGGGTCAAACTCAGATCCCCATGCACATACTATCCTCTCTTGCCTCCACTCAAGAAATTGCTAATGTTGTGAGATCATGCATAAGGGAAGAGCTTGTGGATCTCAAACAGGATATACACACCCTGGGATTTAGAATTGAGGCTCTAGAGGACAATGGAGATATAGTCAGAGAAGAACTTCCAGCGATGCAGGAAACCATGGACTAACCGACTGAATTAATCACTTCCTTACAAGATAAGTTAGAAGACTTAGAGAACAGGGGACGAAGGAAGAATGTTAGGATAAGAGGAGTGCCAGAATCGGTATTGCCTAAAGACTTAACTACTTATCTCCCCTCGCTCTTCACACACTTGTTGGACAGTCCTAATGCTGCAAACATCCAATAGGTCAGAGCCCACAGGGCCTTGAGACCGGAACCGCCCGACACAGCTCCCCCACGGGACATCATTATCAAATTCAAGAATTTCCTAGAGAAAGAAAGTCTCATGTCAGCATCTCGAAAGAAACAACCTGTAAAATTCAGGGGGGTAGTACTGCAATTTTATGCTGACCTGGCGATAAGGACTCTGCAAAGAAGGAAGGAACTTTCTCCCCTGACTATGCTACTGCGAAATAAGAAAATAACATATAGGTGGGGATTCCCTTTCCACCTACTGGTTATCAAGGACAATAGAAGAGTGATATGCAATAGCCCTACGGAAATAAACCAATTTTGTAAGCTACTAGACCTGGACCCTCCAGCTAACTTAGATCCACAAGCTACGAAACTCACGACCTCCACCAACAAGAAGCAAAACACCTGGAACAAAGTACCACCTAAAAAGAAAAAACAACCCTCTATGAACCCTACACCTGGGTCGGAGAACTCTCTGACCGCACGGTACCCACACTCACACTTTTCTAAGGAGGACTCTGATTCTGATGCTGGATCTCCTTAAAGGACTTTTCTTTCGTTACAAAGGACAAGGATCAGCCATGGACACGTAACTATTATTTGTTAATTAGTAAAGATTTAAATATGTATTTGCCCGCTTAAGTGACCTATTTTGAATATATCATAGACCACGTTTATTTGGTCCCCATATGTTTCTCCACCCTATATTGATGATTGTAAAATTTTATTTTTGTTTATGTACTCAAATTGTTTTCAATGTTTATACTGCAGATGTTTACAGTATGCTTGTTTACTTAATTTGTTTTGTTAGTTTTTTTTAACAGCAGAAATTTGAATCTAGCAGAGAGGCACATCACAACCACAGTCAATAGACACATGATTAGACTATGTATAAACCTTTACACACTTTTCCCTAAGCCATACTATGACTCATAACTTACAAATTATTTCACAAAATGTCAAGGGATTTAATTCACCTCAACGTTCACTAGCTATGTTGGACATGCATAAATGCCATGCCGATGTCTTACTTTTGCAAGAAACACATTTCCGTAAGAATAGAGAGCCCAGATATTTTGGACCCCAATTTATACAGCACTTTCATAGTTCCTACACATAAAAAAAGAGTAGTTAGCATATTAGTCAATAGAAATACTGCATTTCAACACATTTAAACCACTAAAGATCAGGAGGGCAGATTTTTGGGCATTTTTGGTCTACTATATGGTACCCCAGTGACTTTTTCAATATATATGCCCCAAATATTAAACAGGTGCTCTTTTTTTGCAAGGTATTTCAGAAGTTGTTAGATTTTGCCAAAGGTATAATTATATTGGGAGGGGACTTTAACTTCCCGTTACAGCCCCTAAAGGACTGTTCAAACCCTAAATCTAGAGCTTCCAAGAAAACAGCCCACTTCTTATGGAAACAATTAAGAGACCATAATTTATATGATACATGGCGATACTTCCATGGGGATAAAAGGGACTACACTTTCTTCTCCCCACCCACTAAATCATACAGTTCATTAGATTATTTTTTCACAAACCAGGCAGGCCTCACGTACATTTCTGACTCTTCCATCAAACCCGCAACATGGTCTGACCAGCTTAATTGCTAAGATTAAAATGGCCTAATACTAACACTAATACCTGTATATGGAAGTTGGACGACTCCCTTCTGAACACTCAGGAACTAAAAGAAACACTAACCAAATCACTCAAAGAGTTTTTTGACATCAACTCTACCCCATAAGTCAGTGACTTTACAATATGGGAAGCACATAAGCGCTATATGAGAGGGGAATTTATAAAAAACAAAGCACAAATAAAAAAAATAGCACAAAAGCACTATACATGCCTAACCAAAAGCATATCAAATCTAGACTTTCAGCACACAAAAAAACCCCATTTAAAGAGCTACAAGACCATAGACTTAAATTAAAAGAAATATTAGCACAAGAGCAACAGACAATACTTCACAGATTCAAAAAAGAGTTATTTTACAAACGAAAAAAACCAGAGGAATTATTAGCTAGAACCTTGCAAAAAAGAAAACTTAAGTCCTTTGTGCACCCTCACAAAACAAAAAGTACTCACTACCCCTGGCATTCTGGAACAATTCCAAAATTATTACTCACATCTTTATAATTTAAACACAATAAATGATCAATCAGAAACAGATTCCAACATTTACACTTACCTACAAACTTCTATTCTGCCAACTTTAAGTACAGAACAAGCAAAGGAACTAGACTCCCCCATCATGTCCACTGAACTAAACCAAGCGACAAAATAATTAAATGTGGGCAAGAGCCCAGGCCCAGATGGCTTTACTGTTAAGTATTATCAAACCTTTAAAGACATCCTTAAACCGCACCTACTAACCTTATTTCATAAAGTGGGAGACAATGACCCCTTTCCTAAAAGTATGGTAGAGGCCTATATCATGGTCATCTCTAAGCCAGGGAAACCCCCAAATACACCATCTAATTTTAGACCCATTTCACTATTAAATGTAAACATTAAATTATACGCAAAGATATTAGCGACCCGTATTAATAAAATTCTGATGTCCTTAATTCACACCAACCAATCCGGCTTCACCCCACGTCGTGAAGCCTGAGATAACACCATAAAAATAACCTCCTAGACTATGTTAACCAGCAAAAACTCCCCACTATTTTTCAATCAATCGACACAGAAAAGGCCTTTGATAGGCTCAAATGGCAATTCTTAAGAGCTACCCTATATAAATTTGGGTTCTGGAAGTCTTTGATTAAAAAAATATTTGCTTTATATCAATCCCACATGGCTAGAATACACTTAAATAACTTCCTTTCTGCCCACATAAGTATCAACAATGGAACAAGACAGGGATGTTCACTTTCTTCACTATTGTTTGTTCTGGCCATGAAAACACTAGCTACAAACATAAGAAACAAACCAGATATAAAAGGAGTCACGATAGAACAGACCCAATACAAAATGGCATTGTATGCCGACGACATAATGCTCACTCTTACTTCCCCTAAAACATCGTTAGCCACCCTATCATTGGATTTTTCTAAATGAAAACTATCGGACTATAAAATTAATACCACCAAATCTGAATTCCTTAGTTTACATAATTCTGATACGGTCTGGCAAAACATACAACAGCAATTCCGATGTCAATACCAACCCAAATCTATCAAATATTTGGCTATACAGCTCTCTGTAAACAAAGACATGTTATATTCACTAAATTACACCCCACTATTACAGAACATCAGACAAGATATAAAGAGATGGGAACAAAAACCATTATCATGGCTGGGGGGGGGTTAGCTCGGTCAAAATGACAATACTTCCAAAGATACTATATATCTTCCAAGCATTACCTATCCCATTACCTAACAGCTATTTACAGTCCTTACAGAAAACAGTCAACACTTACATATGGGCCAACCATATGGCTAGAATCTCAATGAAAACTATGTATATGCCAAAAGATAGGGGAGGTCTGGGAGTACTTAACCTGGAGTATTATAGATATGCAACCCACCTAGTTAGGATCATTAACTGGTGCAAGCACGAGGAAGATAAGGAATGGATCTTGATAGAACGTCATTTGTCTAAATCTTACAACCTTGGAAGTTTGTGTTGGTCTACTACTAAACCACAAAAGCAAATAGAAAATGCACCTAGCATAACCGCCGAAACTCTTAGAATCTGGGAAAAATTGATTAAAAAAAATGCCAACTATATCTACGATCCCATCCCCATTAACACCAATCTTAACCAGCATTACCTTTAACCTCCGGCAGACTTTTAGTCAGGATCAATGTAGTACAATACACTTTTTACTCCCTTATTACAATGTTCTATCTGAAGGTAAGATGCGCCCTAAAACAGAATTGCAAGAAATGGATATATCCCACTTTGATTCTTGGTATAAGTACCTCCAGTTAAGTCACATTATCACCTCACACCCTGAGAAGGGTAAAATCAATAGAAACTTAACACCCTTTGAACATTTATGCTATCAAAAAGATAATATTAGAGGTAATCTATCCAAATCATACCAATTTATCTTACAATACCACTCACGCAACTTACCATCATACATACAAAAATGGCAGGAAGAAATGGGAATAAAAATTGCAGAAAAGGATTGGTTGAAAATTATTGCACAAATGTCCTCTTCAACATCTTCTATACGTTTTAAGGAAACTAATATGAAAATATTAAGTAGATGGTACTATACTCCGCATAGGTTAGCACAGTTATTCCCAAATGCTAAAAATACCTGTTGGAGAGAATGCGGACAAATAGGTACAGCATACCACATATGGTGGTCGTGCCCTATGATTAGCAACTACTGGAATCTCATTATAAAAGATGTAACTAAGGTACTACATTTTGAAATCCCTAATGACCCATTAACATGCCTCTTTGGAAAGCCTACTAAATTGACATGTAGACTTAGGTCCAAGCTGCTTGGCTTAATGTTAAGCTGTGCCAGACAGTTAATACCTACATTTTTGAAGAATACGGTTATACCTTCAATAGACGATTGGGTCTCTTCAGTAACATTAGCACTATCTCTTGAAAAATACCACTATTTTATACTACACCAGTTAGAAGCCTACTATTCGATAAGGTTTATCTGGGAAGAATATATAAATTCAAATTGTAATTGAAACATAGATCTTGTAATGCATGTATATTGATATACTGTTATGACCTGATTGCCAAATATGTGTAGTGTTTTCTTTTCTGATGCATTTAAATGTCTGCATTGTTGCCTTGTAAATGTTTCAATAAAAACCTATTTAAAATAAAAAAAAAATGTAAACAGATTATACTGGGAAAATGGAAACAGGTGCAGGCAAGTGTTAACTGGAGCAAACTGTACAAACCTTTATAGCAGATGTCAGCTGGTATGAGATGTTCAGGTGCAAGATGAAACAGATAAGAGCTAAGTTCTGGAGCGCCTGCTTCAGGACCAAGGAACGGAGTTCCCCTCTGACGCAAAGTAAGAAAGTGCCTGCTTCTAGGCCAGGCAAAGGTGTATCTACTTCTGGGCCAAGCAAGGGTTACCAATGTGTTAAATACAGACTCCAAGCTGCAGCAGATAGGGGAAGAGCAGGAGACAGGTCAAGCAAATGGGCATAGCATGCAACAAGGTAATGGGACTGGGAAACTGCAACAGAGAAAGTCCAGGCAAAGGTACTAACAGGCCCAAATACAGAAATGAGGTCATGTCAGTCCAAAAATGTAAAGGTACATAGCAAGTATAGTCCACAACACAGGCAAAGTCTCCACCAGGAGATCAAGCACAGACCAAACAGGAACCAGGAAAACAAACACAGGATAGACTCCAATGCCAGAGCAAGGAGTAAAAGCCTAAGCTGTTATTTATATAGTAAGAGCACCTCCCTAATTGTAAGGCATTCCCATAGGGTGGGACTATGAGAAACACCTGCTGATTATATAATTCTTCCACAAACCCCTGCAAGTAAACATCCTCTAGTGGCACAAACAGAGCAAGCTGAACTCTAAACCTGAAGTTCAGAACCCTAGTTCTATCCCAGGCATTTTAGCAAGACTGAGCTTATGGGATCCTGACAGTACTTTATGGGATCCTGACAAGAGTGCATTTTATAATCCTAATTTCAGTAATACACATATTGAAAAAATAACTTCACAATTAAAAAAAAGCAAAATCAAATATAACGAAAACTTAACCCTTGGGTTAGGCTATTTACAGGTCAGCCTCTGATTCACAAGGCCAATTTATAGTTTCTGAAATACCTTGAAAAAATTGCTTATTTTCTCTGTTTTATCTTCACTAGGGTGAGGCCCCTAAAAAGAGTATATTATTGATGTTTATTGACTGAAAGAAAATAATCTGCCGTATAATAAGATAAGGGGGTCTAGTTATCAAGCTCCGAGTGGAGCTTGATGCCCCGTTTTTCTGGCGAGCCTTCAGACTCGCCAGAAACACAAGTTATGAAGCAGCGGTCTAAAGACCGCTGCTCCATAACCTGCCCGTCTGCTCTGAGGCGGCGGACAGAAATCAACCCAGGGTTGATTCACACCCCCTGCTAGCGGACAATTGGCCGCAAATCTGCAGGGGGCGGTATTGCACCAGCAGTTAACAAGAAATGCTGGTGCAATGATAAATGCCGACAACGTATGCTGTCGGCATTTATTGATGTGAGGCGGACATGGTTCGCTGTAGCGTATCATGTCCGTCCGCACAATGATAAATGGACCCCAAGGTATTCATGCTTTGGCATTTCTTTTGTATTTAAATACAACCTTCATAGGTGATTTGAAGTATGCAAAATAATCACAGTACAATTAAAAAACCTTATTCCATTAACATTTTTAAAACCTAATTATTTTATAATAAAAAATTGTCTTGTGCATACATAAATTATCAGGAAAAAAGTCACCAGTTCTCAATTCAGGGTGCAGCTATTTTCCCTGCAGTTCTGTTTTCTGTGTTTTTGCCAAAATGTTTGAAGCCAATCAGTGGTGCGCTGTCTCCTTGGATTTTTATACATTGACTCCTTTTATATTGGTATAGTCTTACTTAATCTATTTGAATGTATGTCCTTGAAAAAGACATGAAACTTAAAATGAAACTAATTGGGGGGTAGTTATCAAGCCGTCTACTTTTCTGGCTTCGCCGGCCCAATACGTCCGCCTAAGCTCGCCTACCTTCACCGCCGCGGACCTGAAAAAATACGCCTAAGTTATCAAATAAAGCTGTCAAAAAGCCGCGGGGCGATGAGCAGCGGACTGTGACAGTTATCACTCATCCGATCTCGCTGCCCTTCGGCTTTTTCCCAGCTTTATTGCTAGCCTGTCACTAAGCACTCACACTAAACTGCACTGTTCTACCCCCTATACCGGCGCCCCCGGAGCCCCCCGCAACTAAATAAAGTTACTAACCCCTAAACCGCCGCTCCTGGACCCTGCCGCAACTCTTATAAATGTATTAACCCCTAAGCCGCCGCTCCTAGACCCTGCCGCAAGTCTTATAAATGTATTAACCCCTAAACCGCCGCTCCCGGACACCGCTGCCACCTACATTATACCTAGTAACCCCTATCCTGCCCCCCCTATACCGTCGCCCTCTATTATAAAATTATTAACCCCTATCCTGCTGATCCCGCACCTCTCCGCAACTAAATAAATAGTTTAACCCCTAAACCGCCGCTCCATGAACCTGCCGCAACCTATATTAAACCTATTAACCCCTATCCTGCCCCCCCTACACCGTCGCCACCTATAATAAATTTATTAACCCCTAATCTGCCCCCCCTACACCGTCGCCACCTATAATAAATTTATTAACCCCTATCCTGCCCCCCACTACGCCGCCACTGTAATAAAATGATTAACCCCTAAACCTAAGTCTAACCCTAACCCTAACGCCCCCCTAACTTCAATATTAATTAAATAAATATAAATCAATTAACTCTTATTAACTAAATGAATCCTATTTAAAACTAAATACTTACCTTTAAAATAAACCCTAATATAGCTACAATATAAATAATAATTATATTCTAGCTATCTTAGGATTTATATTTATTTTACAGGTAACTTTCAATTTATTTTAACCATGTACAATAACTATTAAATAGTTATTAACTATTTAATAGCTTACCTAGCTAAAATAAAGAGAAATGTACCTGTGAAATAAATCCTAACCTAAGTTACAATTACACCTAACACTACACTATACTTTAATAAATTATTCCTATTTAAAAATAAATACTTACCTGTAAAATAAACCCTAAGATAGCTACAATGTAATTAATAATTATATTATAGCTATCTTAGGATTTATATTTATTTTACAGGTAACTTTGTATTTATTTGAGCTAGTTAGAATAGTTATTAAATAGTTATTAACTATTTAATAACTACCTAGCTAAAAGAAATACAAAATTACCTGTAAAATAAATCCTAACTTAAGTTACAATTAAACCTAATACTACACTATCATTAAATTAACTAAATAAACTACCTACAAATAACTACAATTAAATACAACAATTTTAAGCTACTTACACCTAATCTAAGCCCCCTAATAAAATAACAAACCCCCCCAAAATAAAAAAAATCCCTACCCTATTCTAAATTAAATAAATTTCAAAGCTCTTTTACCTTACCAGCCCTTAAAAGGGCCATTTGTGGGGGCATGCCCCAAAAAGTTCAGCTCTTTTGCCTGTAAAAGAAAAATACAACCCCCCCCCCAACATTAAAACCCACCACCCACATACCCCTAATCTAACCCAAACCCCCCTTACAAAAACCTAACACTAATCCCCTGAAGATCATCCTACCTTGAGTCGTCTTCACTCAGCCGAGCCACCGATGGAACTGAAGAGGACATCCGGAGCGGAAGAAGTTAATCCTCCAAGCGGCGCTGAAGAAATCTTCCATCCGATGAAGTCATCATCCAGGCGGCGCTGAAGAAGTCTTCGACCCGGCCGATGTCATCTTCAAAGAGGCGCTGAAGAGGTCTTCTATCCGGGCGAAGTCATCTTCCAAGCCGAGTCTTGAATCTTCCTTCCGCCGACACGGAACCACCTTCTTCACCGACGGACTACGACGAATGACGGCTCCTTTAAGGGACGTCATCCAAGATGGCGTCCCCTCAATTCTGATTGGCTGATAGGATTCTATCAGCCAATCAGAATTAAGGTAGGAAAATCTGATTGGCTGATGACTTCATCGGATGGAAGATTTCTTCAGCGCCGCTTGGAGGATTAACTTCTTCCGCTCCGGATGTCCTCTTCAGTTCCATCGGTGGCTCGGCTGAGTGAAGACGACTCAAGGTAGGATGATCTTCAGGGGATTAGTGTTAGGTTTTTGTAAGGGGGGTTTGGGTTAGATTAGGGGTATGTGGGTGGTGGGTTTTAATGTTGGGGGGGGTTGTATTTTTCTTTTACAGGCAAAAGAGCTGAACTTTTTGGGGCATGCCCCCACAAATGGCCCTTTTAAGGGCTGGTAAGGTAAAAGAGCTTTGAAATTTATTTAATTTAGAATAGGGTAGGGATTTTTTTTATTTTGGGGGGTTTGTTATTTTATTAGGGGGCTTAGATTAGGTGTAAGTAGCTTAAAATTGTTGTAATATTTTTAACATGTTTGTAACTTACTTTTTTTTTTTTGTAACTTAGCTTTTTTTATTTTTTGTACTTTAGTTAGTTTATGTAATTGTATTTAATTGTAGTTATTTGTAGGTAGTTTATTTAGTTAATTTAATGATAGTGTAGTATTAGGTTTAATTGTAACTTAGGTTAGGATTTATTTTACAGGTAATTTTGTATTTCTTTTAGCTAGGTAGTTATTAAATAGTTAATAACTATTTAATAACTATTCTAACTAGCTAAAATAAATACAAAGTTACCTGTAAAATAAATATAAATCCTAAGATAGCTATAATATAATTATTAATTATATTGTAGCTATCTTAGGGTTTATTTTACAGGTAAGTATTTATTTTTAAATAGGAATAATTTATTAAAGTATAGTGTAGTGTTAGGTGTAATTGTAACTTAGGTTAGGATTTATTTCACAGGTACATTTCTCTTTATTTTAGCTAGGTAAGCTATTAAATAGTTAATAACTATTTAATAGTTATTGTACATGGTTAAAATAAATTGAAAGTTACCTGTAAAATAAATATAAATCCTAAGATAGCTAGAATATAATTATTATTTATATTGTAGCTATATTAGGGTTTATTTTAAAGGTAAGTATTTAGTTTTAAATAGGATTCATTTAGTTAATAAGAGTTAATTTATTTAGATTTATTTAATTAATATTTAAGTTAGGGGGGGCGTTAGGGTTAGGGTTAGACTTAGGTTTAGGGGTTAATAATTTTATTACAGTGGCGGCGGCGTAGTGGGGGGCAGGATAGGGGTTAATAAATTTATTATAGGTGGCGATGGTGTAGGGGGGCAGATTAGGGGTTAATAAATTTATTATAGGTGGCGACGGTGTAGGGGGGGCAGGATAGGGGTTAATACATTTAATATAGGTTGCGGCGGGTTCAGGGAGCGGCGGTTTAGGGGTTAATACATTTATTATAGTTGCGGTGGGCTCCGGGAGCGGCGGTTTAGGGGTTAATATGTATAGAGTAGCTTGCGGTGGGCTCCGGGAGCGGCGGTTTAGGGGGTAATAACTTTATTTAGTTGCGGCGGTGTAGGGGGGGTCAGATTAGCGGTGTTTAGACTCGGGGTACATGTTAGGGTGTTAGGTGTAGACAGCTCCCATAGGAATCAATGGGATGTCTGTCAGCAGCGAACTTGTACTTTCGCTATGGTCAGACTCCCATTGATTCCTATGGGATCCACCACCTCCAGGGGTGGCGGTTTGAAAACCAGGTACGCTGGGCCGTAAAAGTGCCGAGCGTACCTGCTAGTTTTTTGATAACTAGCAAAAAAAGTAGTGAGATTGTGCCGCACTTGTGTGCGGAACATCTGGAGTGACGTAAGAATCGATCTGTGTCGGACTGAGTCCGGCGGATCGAAGTTTACGTCACAAAATTCTACTTTTGCCGGTCTCGAGCCTTTGATAACTAAGGCGAATCAGCCTCGCCACAAATACGCTGCGGAATTCCAGCGTATTTGAGGTTGACGGCTTGATAACTAGGCCCCTTTGTGTCAGGTAGAGTGTGCATATTTGAAATGTACTTAGATTATCAAATTTTGATATCTTTTGTTGTAAAACATACTTATGTAGTCTCAAGAGCAGAAGTGCACTACTGTGAGCTAGCTGGTGATTGGTGGCTATGCAGAAATGCCTCTTTTCATTTGCTCACCAGATCTAGTAGAGAATTGCTGCTCTTGAACTAACTTTAGCTATGTATATAACCCCATTTGCAAGGAATAGAGAATTAATAAAATCACCATTTTCTTTTTGCAATTTTATGTCCCCTTAAGTAATTGATAGGTGGAGAATTCTTCAATTCTCAAATAGCCCAGAGGTTTGTTTCCCTTTTGATTATATGTTGGCCATAGCAATACACTAATAAAGGCTGAAATAGGAGTCTCTTTAAATCGTAGAGAATAAGACAGTTTAAATATTACCCCCATTTAAAGTGATTTCTATTTAGGGTTTTACTTCTTTTTTTTTTTTTCTATGTAAATACATATTTTATATGTGTGTCTCTTTAAGGCGTTCTAGTCAAATTGCATTGATCAAAAAGGTTTTCAGAGATGGATATAATATTTCATAGCATTGCCTTTTTTTTAGGAAAGAAAACCATTAAAGCTTTTGAAAATTGTACTTCATAAATAATTGTCTACCCAAAATATTTAAATAATAAGTATTTTGCTTGGTATTTTGTCTTACAACACACAAACATCTTTAGAAAATTGCATAGGCATACAATGGGATTTATGGACCATATACCAATGTGTCTAAATAAAACACCAAAGCCATGTAGCAATAAATATAATATGAATACAATTATGTCCTTGTAGAAGGATATCACTAAATCCCAGGTAAAGTGATTCAACTCATGGAAACTGCAGACTCTACAAACACAAAGGTTTTAAAGGTTATTTGCCAAATGTACAGTCTCAGCACAATCAAGTGCATAGTGGTAATATTCCTGTGAACATTACTATGTATTATGCAATGTATAACAATTTTCTTGATTACACAGAGTAAAGATTAGGTGGTAAATGTGTTATTGTTCAGTTGGATTAAATGCAAATTATTTCTCTGATTTACAGAGTTCAATGGAAATAATTTATCATAGTCTCCTTCCATTTAACTGCTGTACCAAAACTTACTGTTGATGCAAACCGTTTCTCAAATAAAAACAGATGCCGAGCGTGGTAATTATCCTCTACTTCATACATTGTAGCAGACATTTTTGTTTAGAAATCAAGATCTGCATTTGAATAAATCTGCTCTGTTATAATTAGGTTTGCCACCAAACTGCCGTTTCTGAACTACATTGCAAATGTGACATAAAATACTATATGATGCTGCAGAGGTTTATTGGGCAATACACTTGAGTATGTTCAGCACCTTTACTTTATGATTGAAACAGCAAATTGCTGACCACATGAAAAAGCACACCTTTGCTTACCTGTAACAGACAATGTACATTTAAAGGAGCAAACATTACATTTGCTAATCTTTTATCTGCTTTCCTGTCCTTATCTATCTATTTATCTATCTAGCTATAAAATAAATATATTGTTAGGTCTTGTAATAATGTGACTGTTACTGTTAGGACTTAGCCATCTGAAGTTACCTTTGTGTCTTGAGGGCATATATCAGACCTCACAACTGTATCTATTTAAGAGTGACAGTTCCTAATTCTAAGGTCTGTCCCCCAGAGACAAGCATATGTCCCTAATTTGCTAAATTTCCTTGAGCCCCACCAGACACACCCACAAACCCCCTAGACATGCTCACCGTCACTCCTACTATACACCCACAACCCACCTTCTCCTGGCTAGGCTCCAACCACAAATTGCCCCCCCCCCAACCTCCTGAGTCCCTAATACTTAGAGATCAATGAAATAATAATGTCTGGAGAAAGAAACCCTCATAAGTTTTTAAACATTTGTAATACCACTGCCTCTGAATGGAAATTAAATTTTTTGACTATGAATTTTTATGGGTTTCTAACCATTTTACTCAGTTTTTTAACATATTAATATTTAATGTACTTAATTTTCATTATCATAAAACCAATATTCAATTTGCATAATGATACTAGAGGAGTAAATAAACTGCACCTGTCCTTTCATTAAAAAAAAAAAAATCTATCCACTGTATCTGAAATGACTTTATGGTAGAAATCCCAACTTTTCCATATGCCATATAGACATGTACATACATCCAGTGGAACTTTGCTGTGACATACATGCACGTCCTGCTCTAATAAATTAAATCATTAATTTGAATAATGGGGCATCTATTTTTTAAATCAGTGGGCTTTTGATATTTTTTTGCAGTTTGGGGCAGTAGGGACATATTTAGAGTTACAAATAGAACCCATATCCTAAGGTATTTGACAATGGTATAATTCACCAGGTTGGTTCTACAAAGAAGACCCAGTTAAAAATAGGGGATGGCCTTTTACTATACTTCAATCAGATGATGGCTGTTGCCAAGTTGTTCACCTAATGGGCCGTTTCAATTGAAATGTGGATCCTCTTCTTCTATAGAAGGGTCCTTTCCCTATTTGGATGCGGGGGTCTCTTTTTAGAGCCCAGAGTATACTTAACATCATCTAGTATACAGGTAATTTCCATTCCTGTGTTAATTATCTGCTGCCTAGAGAGGTATGAGCCCCCCTTTTATTTGAGGGACGTTGAGTGTATGTGCTGTGTGCAGTCTCTAAATGCTCTAAAAAAAAAAAAAAAGCTTCCCTGCCCATTAGTAAATGTCCCCTGGTACTTAGGCCCCGATATTCAAAGCATCGGCAGACCATCGGGAAATGGTTTCAATAGCCTCATCGGCCAAGCAGCTTGACGGTCTGTCGAGATATTCTAAGAAAAGAAGCATGTCTGAGCAATGCTGTTGAGCGTCGATGTCGCTCTCGTAAAAGTCAAAGGGGGCCTGACGTCAACACCCGCATCACCTACATCGTCGTTCATCTGCATTTTACTGTAGAGGGGGGCTATTTGAAGTGTGCCTACACGGCAGAGACAGTGCGCTCGCTGAAACTAAAAATAGTTTCCGAGTAGGAAAACTTCAAATATTGCTTTGAGGACCTATGTTTAATTACAGCTACACTAACTAGCTCAGGTGATGTAGTCTCGGCAGCTGATAGCTAGCAAGACAAACATGGCTGCTACCCTCCTCCCAACCTGCACTTCGCTGCTTCTAATATATATTGATCGTGTGTCAATGTGTCCGAAGCAAAGTGCAGGCTACTCCCACTAGCATGCCCAACTAACTTCCCAGGAATGCCTATATCTATGTCACGCTTAATCTACACTCCCCTACCTTCTACCAACTGCCTAAACCTACATCAAAGCTAACCTACACTCCCCCTGCACCGCCCAGCAAACTCGGCCTGACTGCTTACACCTACATCATGCCTAATCTACACTCCCTTGGAATGTCTACTTTCAAAAAATGACTCACTATAATAAACTATTCTATAAATAATAAACCTCCCCATCATAACTATGAAGCTATGTCGCTAAAGTTATGATCAATGTTTAAACAACGTGTCACAGAGATGTGATAAAACACAGTCAGCCGACCACCGGAGGGCTGGCAAAACCTTGCTGGCCTGGTCACAGAGATGTGATAAAACATAGTTGGCAGATCGCCGGAGGGCTGGCAAAACCTCACTGGCCTAGCCGGGATCCTGAAACTCAGCGCCAGACTGGAATTGAGCCCCGTTCCTCCACTTCTTAAAAGGGGTGTTGATCAAGTAGGGTGCAAGGGAACAAGTCGGCCTTTTAGTATGTTGTTGGCAATTTCCTGAGGCACCTAGGAATACCACTTGTTCGGGGGTGCTACCTTCTGGGAGAATAAGGCACTTCCAATCCGGTCCTCCATTCCTCCTAAAAGCTATTTCTGAGGTTTTGCAATTTTGTAAAAAAAAATTTTTGCAATAGAGCTCTGACCTACAAAAGGCCCTTTTAAGAGCTGTTGTGATTTTTTTTTTAGTGATAGTGTTTTGTTTGTTTTTTGGGTGGGTTTTTTATTTTATGGGGCATGTTGTCTAGTGTCAGGTATAATGGTGTTTTTTTTTATAAAGTGTACTGTATTTTGTATATTTATTTAGGGGGTTAGGTGTTAAGTTAGTTTGTGTTTGGGGTATGTGGCGGCATAGGGGTTAAAAGCATAGTACTTGAGGTAGGTATATGGCGGCATAAGGGTTCATAGTTAGAGACATAGAGGTTGATAGTTTATTGCGTTGGGTATGTGGTGGCATAAGGGTTTATAGTTAGAAACATAGGGAGCTGCTTACATCCTATTGGCTGATTTGTCTTTAATCAAATCAGCCAATAGGATGTAAGCAGCTCTCTTCCTATTGGCTGATTTGAATTTTTCAGCCAATAGGAATGCAGGGGTAGCCCTATATAAAAGGGGTACCTTGCATTCAATCTTCAGTGTGCGGCGCAAGGTCACATGAAGAGGACCTCCGCTGGCCACTCCACCTCTACTGACCGCTCCGCGCCTCCACCATGAAGATAGAAGATGGACCCGGAATGGATGAAGTCACCTGGATGAAGATGTTTCGCCGGACTTCAGCAATGATGAGTACCTATTTTGGGGTTAGTGTTAGTTGGTTTTTTTGGGGTGTTTTTTTTAGATTAGGGATTTTTGTATTTTTTTGTGGTCTGAAAAAGAGCGGAATTCCCTTTTAAGGGCAATGCCCATACAAATGCCCTTTTTGGGTCAATGGGTAGATTAGTTTTTTTTTAAGTTAGGTTTTTTTGAGGGGTTGTGGGGGTATTTGGTTTATTTTATTGGCAAAAGAGCTGATAACTTTAGGGCAATGCCCTACAAAAGGCCCTTTTAAGTGTGATTGGTAGTTTATTGATAGATTTGTTTTTCGGGGGGGGTTGGAGTGGGTTTTTTTAACGGGGTATTAGAATAGAAATAACTTTTTTATTTTGGATAATTTTGTTTGTTATTTTATGTAATGTTATTTTTTTTTGTAATTTTAGTTTTTTTTATTTTTTGTAATATTTTATTATTTTTAAGGTAGTTAGTATATTTTATTTCAGTGTATTTTAATTGGGGTTAAGTTAGGGGGTGTTAGGTTAGGGGGCTTAGTTATAAGGTTAATATTTGCGTTGTGGGTGGTTGGCGGATTAGGTGTTAATATTTTAATTAGGTGTTTGTATTGTGGGGGGTTGGCGGATTAGGTGTTAATAGGCTAATTAGGTGTTTGTGTTGTGGGGGGTTGGCAGATTAGGGATTAATAGGTTAATTAGGTGTTTGCGTTGTGGCAGTTTAGCAGCTTAGGTGTTAATAGTTTTATTAGGTACTTTGCGTTGTGGGGGGATGGCGGTTTATGGGTAATACGTTTATTAGATTTTTTGATGTGGGGGGATTGCAGTTGGGTTGATATTGCTCATGCGTTAGGCATTTGTTAAGGCTTCTAGGGAGTTTTTTACTAAGCACAAGACTTGCTGCACCTGCCTATGTGTCGCGAGGTCAAAATGGAGTAAAATATCTTGATTCTGTGCTCGTAAGTCCTTGTGCTGCATATGTGATACTGACTGGCGATGCCAGTTTTATGTTAGTTTATCGGAGTAAAAACTGTGGCCGAGGTGTAAAATCTACGCACGTAACTTATTTGCTGCAGCATATATGTGATCGTTCAAATAGACTAAAAATTGGCGACGCTGGGTTTTGCACCCGTCACCAAATATGTGATCGCACCCCTAGTTATCCAATCACAAGAGACAAATGTGTGCAGGTACCAATCAGCAGCAAGCTCCCACTAGTGAAGGATATGTGTGTATTCTTTTTCAACAAGAGATACCAAGAGAACAAAGCACATTTGAAAATAGAAGTTCACTTAATGGCATGCTCTATCTGAATCATGCAAGTTTAATTTTGACTTTCCTATCCCTTTAATGAGTGGTCTCATGTACTTCTAAGAAAATAAGGTGAGAAATAGTGTCTCAGTCTGATTACCTCCCCCTCAAAAAGTATAAATGTTTTTCATTGGTGCAGGTGCTCACTGTTCATCCAAGTGATGCTAAACAGATTTCACAAACTGACATAAATATATCATACAAAATTGAAACGGCTCATTCAATAATAAAATAAAGTTTCCATTTATCTATAAACCACACTAGTGTGAAGGATTTTTGTACTCTTCATCAATGCACCATCTGCAT
The DNA here is from genome assembly GCF_027579735.1 of Bombina bombina. NCBI lineage: Eukaryota > Metazoa > Chordata > Amphibia > Anura > Bombinatoridae > Bombina > Bombina bombina. The sequence goes on along the minus strand of NC_069500.1, from coordinate 1,235,923,321 downwards.
ACAAGAATGAGGAGAACTCTGCCAAACATTCAGCAACATTACAAGTTTTGCGGTATATACCGCTGAAAAATTGGCCATTGCACGTGGAATATGCAGGTCTCCCGTATTACAAGTCATGGTAGTACAGCTATACCGCTAGCATTTTAGCCTTAACGCAACTCTCCATTCCGCACTCAAAAAATGGCTTTTGAGTGCGCAATTTTCAATGCGCCTGTATTACAGGTTGTGCGGTCCAGCTATAATGCTAGCATTATAGCTTGTACCGCTGCGATCCATTTCGCTATCTGAGACCAGTAGTTATGGATTTTGCAAAACAAAAATGTTTCACAAAACTCATAACAAAAATCTTACAAAGTACACTAACACCCATAAACTACCTATTAACCCCTAAACCTCCATCCCCAGCATCGCAAATACTATAATAAACCTTTAACCCCTAATCTGATGCCCAGCCACAGCGCCAACACTAAAATAAAGTATTAACCCCTAAACCGCCTTCCCCCTGCATCACAAATAGTTTAATAAGCCTATTAACCCCTAGACCTCCACCCACCCACATTGCTACTACTATAATAAACCTATTAACCCCTAAACCCACCATCCCCCAGCATTGCAAATTCTATAATAAACATATTAACCCCTAAACTGCCGCCCCCCCCACATCGCTACTACTATAATAAACCTATTAACCCCTAAACCACCGCCCCCCATCGCAAAACACTTTAAATTAAACTATTAATCCCTAAACCTAACTATCCCCTATACTATATATTAAATTTACAATATAACTATCTTAAAATAAATAAAAACTTTCCTGTGAAATAAAAAACCTAAGATTAAACTATAAATAAAGCTAACATAACTATTTTAAGAAAATAAAATAAACTAAAATTAAAAAAACGTACACTACGAAAAATAAAAAAATCTAACATTCCAAAAAAAAACACTAAAATTAGGAAAAATAAAAAAACACTAAGATTACAAAAAATAATGAATGAAATTATCCAAAATAATAAAAATTAAACCTAATCTAACAGCCCTATAAAAACAAAAAAGCCACCACAAAATAAAAACACTTCTAACCTAACCAATAGACCTTAAAAGGGCCTTTTGCAGGGCATCACCCTAAGTTAAACAGCTCTTTTACCTACAAAAATTACAAATTCCCCTCTAAAAGATAACCCCCCACCCAACCAACCCCCCAAAATAAAAAAAAGCCTAAGCTACCCATTGCCCCTAAAGGGGCATCTGTATGGGAAATGTCCTTAAAAGGGCATTCAGCTCTTTTGTGCCCATTAAAATAAAAAAAGCCCTAATCTACAAAAAAAACACCCCAAAAAAAAAATAACACTAACCCCAGAAAATGTACACACCATTCCTGAAGTCCGGAAGTCCAGACGGAGCAAAGTCTTCATCCAGGCACGCGAAGATCTTTTTCCAGGGCAGCACCATCTTCTATCTTCTTCCTGGAGGTGCGGAGTGGACTTCAGCAAAGCGCGGATTCAGAGCGCTGCTCGTAATCTGGAGCACTGGTCCTCTTCAGTGGCGATGGTCTTCAGCGACGTGGATCCTCTTCATGCGATCATCCACCTCACACTCAAGCTTGAATGCATGGTACCTATTTTTTCTTGGGGTATCGTTGCATTCCTATTGGCTGAAATATTCAAATCAGCCAATACGATGAGAGCTGCTTAAATTCTATTGGCTGATTTAAACAGCCAATAGGATTTAAGCAGCTCTCATCCTATTGGCTAATTGGAATATTTCAGCCAATAGGAATGCAACGGTACCCCAATATAAAATGGGTACCTTGCATAAATGTAATTTAAAGTATAGGGGATAGTTAGGTTTAGGGGTTAATTGTTTAATTTAGTTTTATTATCATAGTAGCGATGTGGGAGGCTGTCGGTTTAGGGGTTAATAGTTTTATTATAGTAGTAGTGATGTGGAGGGCCGGCGGTTTAGGGGTTAATAGTTTTATTATAGTAGTAGCGATGTGGGGGGCCGGTGGTTTAGGGGTTAATAGTTTTATTATAGTAGTAGCGATGTGGAGGAATGGCGGTTTCAGGGTTAATAGTTTTATTATAGTAGTAGCGATGTGGGGGGGGGGTGGCAGTTTAGGGGTTAATAGTTTTATTATAGTAGTAGCGATGTGGGGGGTGGCAGTTTAGGGGTTAGTAGTTTTATTATAGTAGTAGCGATGTGGGGGGACAGAGGTTTAGGGGTTAATAGATTTATTGTAGTAGCGATGTGGGGGCTGGCGGTTCAGGGGTTAATAGGTTTATTTAGTGTTGGTGGTGTGGGGTGGCGGCGTAATTAGGGGTATTTAGACTAGGGGTTTATGCAAGTGTGTTAGGTTTTTACAAAACTTTCTTTTCCCCATAGACATCAATGGGGATTGCGTTTTTTTCTAACACTTTCTGTCCATTGATGTCTATGGGGAACATGTGCACTAGCACGTCAAGTCAGGCCTTGGGTTTTCTGCGGTATGGAGCTTAACGCCCCATATCGCACAACAAAAGATGGTTTTTGTGAAATTTGTAATGGTAGTACTATGGAGAGTGCGATACCGCTCATTTTTTTTGCGTTATTTACGCACCTAGTTTAGCGCACAACTTGTAATCTTGGTGATTGGAAGTAAAGCTGATGGCAACTGATTCTTTTCAAAAGATGTTAAACATGCAAAGGTTTCCAAAAAAAAACTCTCACATCTCGGACTTGTACCTACAAAAGGAAATCATATATTAACTGCTGGTTATTATGTGAGTCACTGGCCAAAGCAGAGTTTGCATTCTAACGAAAGGTAAAGGCAGTAGTTCTCAGCTGTTCTGAGTCAGATGCTCCAAGGATAATGCAACTTGCTTTGTGAAATGTTTGACCCATGTTTAGATCTGGAAGAAGTAGTGGGATGTCATTGAAAGTACGCTGGTGCATATTTACATCTGGAAGGAGATGGGGGATGACTGAAAGAACGCTGCATCTCATAAGATAGCTAAAAGTGCAAAGAGAACTAAATATGCTGGTTAGTACTGTCACTATCTAATGGACCGGACATCTTAAAGGGATAGTCAACACCAGAATTTTTGCTGTTTAAAAAGATAGATAATCCCTTTATTACCCATTCCTTAATTTTGCATATCCAACACAGTTATAATAATACATATTTTACCTCTGTAATTACCTTGTATCTAAGCCTCTGCAAACTGCCCCCTTGTTTCAGTTCATTTGACAGACTTGCATTTTAGCCAATCAGTGCTGACTTCTAGGTAACTTCACGTGTGTGAGCCCAATGTTATCTATATGACACACATGAACTAATGCCCTCTAGTGGCGAAAAACTGTAAAAATGCATTCAGATTAGAGGTGGCATTCAAGGTCTAAGAAATTAGCATATGAGAATACCTAGGTTTAGCTTTCAACTAAGAATACCAAGAGAACAAAGCAAAATTGGGGATAAAAGTAAATTGGAATGTTGTTTAAAATTACATGCCCTATTTGAATCATAAAAGTTTATTTTGGACTTGACTGTCCCTTTAACTGTATAACAGATTTTCATCTATTTGGCGGCTTACGAAAATTAATTCCTTTTAACTTCTTAAGGAAAGATGCTTTTCACAGTTTTGATTCTTAAATGATACAGGCAATTTGGGCATCTTTGTTCAATATTGGTTTCATCATAGTTATCTATTGTTAAAGGGAAAGTCTACTCCAGAATTTGTTATTGTTTAGAGAGATAGATAATCCCTTTATTACCAATTCCCCAGTTTTGTTTAACCAACACTGTTACATTAATACACTTTTTACCTCTGTGATTACATGGGGCCCGATCCCATATAAATCGTCGCCCGCAAAAGCCGGCGACGCCAAAATTTGCGCTGGTTTGGTATCACATATACGGCGTAACATAGAAGTTACGCGCGTATATTTCTGCCTTCGGCCGTAGTTTTTTGGCCCATAGACAGGTATACCAAACCAGCGCAGTTTGGTATCCAATGTACAGTGTAAGGACTTACGTGGCGAAAATGGAGATATCTTACTCCATTTTCACCTTGCCACAAATTGCAGGCATAGTAAGCCTTACGCTGTGTATTGGAGCCCCGTAGCTCCCTAAACTGGCTGCAAAATAAAACCTAACACCTAACGCATGCGCAATGTCTATCTACCTGTCAACCGCTATCCCCCGCCGCATCCCTAATAAAGTGTTTAACCCCTAAACCGCCGCTCCCGGACCCCACCGCCACCTACATTAAATGTCTAACCCCCTAATGTGATCCCCCTACATCGCCGCCACCTACTTAAAAATTATTAACCCCTAATGTAATCCCCCTACACCGCTGCCATCTATATTAAAATTATTACCCCCTAATCTAATCCAACTACACAGCCGCCACCTATATTAAATGTATTAACCCCTAATCTAATCCCCCTACACCGCCGCCACCTATAATAAATGTATTACCCCCTAAAATACTAAAATGCCCCTACCCTAAACTAAATTAAAAATAGCCCTGAAAAGGGCTTTTTGCGTGACATTGCCCCAAAGTAACCAGCTCTATTACCAGCCCTTAAAAGGGCCTTTTGCGGGGCATTGCCCCAAACTAACCAGCTCTTTTGCCTGTAATCTAATCCCCCTACACCGCCGCCACCTATTTAAACTATATTACCCCCTAATATGATCCCCCTACACCGCCGCCACCTATTTAAACTATATTACCCCCTAATATGATCCCCCTACACCGCCGCCACCTATATTAAATTTATTAACCCCTAATCTAATCCCCTTACACCGCCGCCACCTATATTAAATTTATAAACCCCTAAAATACTAAAATTTTCCTACCACTAAACCTAAGTCTAACCCTACATATAGCCCTGAAAAGGGCCTTTTGCGGGGCATTGCCCCAAAGTAACCAGCTCTTTTACAAGCCCTTAAAAGGGCTTTTTGCGGGGCATTGACACAAAGTAATCAGCTCTTTTGCCTTTAATCTAATCCCCCTACACCGCCGCCACCTATAATAAATGTATTACCCCCTAATCTAATCCCCCTACACCGCCGCCACCTATATTAAATATATTAACCCCTAATCTGACCTCCCTACACCGCCGCCACCTGTATTAACTATATTAACCCTAATTATATTAGGGTTAATATAGTTAATATAATTAATATAGTTATTATATTATATATATTAACTATATTAACCCTATCTAACTCTAACACCCCTAACTTAATTATTATTAAAAAAAAACTAAAGAATATTAATAATATTAACTAAATTATTCCTATTTAAAACTAAATACTTACCTATAAAATAAACCCTAAGATAGCTACAATATAATTAATAATTACATTGTAGCTATTTTAGGGTTTATATTTATTTTACAGGTAACTTGGTATTTATTTTAACTAGGTACAATAGCTATTAAATAGTTAATAACTATTTAATAGCTACCTAGTTAAAATAATGACCAATTTACCTGTAAAATAAATCCTAACCTAAGTTACAAATACACCTACACTATCAATAAATTAATTAAATAAACTACAAATATCTAAACTAAAATACAATTATATACACTAAACTAAATTACAAAAAAACAAACACTAAATTACAAAAAATAAAAAAAGATTACAAGATTTTTAAGCTAATTACACCTATTCTAAGCCCCCTAATAAAATAACAAAGCCCTCCAAAATAAAAAAAAATCCCTACCCTAATCTAAATTACAAAAGTAATCAGCTCTATTACCAGCCCTTAAAAGGGCCTTTTGTGGGGCATTGCCCCAAAGTTATCAGCTCTTTTACCTGTAAAAAAAACAACAACCCCCCCCATTACAACCCACATACCCCTACTCTAACCCACCCAATCCCCCCTTAAAAAACCTAAGTCTAACCCCCAAGTGCTCCTTACCTGTCCTGAAGACCGGCGGAGAAGGTCCTGTTCCAGGCGGAGAAGTCTTCTTCCAGGCGGCGACCTCTTCTTCTTCCAGGATCCAGCCGGCGCGGAGCGGAAGAGTTAATGACCGATGACTGCGGAGCTGAAGACCGGCGATGCTGGAACTGAAGATCGGCGACGCTGGAACTGAAGACCGGAGCCGGAGCGTGGAGGATCCTCTTCATACGATTGCCTCCGTACACTGAATAGGAATTCAAGGTACGTGATTAAAAATGGCGTCCCTTGAATTCCTATTGGCTGATTTGAGCCTTCAAATTCAAATCAGCCAATCGGATGCGAGCTACTTTAATTCTATTGGCTGATTTGAATAGCCAATAGAATAAGAGTTACTGTAATTCTATTGGCTGATTAGAATAGCCAATAGAATTACAGTAGCTCTTATTCTATTGGCCATTCAAATCAGCCAATAGAATTAAAGTAGCTCACATCCGATTGGCTGATTTGAATTTGAAAATATCCTTTTAAGGGCTGGTAATAGAGCTGATTACTTTTGTAATTTAGATTAGGGTAGGGAATATTTTTATTTTGGGGGGCTTTGTTATTTTATTAGGGGGCTTAGAATAGGTGTAATTCTAGGTCAGATTAGGGGTTAATATATTTAATATAGGTGGCGGCGGTGTAGGAGGATTCGATTAGGGGGTAATACATTTATTATAGGTGGCGGCGGTGTAGGGGGATTAGATTAAAGGCAAAAGAGCTGATTACTTTGTGTCAATGCCCCACAAAAGGCCCTTTTAAGGGCTGGTAATAGAGCTGGTTACTTTGGGGCAATGTCCCGCAAAAGGCCCTTTTAAGGGCTGGTAATAGAGCTGGTTACTTTGGGGCAATGTCACGCAAAAGTCCCTTTTCAAGGCTATTTGTAGGGTTAGACTTAGGTTTAGTGGTAGGGAAATTTTAGTATTTTAGGGGTTAATAAATTTAATATAGGTGGCGGCGGTGTAGGGGGATTAGATTAGGGGTTAATAAGTTTAATATAGGTGGCGGCGGTGTAGGGGGATCATATTAGGGGGTAATATAGTTTAAATAGGTGGCGGCGTTGTAGGGGGATCATATTAGGGGGTAATATAGTTTAAATAGGTGGCGGCGATGTAGGGGGATTAGATTAGGGGGTAATACATTTATTATAGGTGGCGGTGGTGTAGGGGGATTAGATTAAAGGCAAAAGAGCTGATTACTTTGTGTCAATACCCTGCAAAAAGCCCTTTTAAGGGCTGGTAAAAGAGCTGGTTACTTTGGGGCAATGCCCCGCAAAAGGCCCTTTTAAGGGCTGGTAATAGAGCTGGTTACTTTGGGGCAATGTCACGCAAAAAGCCCTTTTCAGGGCTATTTTTAATTTAGTTTAGGGTAGGGACATTTTACTATTTAGGGGGTAATACATTTATTATAGGTGGCGGCGGTGTAGGGGGATTAGATTAGGGGTTAATACATTTAATATAGGTGGTGGCGGTGTAGGGGGATTAGATTAGGGGGTAATATAGTTAAAATAGATGGCGGCGGTGTAGGGGGCTCACATTTGGGGGTAATAATTTTAATATAGATGGCGGCGGTGTAGGGGGATTACATTAGGGGTTAATATAGTTTAAATAGGTGGCGGCGGTGTAGGGGGATCATATTAGGGGGTAAAACATTGAATGTAGCTAGCGGCGGTGTAGGGGGGTCAGATTAGGGGGTAATACATATAATATAGGTGGCGGCGGGGTCCGGGAGTAGCGGTTTAAGGGTTAATATATTTATTATTAGGAGTGAGAGGGGGGATTGCGGATAGAGGGGTATACGTGTCGGGCTATGTTTGGAAGGCGTGTTAGACAGTACGGGTGATATTATAACTTAGTCAGTTTTTTTAGGCGGCGGCAGTTTCTAAAGTGCCGTAAGTCACTGGCGACTCCAGAAATTTGTACTTACGCAGATTTCTGGACATCGCTAGTTTGTCAGACTTACGGCACTTTAGCATCTGACGGCGCTGTATATGAGATAGCTCAAGTTGCGAGCTGAAACTACGGGCGGCGCAGGTTTCCACACTTACGCCGAAACCTTCGCCGTATATAGGGGCAGATTTATTAAATGCCGGGCGGACATGATTCACTGTAGCGAATCATGTCCGCCCGACACCGCTAAATGCCGACAGCATACGCTGTCAGCATTTAACATTGCACCTAAAGGTGGTGGACAAGTTAAGGAGCAGTGGTCTTATGACCGGTACTTCTTAACTTCAGTTTCCAGCGAGCCGGAAAATTTAGTCGGAGACAGCAGCATCCGCTGCTTGTTAATTCTAGCCATTAGGATTAGGACATTAGGACACAAAGAAGGAACAACAATATCTCTGGTAATGTTCTATAAGAAACCACCTTAAGCAAAATATTAAAAGACGTCCTAAAAACATCCTTATCCTGATAAAAAAAAGAGCAGATAACTCAGAAACTCTTCTAGCAGAAGAAATAGCCAAAAGAAATAACACTTTGTAAGAAAGTGGTTTAATGTCCAGTTTATGCATAGGTTCAAAAGGGGGAGTCTGCAACACCCTTAACACCAGGTTAAGATTCCATGGAGGAGAAATAGGCTTGGTAACAGGTTTAATATAAAACAGAGCCTAAACAAAACTATAGACATTGGGAACATTATAAATCTTTCTATGGATACGTCCAAGAGCACAGACAAAATAAACAAGAATAAAAGAAAAGAGCATGTTGTTAATAATGTATGTAATCACCTACTGATGTAATGATACATTTTGTTACAATAAATATTTTGAAAAGTAAAAAAATAGAAAAATAAATCTTTCTGTGGAACTTAAAAGAAAAAGCATAAAACTGCCTCTTTAGATAACTGGCAGATAGGCCCTTATATAGACCATCCATCAAAAACTGCAGAATCATAGAAATTCTGAAATAATGCCAGGAAAAACCATGACTTATACACCATGTAATAAAAGGCCTTCCAGACCTCGTGATAGATTTTCCTAGTTGCAGGCTTATGATCCTGAATCAGGGTTTCAAGCACAGAATCAGATGAACCCCTAAGTCTAAGGACTAAGCGATCAATTTCCATGCCACCAAGTTCAGAGACTTGAAATCCGGTTGGAAAAATAGACCTAGGATAGGAGGTCTAACCGCATGGAAAGAGGCTAAGGAGACCTACATAAATCCCAAAGATAAACTTTTTTTTATCTTTCAAGAGGGACCATGATCAAAAAAGAACCGCTTGAAATTCTAAAACATTGTCTGGTAACCTTGACTCTAGAGGACACCAGACTCATTTCACTCTTCAAGAAAAAATAGAAAAATACAGAGTAATCTGCAATAGCAATTGAAGATAATCTCTAACTTTTACTGATTGCGCCTAAACAGATAAAGGGGTCGCAAATAGACTACCTCCATGCAGTGAGCTACTGATGGAAATGAAGCAGGATTCCAGGACAGACACACCTTCTGAAGTTTATTCTGCATGATTCCACTAGAAATAAACACATTAGTATAGAATCTTAGATGCCGATTAAACAATCCCTGTATTGGCCCCAAAGTTCCTGTTTCCGCGCGAGCCTTCAGACCACTGCTCCTTAACTGTTCCACTGCCTCTGAGGCTGCAGACATCAATCCGCCTGATCCTATATGATCGGGCTGATTGACACCCCGTGCTAGCGGCCGATTGGTCGCGAATATGCAGGGGGTAGCATTGCACAAGCAGTTCACCAGAACTGCTTGTGCAATGTTAAATGCCAACAGCAATGTCGGGTGGACAAGATCGCTACAGTGAATCATGTTCGTCCGACAGATGGTAAATCTGCCCCTATATGTCTTCTAGAAAATACACCCTTTAAGTTGGACATGGGCATAGCTTAAAGACCATAAATATGAAGCCTACACTAAATTATCAACCTAATAAGGGACAATTAAAGGGTCAGTCAACTTAAAAAAATGTATTGTTTACAAAGATAGATAATCCCTTTATTACCCATTCCCTAGTTTTGCACAGTCAACATAGTTATATTAATATACTTTTAACCTCTGTGATTACCTTGTATCTAAGCCTCTTTTGACAGCCCCTGATCACATGACTGACTATTTATTATCTATTGACTTGCATTTTAGCTGTGTTGTGCAGAACCCACGGGGATGAACACAATGTTATCTATATGACCCACTTGAACTAGCAGTCTCCTGTTGTGAAAAGCAAATAAAAAAGCATGTGATTAAGAGGCTGTCTATAGTGTCTTAGAAACAGGCAGAAATTTAGAGGTTTAAATGTTATAAAGTATATTAATAAACAATGTTGGTTGTGCAAAGCTGGGGAATGGGTAGTAAAGGCATTATCAATTTATTTAAACAATAACAATTTTAGTGTTGACTGTCCCTTTAAGATCCCCTGAACTCTGATTACTGTCAACAAAAGACTAAGGAGCTGCATTCAAGCCAAACAGAAAGATGACAACTAACAGTGTACATCTAAGAATGCCAACCATAGAAATCAAAGGCAATCCTTGTGGATAAGGATGTGCAGGTATAAATCCTTAAGCAAATTGCTTCCAATTTAAGACCAAGTACCCTTATAATTTTGCCTTTGGATTTTTAAGCCTAAAATAGAAGTAAATTCCCTTTTTTTGGCAAAAAGATCTTAGTTCAGCCCTGAGACAAATACAGGGACAACCAATACCATGTCCTTCAGCCCTGGACACAAAAAATAAAATCAGCCACTTTTACAGGAATCCCCCTTTTTAAAAACAAGCAGACATAGCTGGATTTAAACTTACAACCTTCAGCTTCCATGCTTACTTAGATAATTCCTGCATCATGGGACTCTTCCCAAAAAGGGTTCAGGTTTGCTGATTAATTAGGAGGACTCTGCTTCTACGAGTAGGAAAACTCCCGATCTCCTGAAAGACAAAGGAATAAATCCAGAAGTCCTCTTCAACAATGTTACTATGGCAATTTACCGCCTGGGTGTAGCATCTTGTAGCCTAATAATGCTTTTTACAGAAAATAACTTTCCTAAAGTATATTAGTCTAATCCAACCTAACAAGGTCAGTCCAGCCTCAGAAAATCAGACATGGCAAGGAACATGGCAACCTCAGACAATTATTTCATCCTACATTGGGCCTCGTCAGTGAGATTGAGCCATATTCCTCTAAGCACATTGGACAAGGAGTCCATGAGGCCTATCTATCAAGCCGTCAACTGTGCTGCATTCAACGGCACCAATACGCTCGCCTAACATCGCCTAACATCGCGGCCGTGGACCTGAATACGCTCTCCTTATTTATAAAAAAAGCTGTCAAAAAATGCGCACCAAGTACGGGGCGATGAGCAGCGGACTGTTGTTAACTAACAGTCATCGATCTCGCTGCTATTCGGCTTTTTCCCAACTTTATTTATACCCTGTCACTAAACACCGCCACTATACTAAAATGTTTAATCCCTATCTCGCCGCTCCCGGACCCCTGCCGCAACTTTAATAAAGGTATTAACCCCTATCCCTCTGCTCCCGGAGCCCACCGCAACTCTAATAAATGTATTAACCCCTATCCCGCCACTCCAGGAGCCCACCACAACTCTAATAAAGTTATTAACCCCTATCCCTTCGCTCCCGGAGCCCACTGCAACTTTAATAAAGGTATTAACCCCTATCCCGCTGCTCCCGGAGATCACCGCAACTAAATAAAGTTATTAACCCCTATCCCGCCGCTCCTGGAGCCCTCCGCAACTAAATAAATGAATTAACCCCTAAACCCCTGGCCTCCCACATCACTATCACTTACTAAACCTATTAACCCCTAAACTGCCTGCCCCCCACATCGCCATAAACTAAATTAAGCTATTAACCCATAAACCTAACAATCTGCTAATTTTACATATAAATATTAACTCATCCCTATGTTATAATAAATTTAAACTTACCTTTAGAATTAAAATAAACTATATTAAACTATTATTTAACCTACCCTATTATACTACAATTACATTAAATTATATTAAACTAATAATTAATCTACCCTAACAATTATACTAAAATTACATTAAACTATATTAAACTATTCATTAATCTACCCTAACTATTATACTAAAATTACATTAAATTACATTAAACTATATTAAACTATTAATTAACCTACCCTAACTATTATACTACAATTACATTAAACTATATTAAACTATTCATTAACCTACCCTATTATACTAAAATTACTTTAAAATAACAATTAAATTAACTATATTACATATTTAAACACCTAACCCTACTCAAATTATTTAAATTTACTATTAAAAATTACTAAGTTACAAAAAATAACTAAGTTACACAAAGTAAAAAACACTAAGTTACACAAAATAAAAAGCACTAAGTTACACAAAATAAAAAATAAATTATCAAATATTTAAACTAATTACACCTAATCTAATAGCCCTATGATAATAAAAAAGCCCCCCCAAAATAAAAAAAAAACATAGCCTACACTAAACTACCAATGGCCCTTAAAAGGGCCTTTTGCGGGGCATTGGCCCAAAGAAATCAGCTCTTTTACCTGTAAATAAAAATACAAATACCGCCAAGCAGTAAAACCCACCACCCACACAACCAACCCCCCAAATAAAAACCTATCTAAAAAACCTAAGCTCCCCATTGCCCTGAAAAGGGCATTTGTATGGGCATTGCCCTTAAAAGGGCATTTAGCTCTTTTTCAGCCCAAAGTCCCTAACCTAAAATTAAAACCCACCCAATAAACCCATAAAAAACCTAACACTAACCCCCGAAGATCCACTTACAGTTTTTGAGAACCGGACATCCATTCTAAACGAAGTGGCAGAAGTCTTCATCCAAGCGGGCCGAAGTCTTCATCCAAGCCAGCAGAAGTCTTCATCCAGATGGCATCTTCTATCTTCATCCATCCGGCGCAGAGCGGCTCCATCTTCAAGACATTCGGCGCAGAGCATCCTCTTCTTACGACGTCTTCTGAAGAATTAAGTTTTCTTTTAAAAGACATCATCCAAGATGGCGTCCCTTACTTTCCAATTGGCTGATAGGAATGTCAGCCAATAGGAATTAAGGTGGAAAAAATCCTATTGGCTTTTGCAATCAGCCAATAGGATTGAGCTTGCATTCTATTGTCTATTCCAATCAGCCAATAGAATGCAAGCTCAATCCTATTTGCTAATTGAATCAGCCAGTAGGATGAAAGCTCAATCCTATTGGCTGATTGCAACAGCCATTAGGATTTTTTCCACTTTAATTCCGATTGGCTGATAGAATTATATCAGTCAATCGGAATGTAAGGGACGCCATCTTGGATGACATCATTTAAAGGGAAACTTCATTCTTCAGAAGTCGTCGTAAAAAGAGGATGCTCCACGCCGGATGTCTTGAAGATGGAGCCGCTCCGCGCCGGATGGATGAAAATAGAAGATGCCGTCTGGATGAAAACTTCTGCCGGCTTGGATTAAGATTTCGGCCCGCTTGGATGAAGACTTCTGCCGGCTTCGCTGAGGACTTCTGCCGCCTCGTGAGGATGGATGTCCGGTCTTCAAAAACTGTAAGTGGATCTTCGGGGGTTAGTGTTAGGTTTTTGTTAAGGGTTTATTGGGTGAGTTTTAATTTTAGGTTAGGGACTTTGGGCTGAAAAAGAGCTAAATGCCCTTTTAAAGGCAATGACCATAAGAACCATTGGTAGTTTAGTGTAGGCTAGAGTTTTTTTTTTATTTTGGGGGGGCTTTTTTTATTTTCATAGGGCTATTAGATTAGGTGTAATTAGTTTAAATATTTGATCATTTATTTTTTATTTTGTGTAACTTAGTGTTTTTTTTATGTGTAACTTAGTGTTTTTTATTTTGTGCAACTTAGTTGTTATTTTTTTGTAACTTAGTAATTGTTAATTGTAAATTTAAATAATTTGAGTAGGGTTAGGTAGGTGTTTAAATATGTAATATAGTTAATTTAATTGTTAGTATAATAGGGTAGGTTAATGAATAGTTTAATATAGTTTAATGTAATTGTAGTATAATAGTTAGGGTAGGTTCATTAATAGTTTAATATATTTTATTTTAATTCTAAAGGTAAGTTTAAATTTATTATAAGATAGGGATGAGTTAATATTTAATGTAAAGTTAGCGGGTTGTTAGGTTAAGGGGTTAATAGCTTCATTTAGTTTATGGCGATGTGGGGGGCTGGTGGTTGCTTTCAGACTCCCATTGATTCCTATGGCATACGCTGCCTCCAGGGTGGCGGATTGAAAACCAGGTACGCTGGGCCGGAATAGTGGCGAGCGTACGTGTTAGAAATTTGATAAATGGCAAAAGTTGTCAGATAGTGCCGAATTTGTATTCGGAACATCTGTAATGACGTAAGCATCGATCTGTGTCGGATTGAGACCGGCGGATCGTATGTTACGTCACAAATTTCAACCTTTGCCGGTCTGTAGGCTTTGATAAATGGGGCAAATCAGGCTCACCACAATTACGCTGTGGAATTCCAGCATATTTGCGGTTGATGGCTTGATAAATATCCCTCCATGTCTGGTTTTCCCCTTTCCCCTGTGTGTGGTATATATATATATATATATATATATATATATATATATATATATATATATACACAGTATATACACTCACCGGCGACTTGCTGAAGTTCAAACCTAGTGTGCAAATGGAAAATAGATGCGCCTAATGATGTAGATACCTATTTTGCTGTTCTCAGAATAGCCCCTCCAGTTAAACTGCCAAATACAAATACAAAAGAAAAAAGAAAAGCGCTAACTAAAAGCTACAAATAGGGATCACAAAGGATGCAAGAAACGTTAAAGCAATTTTATTTAAAACAGATTAATATCATAAAATAATACAAATATACATCTCGGGACGTCTCCCAAGCAAATAGTGTACAGCTTATATCTCTCAGATATTCTGGTCTAGGTGGATACCTAAGCTTGACAACTCTATAGGATGCTAAAATAACACATGAGAATTAATAAGACAGAATATGACAATCACTAATACCAATAAAACAGTGGTCCATGTAACATTAAAAAGTTACTTATATGATAGTTGGAGACCAAAATGGCAACATATGTAGTAGCAAAGTGGGAAGATATATATTCACAAGCCCAACTGCAGTAAAAAACACAGTCACTGAATGTCCTGTAGTGGTGATGGAGAGATTTAAGCTCTATCTCCAATAAAACAATAGGTATATTACCTTGCTAAATATCGTCCTGGCATCCGTGCCGTTTAGGCCTTACCGATGTGAATTTTCTCCCCTTGGCAGATGCAGATGGGGACTTCTGTACCTGTAGGGATGTTGCCTGATGTCGTCGGTACTGTTACTGTTTGTCTCTGTGAGACAGTAGTGTCGACAGACACTAAGATGGCATCTCCTCTCCATCATTTGGCTGGGGTCGTTGGAGACACATGTTTTCCTTCCGTGACATCAGATGGCAGTGGTAAAATCCTTAGAAGAATAACAGCTGATCCACTTTGATAGAAATTATCGCTAGTAGTGATTTCAACCAGATAGCGATCTTTCTGGCTGTTTCTTTTCCTGTTTCTTTATCACAAGTTTGACATTTCCTCAGATTGTCCTTGTGAAAAGGTGGTATTCAAATGTAGTAGCTTATAATAAAAACAAAAGCTCCTTTGTCTTTCTGGTGTATTCCGTCTGTTTCCTATTTCTTTGGTTCGTGCACTGGACCCAGAGATATAGATATAGGAATAATCTTTCACCTGAGTTAAACTCAAAAGTCCTCCATAAGTCAGTCACCTACACAAGAGACACACAGACCAGCATTCACACTCTCCTTGACCAAGTTCAAACCGAGCTTTAGAATGGGGAAGAAAGGGGATCTAAGTGACTTTGAACGTGGCATGGTTGTTGGTGCCAGGCAGGTTGGTCTGAGTATTTTAAAAACTGCTGATCTACTGGGATTTTCACGCACAACCATCTCTAGGGATTACAGAGAATGGTTCGAAAAGAGGAAATATCCAGTGAGCGGCAGTTGTGTGGCCAAAAATGCCTTGTTGATGTCAGAGGTCAGAGGAGAATGGGCATACTGGTTTGAAATGATAGAAAGGCAACAGTAACTCAAATAACCACTCGTTACAACCAAGGTATGCAGAATACCATCTCTAAATGCACAACACATCGAACCTTGAAGCAGATGGGCTACAACAGCAGAAGACCACACCAGGTGCAACTCCTGTCAGATAAGATCAGGAAACTGAGGCTACAATTCTCACAGGCTCACCAAACTTTGACATTAAACAATAAAACGTTGCCTGGTCTGATGAGACTCGATTTCAGCTGTGACATTCAGATGGTAGGGTCAGAATTTGCCGTAAACAACATGAAAGCATTGATCCATCCTGCCTTGTATCAATGGGTTAGGCTGGTGGTGGTGGTGTAATGGTGTAAGGGATATTTTCTTGGCACACTTTGGCCCCCTTAATACCAATTGATCATTGTTTCAATGCCACAGCCTACCTGAGTATTGTTGCTGACCATGTCCATCCCTTTATGACTACAGTGTACCCATCTTCTGATGGCTACTTCCAGCAGGATAATGCACCATGTTGCAAAGCTCAAATTATCTCAAACTGGTTTCTTGAACATGACAATGAGTTCACTGTGCTCCAATGGCCTCCACAGTCACCAGATATTATATATATATTTATACACACATACACAAATTTTGGAGCCTTTTCCACTCAAATTTAATATTTTAAAATGTATTTTAATGTGTATTTACTGTAAATATTTTACATTACTATGTTCTTCACATAGTAGAAAGTGTTCTTGGTATTTTTTATTATATATTCCTATACATATCTGCATACATCTACCTGTATATATTCATATAGATATATATGCATATATATATATATATATATATATATATATATATACAGTGTATATATATATATATATATATATATATATATATATATATATATATATATATATATATATATATATATATATATATATAAATATATATACAGTATATTTATTTTAATGAATCGTATATATAGAAATGTATATTTAAAATATTAGGAACATTTTCTACTATGTGAACATTGTGAACATTGGAATATAAAATTTGCATAATTACCTTTGCGCGAGTGATGTGTTATTTTTTTTTTAATAATGTGCTCTATTGAAGTCAAAGAGGAGAAGTTAGTGCAGTCGCAATATCCGAAGTCCTGAAGTTATCGCAAATCAGGTTTCGCTTACGCGCAAACATTTTACTTTTATTTTGTAATACGCTTGCTAACCTGCGTGCATTAAAAGTTTACTTCCAGCAGTGTTTACTTCCAGCAGTGTTTGCTAGTGATGTCGCAAACCTAAAAATTTTTAAACTTCCACAACTGTTTGCGAATTGACGAACTGGGCGAACCGCCATAGACTTCAATAGGCAGGCGAATTTTAAAACCCACAGGGACTCTTTCTGGCCACAATAGTGATGGAAAAGTTGTTTCAAGGGTACTAACACCTGGACTGTGGCATGCCGTAGGGGGATCCATGGCAAAACTCCCATGGAAAATTACATAGTTGATGCAGAGTCTGGTTTTAATCCATAAAGGGCATAAATCACCTAACATTCCTAAATTGTTTGGAATAACGTGCTTTAAAACATCAGGTATGTACACTACTGTTACACCAGATATGAGTTGCACTGGGGTGACACTGTGCCCTGGCAGGCAGGCACTTAAACGCACACGTGTGAAGGAAACTGACTGCTATTATTTAACACAGTCAAAAAAGTGTTGTTGTTTTTTAAATCTACACTACTGTTACACCACATCTGAGTTGCACTGGGGTGACACTGTGCCCTGGCAGGCAGGCACTTAAACGCACACGTGTGAAGGAAACTGACTGCTATTATTTAACACAGTCAAAAAAGTGTTGTTTTTTTTAAATCTACACTACTGTTACACCACATATGAGTTGCACTGGGGTGACACTGTGCCCTGGCAGGCAGGCACTTAAACGCACACGTGTGAAGGAAACTGACTGCTATTATTTAACACAGTCAAAAAAGTGTTTGTTTGTTTTTTTAAATCTACACTACTGTTACAACACATATGAGTTGCACTGGGGCGACACTGTGCCCTGGCAGGCAGGTACTGAAACGCACACGTGTGAAGGAAACTGACTGCTATTATTTAACACAGTCAAAAAAGTGTTGTTGTTTTTTAAATCTACACTACTGTTACACCACATATGAGTTGCACTGGGGTGACACTGTGCCCTGGCAGGCAGGCACTGAAACGCACACGTGTGAAGGAAACTGACTGCTATTATTTAACACAGTCAAAAAAGTGTTGTTTTTTTTAAATCTACCCTACTGTTACACCACATATGAGTTGCACTGGGGTGACACTGTGCCCTGGCAGGCAGGCACTGAAACGCACACGTGTGAAGGAAACTGACTGCTATTATTTAACACAGTCAAAAAAGTGTTGTTTTTTTTAAATCTACACTACTGTTACACCAGATATGAGTGGTGGCACTGGGCAAGTGGGCACAGTATACGCTGTGAGCCTGACACACACGCTGGCAGGCAGGCAACTGCAATTAGATTACACAGGAAAAAAAAAAAAAAGCAGACTGATGTTCTAGCCCTAAAAAGGGCTTTTTGGGGTGCTGTCCTTACAGCAGAGATCAGATGAGTCCTTGAGGACTGTAGTGGACACTGAATACACTAGCCTAGCTATAGATTTCCCTATTCAATCAGCAGCAGCTACACTGTCCCTCCTCTCACTAACAATGCAGCTTCCGAATGAATCTAAAATGGATGCTGTCCAGGAGGTAGGAGGGTCTGGGAGGGAGGGTCTGCTGCTGATTGGCTGGAATGTGCCTGCTGACTGTGAGGTACAGGGTCAAAGTATTACTCAATGATGACGAATAGGGGACGGATCGAACATCGCATATGTTCGCCCGCTGCGGCGAACGCGAACATGCTATGTTCGCCGGGAGCTATTCGCCGGCGAACAATTCGCGACATCACTAGTGTTTGCACATGGGCGATAAATAGCATGCCACTTCTAACCTGGCCCATTAAGTGCAATAATGAAATATAGCGTTATTCTTTGCACAAGGTTGCACAGAAAATTACACACCCTGCGTTATTGATTCCACACTTATAAACTAACCCTTAATGTGTGATAATGTTAGGAGTTAAGCATCCCTTTTTACATTATTTAAACAAAGTGAGATTTAATTTCAGTTTACTGGATTCAGAAATATGTTTATCTTGTGGAATGTAATTGATAGATATAATAAATCTAGGTTGACACTAAAAGTCTAAATCTGAATTTAAGATACACATAAGCAATATTCTATTATATTACTGATGAGAGCTTAGCAATGGTATTATAAAGGCCAGAATGAACTATATTTTGTTAAACTGGATTGCTCAGGATAAAAACACAAATATTTAATTTCAGTTTATTGGAGTCAAACAGATCTATTTTCTTGTCCTTGTGAAGTGTAATTGAAAGACACATTCTAGAATACCATTAAGTAAAAGGCTGAATCTGAGATATAATAGATTTTTCTTCAGCATTATGCTATTGTTACCTGCTAACTAATAATTCATATGACATGTTAGTAGCCTTTGGATAATAAAATATTTATCAATGAACCTCCTCATGATACACAAAAGCCGACTCATTAATGTACTGTTTCTCCTGTATCATTTGTGATTTGATTGTGCCAGCTTCCTATAATCTACTTTCATTGCTATAGAAAACCATGATGTTGCTTATCTTATCTTCTTTGATGTGGCTAATTAGGTACAGATATAAATTAGACATAAACTTCTGAGCCAGTACAGACAGAAAAAAGCATGCATATAGCACAAACATATGGTAAATTGTGCAACAGGATTATTTAAAATAATTGTGAAAACTGTGTAATTAAAGGGACACTGAACCCAATTGTTTTCTTTCATGATTCAGATAGAGCATGCAATTTTAAGCAACTTTCTAATTTACTTTATTTGAAAAATAAGGCATCTAAGCTTTTTTTGGTTCAGATCTCTGGACAGAGCTTTTTTATTGGTCGATGAATTTATCCACCAATCAGCAAGGACAAACCAGGTTGTTCACCAAAAATGGGCCAGCATCTAAACTTACATTCTTGCATTTCAAATAAAGATACCAAGAGAATGAAGACAATTTGATAATAGGAGTAAATTAGAAAGTTGCTTAAAATGTCATGCTCTATCTGAATCACAAAAGAAAATGTTTGGGTTCCGTGTCCCTTTAAATGTGGAAAATTATATATATATGTGTGTGCGTGTTCATATGTACCCAGCTGGTGTAAGTAAAGTTAAATGGATAGTCAACACCAAAATTGTAATTGTTTAAAAAGATAGATAACACCTTTACTACCCATTCCCCAGCTTTGTACAACCAACATTGTTATATTGATATACTTTATTACATTTAAACTTCTAAATTTCTGCATGTTTGTAAGCCACTACAGACAGCCTCTTATCACATGCTTTTTTATTAGCTTTTCACAACAGGAGACTGCTAGTTCATGTGGGCCATATAGATAACATTGTGCTCACGCCCGTGGGTTGGCTAATTGGCTAAATGCAAGTCAATAGATAATAAATAAATAACCATGACCTAGATTTGGAGTTTGGCGTTAGCCGTGAAAACCAGCGTTAGAGGCTCCTAACGCTGGTTTTAGGCTACCGCCGGTATTTAGAGTCACTCAAAATAGGGTCTAACGCTCACTTTTCAGCCGCGACTTTTCCATACCGCAGATCCCCTTACGTCAATTGCGTATCCTATCTTTTCAATGGGATTTTTCTAACTCCGGTATTTAGAGTCGTTTCTGAAGTGAGCGTTAGACATCTAACGACAAAACTCCAGCCGCAGGAAAAAAGTCAGTAGTTAAGAGCTTTCTGGGCTAACGCCGGTTTCTAAAGCTCTTAACTACTGTACTCTAAAGTACACTAACACCCATAAACTACCTATGTACCCCTAAACCGAGGTCCCCCCACATCGCCGACACTCGAATAATTTTTTTTAACCCCTAATCTGCCGACCGCCACCTACGTTATCCTTATGTACCCCTAATCTGCTCCCCCTAACACCGCCGACCCCTGTATTATATTTATTAACCCCTAATCTGCCCCCCTCAACGTCGCCTCCATCTGCCTACACTTATTAACCCCTAATCTGCCGACCGCAAAGCGCCGCCACCTACATTATAGCTATGTACCCCTAATCTGCTGCCCCTAACACCGCCGACCCCTATATTATATTTATTAACCCCTAATCTGCCCCCCTCAACGTCGCCTCCACCTGCCTACACTTATTAACCCCTAATCTGCCGAGCGGACCTGAGCGCTACTATAATAAATAGTATTAACCCCTAATCTGCCCTCCCTAACATCGCCGACACCTAATTTAAATTATTAACCCCTAATCTGCCGACCGGAGCTCACCACTATTCTAATAAATGGATTAACCCCTAAAGCTAAGTCTAACCCTAACACTAACACCCCCCTAACTTAAATATAATTTTATTCTAACGAAATAAATTAACTCTTATTAAATAAATTATTCCGATTTAAAGCTAAATACTTACCTGTAAAATAAATCTTAATATAGCTACAATATAAATTATAATTACATTGTAGCTATTTTAGGATTAATATTTATTTTACAGGCAACTTTGTAATTATTTTAACCAGGTACAATAGCTATTAAATAGTTAAGAACTATTTAATAGTTACCTAGTTAAAATAATTACAAAATTACCTGTAAAATAAATCCTAACCTAAGTTACAATTAAACCTAACACTATACTATCATTAAATTAATTAAATAAAATACCTACAATTACCTACAATTAAACCTAACACTACACTATCAATAAATTAATTAAATACAATATGTACAAATAACTACAATGAAATAAACTAACTAAAGTACAAAAAATAAAAAAGAACTAAGTTACAAAAAATAAAAAAATATTTACAAACATAAGAAAAATATTACAACAATTTTAAACTAATTACACCTACTCTAAGCCCCCTAATAAAATAACAAAGCCCTCCAAAATAAAAAATGCCCTACCCTATTCTAAATTACTAAAGTTCAAAGCTCTTTTACCTTACCAGCCCTGAACAGGGCCCTTTGCGGGGCATGCCCCAAAAAGTTCAGCTCTTTTTCCTGTAAAAAAAAACATACAATACCCCCCCCCCAACATTACAAACCACCACCCACATACCCCTAATCTAACCCAAACCCCCCTTAAATAAACCTAACACTAAGCCCCTGAAGATCATCCTACCTTGTCTTCACCTCACCAGGTATCACCGATCCGTCCTGGCTCCAAAATCTTCATCCAACCCAAGCGGGGGTTGGCGATCCATCATCCGATGGCTGAAGAGGTCCAGAAGAGGCTCCAAAGTCTTCATCCTATCCGGGAAGAAGAGGCGATCCGGACCGGCAACCATCTTGATCCAAGCGGCATCTTCTATCTTCATCCGATGACGACCGGCTCCATCCTGAAGACCTCCACCGCGGACCCATCTTCTTCCGGCGACGTCCAACTGAAGAATGACGGTTCCTTTAAGGGACGTCATCCAAGATGGCGTCCCTCGAATTCCGATTATCGGAACAGCCAATAGAATGCGAGCTCAATCTGATTGGCTGATTGGATCAGCCAATCGGATTGAACTTGATTCTGATTGGCTGATTCCATCAGCCAATCAGAATATTCCTACCTTAATTCCGATTGGCTGATAGAATCCTATCAGCCAATCGGAATTTGAGGGACGCCATCTTGGATGACGTCCCTTAAAGGAACCGTCATTCTTCAGGGTTTATTTTACAGGTAAGTATTTAGCTTTAAATAGGAATAATTTATTTAATAAGAGTTAATTAATTTCGTTAGATTAAAATTATATTTAATTTAGGGGGGTGTTAGTGTTAGGGTTAGACTTAGCTTTAGGGGTTAATACATTTATTAGAATAGCGGTGAGCTCCGGTCGGCAGATTAGGGGTTAATAATTGAAGTTAGGTGTCGGCGATGTTAGGGAGGGCAGATTAGGGGTTAATACTATTTATTATAGGGTTAGTGAGGCGGATTAGGGGTTAATAACTTTATTATAGTAGCGCTCAGGTCCGCTCGGCAGATTAGGGGTTAATAATTGTAGGCAGGTGGAGACGACGTTGTGGGGGGCAGATTAGGGGTTAATAAATATAATATAGGGGTCGGCGGTGTTAGGGGCAGCAGATTAGGGGTACATAGGGATAATGTAAATAGCGGCGGTTTACGGAGCGGTAGATTAGGGGTTAATAATAATATGCATGGGTCAGCGATAGCGGGGGCGGCAGATTAGAGGTTAATAAGTGTAAGGTTAGGGGTGTTTAGACTCGGGGTACATGTTAGAGTGTTAAGTGCAGACGTAGGAAGGGTTACCGCATAGCAAACAATGGGGCTGCGTTAGGAGCTGAACGCGGCTTTTTTGCAGGTGTTTGGTTTTTTTCAGCTCAAACAGCTCCATTGTTTTCTATGGGGGAATCGTGCACGAGCACGTTTTTGAGGCTGGCCGCTTGCGTAAGCAACTCTGGTATCGAGAGTTGAAGCTGCGTTAAAAATGCTCTACGCTCCTTTTTTGGAGCCTAACGCAGCCATTCTTTGGACTCTCAATACCAGAGTTATTTTTATGGTGCGGCCAGAAAAAAGCCGGCGTTAGTTTTTCGGGTCGTTACCGACAAAACTCCAAATCTAGCCGCATGTGATCAGGGGCTGTCAAATGAGGCTTAGATACAAGGTAATCACAGAGGTTTAAAGTATATTAATATAACCATGTTGGTTGTGCAAAACTGGGGAATGGGTAATTATAATCTATCTTTTTAAACAATAAAAATGTTGCAGTTGACGCTCCCTTTAAAAAAGGGATACTAAACATAAGTTTTTTCTTTCATGATTCAGATAGAGCATGCAATTTTAAGCAACTGTCTAATTTACTCCTATTATCAAATTTTCTTTGTTCTCTTGCTATCTTTATTTAAAAAGCAGGAATTTAAAGCTTAGGAGACAGCCCATTTAAGGTTCAGCACCCTGGATAGTGCTTGCTTATTCCATCTAGCAAACCAATAAGCTAGCATAACCCAGGTTCTCAACCAAAAATAAGCAGGCTCTTAAGCTTTACATTCCTGGTTTTTAAATAAAGATAGCAAGAGAACAAAGAAAAATTAATAATAGGAATAAATTAGAAAGTTGCTTAAAATTGCATGCTCTATTTGAATCATTAAAGAAGAAAAAAAAGGGTTTAGTGTCCCTTTAAGGTCAGTGAAGATAATGAAGAAATAAAAAGACATCTAAATGGGAATCTAATTTGTAATCAATCCTGGCACCTTTAGTTTCTGAATTACACTGCATAACTAATAAATGTTAATTAGAAATGTCAATATATTTTTTCCTAGACGGCCAACCCAAGTTGAACCTATTATGTTTTGTAAGGTGGGGGGGAACACAAAACAAAATATATAAATTAAACGGTATTCAATAATATTTTTAACCGGTCAAATGAGCACAGATCATCTTTTTTAGTAGAACGAAAGATATAAATATTTTGGTAACGCCTGCATAGAAGAGTGTGTTTTAAATCATCACTTACAATCAGTCCTGCGTAATTACATAGGTGTCCGTAGATTTATTTTAATTAGAATGGTCTGTATTTTTTCCTAAGAGGTAGAAACCCTATCTATATCTAAAATGATTTCAAAGCAAAATTGGTAATGGAGGTTCCTTAGTGGTTTTCATTTTTTTAACCAAAGAAAAAAGAGAAGAAAATAGTTATGATTGTATATTTGTTCTTATTTAGTCAAAGCAGAATTATAACGCTACAACTCGAGTTATAAAATGCATAGAAGTGTTTTACTAATCCAGATCACTATAAGATTTATATTAGGTTTGGCAATCCATAGGGAAATTGTTACAATAGAATGGTAATCCTGTATGTTACTCTTGCAATTAACTATTTACGTGTGTATGTAATATTGTATTGAAGCACATCAGATAAATCTTAATGGGATAGTCTAGTTAAAATTAAACTTTCATGATTCAGATAGGGCATGCAATTTTAAACAACGTTCCAATTTACTTTTATCAACAAATTTGCTTTGTTCTATTGGTCTTCTTTGTTGAAACCTAGGTAGGCTCATATGCTAATTTCAAAGCCCTTGAAGGCCGCCTCTTATATGAGCATTTTGATTTAAAGCTAGTTCATGTGTGTCATATAGATAACATTGTGCGCACTCCCATGGAGTTATTTATTAATCAGCACTAATTGGCAAAAATGCAAGTCTGTCAAAACAACTGACATAAGGGATTAGTCTGCAGAGGCTTAGATGCAATTTAATCACAGAGGTAAAAAATATATTACTATAACAGCGCTGGTTATGCAAAACTGGGGAATGGGTAATAAAGGGATTATCTATCTTTTCAAACAATAAAGATTTTCAAGGAGACTGTCCCTTTAATAAACATTTCAAAAAACAGTCAAGAGCGTGAAAAGGCCATACAGAAGAGCACAGGGATATGCAACAAGAAGCTGTTGTCCTTCCATTGCTAGAGTGGATATGAAGATCTTTGATGCTGAAAAGCTGCACCATCCGATAATGATAGCTGCTAATAATGTTCCAATAGTTCCCCTGAAAATTTAAAAATGGACAGTGTTCACATTGAATATGACAATATAATATCTTAAACAAAACATGATATCGTTATAGCAATAAGGGCTATTATAGTGCAAAAATTAAATTCTCAAATTCATTAGATCACATAATTTTAGCATTACCAACCCTGCAAGCTTATGTGTTTAACTTTTTGCCACTCAGGAGCTGAAAAAAACTGCTGGTCCTGAGTGTACAATCACACGTGTTTAACTTTGCAAAGATGTGCAGGGTCGGTAGTGCTAAGATTGCATGCTCTAACGAATAACTATATATAAGTATATGGGGCAGTTTTAACAGGCAAATGGTAAAGAACAATTTAACACAGTTAAGGAGGTAAAATGGATCATTAGGAACACATAAAAAGAAGAAAATGTTACAGTAGAATGTCCCTTTAAACACTTTCGACACATTGAGCAGTGTCGTATTTGTATATTAAGGTTTGTAATATGCGTATAAAGTTTGCCTGCACTGAAACAGCCCTTAAGCTGCTTACACAGCTTCAGAAATGGGGCCATAGTGTTTGGTGACATTGTGCAGTATTTCTTTATTTGTAGGTCACGTATTTGTACAAGCTTGTATATATGCAATCTTTAACACTTCTTATGGATGGTACTACTGACAATAGAACTACCCAGTCCATAAACTGTTACAGGCTATATGTAGATCTTTATGCATAACTGCAGACCAGCCTTTATTTATCAAAGATTCAAAGATGTTGAGGTCCTACAATAAAAATAGTTCCATGGCAACCTGCATCTTCTGAATAACCCATCAACAATCAAATTTATCAAACCATTGACAAATATAATCATGCCAACTGTGACACACAATGACCAGCAAATGGAAGGTAATCTTGCTGCGCACATGCTTATTTATCAAGATGTCTACTCAGTTTGTCAATATAATTTCGCTGCTTGTGTTTTTCGGAGACAAAAATAATCCTTAACTATGCAATATGTTGTCCAGTACTGTTTTTAAATGTTCTAAGTCAGATGGCTCATTGGCATTAACTATGCAATATGTTGTCCGGTATTGTATGTCACGCCGCCGCCGGAGGTTCCGGCGGCTCTTCCAGCGTGTTTGGTTGCCAGGCAACGTCTTCCTCTCTCTGAGCCATCCCCTCTGCTGACGTCAGGACCGGCATCTTATTCCGGTCTCTCAATCCTCCGGTGCCTGATTGTTTGTTTCTCTCCGGAGGCTATCGTGAGTACTCTTGCTTTGTATTGTCCTGTTCCTGAACCTTTGCCTGAACGACTACGCTATTGCTTAACCCTCAAACTGCCTGATTACAAGTTGCTAAACTCTGCTTATAAGACTATTCTACTGCTTAACCCTCAAACTGCCTGATTACAAGTTGCCAAACTCTGCATATAAGACTATTCTACTGCTTAACCCTCAAACTGTCTGATTACAAGTTGCCAAACTCTGCGTATAAGACTATTCTACTGCTTAACCCTCAAACTGCCTGATTACAAGTTGCTAAACTCTGCTTCATTGACCACGCTGAGCTTAACCCTCAAAAGTGCCTGATTTCAGGTTACCTAATCCTTCCTTATTGACTGTTTGTTTTTGGTACCCTATTCTGAAGTTTTTCCTGCAACTATCAAGATTTACTTTATTCTTTCCAGAGGACCCCGACCAACACTGCTCCATATCGTCGTTGCCTGAACGACTACGCTATTGCTTAACCCTCAAACTGCCTGATTACAAGTTGCCAAACTCTGCTTATAAGACTATTCTACTGCTTAACCCTCAAACTGCCTGATTACAAGTTGCCAAACTCTGCATATAAGACTATTCTACTGCTTAACCCTCAAACTGTCTGATTACAAGTTGCCAAACTCTGCATATAAGACTATTCTACTGCTTAACCCTCAAACTGCCTGATTACAAGTTGCTAAACTCTGCTTCATTGACCACGCTGAGCTTAACCCTCAAAAGTGCCTGATTTCAGGTTACCTAATCCTTCCTTATTGACTGTTTGTTTTTGGTACCCTATTCTGAAGTTTTTCCTGCAACTATCAAGATTTACTTTATTCTTTCCAGAGGACCCCGACCAACACTGCTCCATATCGTGAGTACCTTGTTTTATAGTAGTTGTCGTGGGGTCACGTCCTGGATTAAACTCAGAGTGCAAGGGTGTTATTTTAGTTCGCCCTAGCATTTGGGTCTTCTTCTGGACATTACCTAACCTGACATTAGAATCAGGCCATATTATGGACCCAGATTAGCTATCCAGGGCTGTGACCCTGCAAGGACAACTTCTTGGTAATCATTCTGCACATTTGCAATCTTTGGATTCCAAGCTTGACCAGATAACGGCTCTGGTACATAATCTATCCGCTCCTTCTCAAGCTACTACGTCTCCTACTGCAGCTTCTGCCAGTACCTCTGGTGTTTATAATCCACCACAGCCATTAGGTCAATATATACCCAGAATTCCTCTTCCTGATAAGTATGATGGGAATCCTGAAGAATATCGTGGATTCCTTCATCAGTGTCGATTACATTTCAGAAACAATCCTCAAGTATTTGTTAATTCTTCTGCCAATATCACTTTTATCATTTCCCTCTTGAAGGGTAAGGCTCTAGCCTGGGTATCCCCTCTTTTGGAGAAAGACGACCCTCTTCTTCAGGATTTGGAGTTATTTGAGTCTATTTTCTCCTCTGTTTTTGACAAACCTGGGAGGTCAGCTGCTGCTGAGGCTGGGTTGTTGGATTTGAGACAAGGATCGCTATCTGTAGCTCAATATGCTATAAAATTCAGGACCATAGCTGCTGAGACTGATTGGAACCATAGAGCTTTACGAGCTGCTATTCGCAAGGGACTTTGTGAACGCTTGAAGGATGAACTTGTGTTTTGGGAACTTCCTGACTCTCTGGAGGATCTTATCAATTTATGTATAAATCTTGACGCCCGGCATTTTGAACGACTACAGGAGAGAGATAGGAATCGAAGAACCTTTTCTAGATCTTCTTTTCATCCTCCTATTCGTACCCCAAGTCTTTCAAGTAACAACTCCCATTCATCTGAGTCTGTAGAACCCATGGAAGTAGGGGCTATTGAGGTACCTGAAGCCGAACGTCATAGAAGGCGTACTCTTGGGTTATGTTTGTATTGTGGTATTAAAGGACATTTACTTAAAGGGACAGTCAAGTCCAAAAAAACCTAATTTTTCAAATATGGCATGTAATTTTAAACAACTTACCAATTTACTTTTATCAACAATTTTGCTTTGTTCTCTTGGTATTCTAGTTGAAAGCAAACCTAGGAAGGTGCATATGATAATTTCTAAGCCCTTGAAGACTGCCTCTATTTTATTTACTTTTCACAGCAGGGGAGAGCAAGCTCATGTAGGCCATATAGATAGCATTGTGATCACGCCCGTGGCTAGTGGCAGACACTGCACTAATTGGCTCAAATGCAAGTCAATAGATAATAACTAAAAGTCATGTGATTAGGGGCGGTCAGAAGATGCTTAGATACAAGTTAGTCACAGAAATAAAAAGTGTATTAATATAACAGTGTTGGTTTTGCAAAACTGGGGAATGGGTAATAAAGGGATTATTTATCTTTTCAAACAACAAAAATTCTGGTGTTGACTGTCCCTTTAAGGACTGTCCAATCCGTCCAGTAAAAGCCAAGGCTTAACTACTGATAGAGGGACAGAGTTAAGCCAGAATCCCATGACTTCCCTCAATTCTAAACTATTCGTTCCTGTAACCATTTGTTTTGGAGACACTAAGTTTCAAGCTCAAGCTCTCATCGACTCAGGAGCAGCTGGTGTTTTTATTGATTCAGGTTTTGTTAACTCTCTCAGGATTCCTCTTCTAGCGAAGAAACAATTAATCAAAGTAACTACTGTTAGTGGGCAGCCTCTGGGATCTGGAGTCATCCAACATTCTACTATACCTCTTCTTTTATCTATGGGCATACTCCACTCTGAAATTAATCATTTTGATGTTATCTCCTCCCACCACATTCTGTTGATTTTGGGGCTACCTTGGTTGCAGCTACATGATCCTGTATTCTCTTGGTCTAAGGGAGAGCTTCTTTCCTGGGGAACCACCTGTTTTAAGCATTGCCTGCAAAATCCCTCCAAGCCATCCGGTCCTGTAGTGGCTTGGTGGAAGTTCCTGATTCTCTTCCTAAACACTATCATGCCTTTTGTGATGTTTTTTCTAAGAAGGAGGCGGAGTCGTTACCTCCTCATCAGATTTTCGACTGTCCTATTGATTTGTATTCCTCTGCCTAAAGGGAGGACTTATCCTCTCTCTCGTCAAGAAAATACCTCTCTTGAGGAATACATAAAGGACAACTTGGCCAGAGGATTTATTCATCCTTTATCATCACTGGTGGGAGCAGGTTTTTTCTTTATTGGGAAAAAAGATGGAGGGCTTCGTCCCTGTATTGATTATCGGGCCTTGAATCTGATTGCTGTCAAAAACAGTTATCCTCTTCCACTCATCCCTGAGCTATTTGATCGTCTCCAAGGTGCTACTGTTTTTTCCAAGTTGGATCTCCATGGGGCCTACAATTTGGTCAGAATTCGTAAGGGAGACGAATGGAAGACAGCCTTTAACACAAGATTTGGCCACTACAAGTACCTAGTAATGCCTTTTGGATTGTGCAATGCACCAGCAGTATTTCAGCACTTTGTTAATGAGATTTTTTAAACTAATTTGTTATCATCTATCTGGATGACATTCTGATCTATTCCAGTACTTTACAGGAACATGTACACCATGTGAAGCTTGTGCTTCAGAGATTACATGACAACTCCCTTTTAGCTAAATTGGAGAAATGCTCTTTCCATCAGAGGTCCATTCCCTTCTTGGGTTATATTATTTCAGAATCTTCTTTTGATATGGATCCTGCTAAGCTTTCTGCAATTAAGGACTAGCCTAGACCTACCACCTTCAGATCCCTGCAAAGGTTTCTTGGCTTTGCCAACTACTATAGAAAGTTTATGAAGAATTTCACTGACATAACCTCTCCTCTCACTACTCTCACTAAGAATGGACAAGATTGTAGGAACTGGTCTATTTTGGCAGTACGGGCTTTTGAAACACTGAAATTGGCCTTCTCTTCTGAACCTCTTCTCAGTCATCCTTTTCCTGATCACCAATTTATCTTGGAAGTAGACACTTCCTCTATTGCAGCTGGAGCTGTTCTCTCCCAAAGAAATCTGTCTACCAGCAAAATACATCCTGTGGCGTTCTTTTCCAAAAAGTTCAACCCTGCCGAGTTAAACTATGATGTGGGCAACAAAGAATTATTGGCTATAAAGCTTGCTTTGGATGAGTGGAGGCATTGGTTAGACTTTTAGAGGGTTCTAGTCAACCATTCTTTATTCTGACAGACCATAAGAATCTCTTGTACCTCCATACAGCTAAACGTCTCAATCCTCGTCAGGCTCGGTGGGCCTTGTTCTTTTCCAGGTTTAATTTTGTACTTTCCTATGTTCCTGGTTCTAAGAACTCCAAGGCAGATGCATTATCCAGGCAATTTCAGTCAACAGAGTCTTCTCCGATGGAAGCCGAACCCATACTACGTCCAGTTAGAGTTTTGGCTCAAGTATCCTCTTTTCCAGTACAGGCTTTACGGTCTGCTCAAAGCCGGGTACCGTCTTCTCACAAGCTTCCTCCTGGAATTCTGTATGTACC
Source organism: Bombina bombina (assembly GCF_027579735.1). Classification (NCBI taxonomy): domain Eukaryota; kingdom Metazoa; phylum Chordata; class Amphibia; order Anura; family Bombinatoridae; genus Bombina; species Bombina bombina. Next base: position 1,235,892,008 of record NC_069500.1, on the reverse strand, counting down.
CATTGGATTACATCTTAGGCTCTTACGTTGGGCTCATGACAACATATCTTCAGGTCATCCTGGAGTAACCAATACCAAGTGTGGAGACTTAAGCAGCATGTTTGGTGGTCCACCATGAGGAGAGATGTTAAAGATTATATAGTCGCTTGTAGCTCTTGTGCATCGAATAAACAGTCTACTAATCGACCCTTTGGATTGTTACACCCTCTTCCTGTTCCTCATTACCCTTGGTCCCACATATCCATGGACTTTGTTACGGATCTTCCTGTTTCTGCTGCAAATACGACTATTTGGGTAGTGGTGGACCGATTCTCCAAGTCTGCTCATTTCATTCCTCTTCCTGGATTGCCTTCTGCTCAAAGACTTTCTGATCTTTTTGTCCTTCATATCTCTCGTTTACATGGATTTTCTTCTGACATTGTGTCTGATCAAGGTGTTCAATTTGTTTTGAAATTCTGGAGGTCTTTTTGTAAGCACTTTGGAATCAACATATCCCTTTCTACTGCACATCATCCTCAGTCTAACGGACAGACCAAGCGGGTAAACCAGTCTTTGGAGTCTTTTTTCAGACATTATGTAAACCATCACCATTCCAACTGGTCACAGTTATTGCCTTTGGTGGAATTAGCTCATAAATCACGTTTCAATTCCTCCTTACAGACCTCACCCTTTAAGGCAGCCTATGGCTTTGAACCTAGAACTATTCCTATGATTACTAGTTCTTCTGGAGTTCCTGGAGCAGATCGTATCGTAAAGAATCTCAGTAACCATTGGCAACATATACGTCAGAATCTACTCTCTGCTTCAATAAAGCACAAAAGATTTGCTGATCGCAGAATGTGTAAGGCTCCTTTACTTCGTACTGGAGACAGAGTATGGTTGTCTACCAGATTCATTTGTCTAAAATAACCCTGTACAAAATTGGGTCCCAAATACATTGGTCCCTTTCAAATTGTGTCTAAAGCTTGTTCTTCAGCTTATCGTCTGGCCTTACCTAAGACCCTCAAGATCCATCCTGTGTTTCATGTGTCTCTTCTCAAGCCAGTTATCTACAACCGGTACTCCATCAAGATTAAACCTCCTCCTCCGCTCTCTGTAGAGGGTACTTCAGAACTCAAAGTCAGCCAGATTCTGGATTTCAAGCTACGGGGCGATCGGTTGTACTACTTGGTCCATTGGAAAGGTTATCCTATCACGGAGCGATCTTGGGAACCTGCCTCTCATGTACATGCTCCTGCTTTTGTCAAGTCTTTTCATATTAAGTACCCTGCCAAGCCTGCTCGGGTCCCCCGGAGGGGTCCTTGAGGAGGGGGCACTGTCACGCTGCCTCCGGAGGTTCCAGCGGCTCTTCCGGCGTGTTTGGTTCCCGGGCAACGTCTTCCTCTCCCTGAGCCATCCCCTCTGCTGACGTCAGGACCGGCTTCTTATTCCGGTCTCTCAATCCTCCAGTGCCTGATTGTTTGTTTCTTTCCGGAGGCTATCGTGAGTACTCTTCCTTTGTATTGTCCTGTTCCTGAACCTTTGCCTGAACGACTACGCTATTGCTTAACCCTCAAACTGCCTGATTACAAGTTGCCAAACTCTGCTTACAAGACTATTCTACTGCTTAACCCTCAAACTGCCTGATTACAAGTTGCCAAACTCTGCATATAAGACTATTCTACTGCTTTACCCTCAAACTGCCTGATTACAAGTTGCTAAACTCTGCTTCATTGACCACGCTGAGCTTAACCCTCAAAAGTGCCTGATTTCAAGTTACCTAATCCTTCCTTATTGACTGTTTGTTTTTGGTACCCTATTCTGAAGTTTTTCCTGCAACTATTAAGATTTACTTTACTCTTTCCAGAGGACCCCAACCAACACTGCTCCATATTGTGAGTACCTTGTTTTATAGTAGTTGTCGTGGGGTCACGTCCTGGATTAAACTCAGAGTGCAAGGGTGTTATTTTAGTTCACCCTAGCATTTGGGTCTTCTTCTGGACATTACCTAACCTGACATTGTATTTAAATGTCCTGATGATGTCAGAAGACTCAGTGGTATTAACTATGCAATATGTTGTCCGGTACTGTATTTAAATGTCATGATGATGTCAGATGACTCAGTGGTTTTAACTATGCAATATGTTGTCCAGTACTGCATTTAAATTTTCTAAGAATGTCAGATGGCTCAGTGGTATTAACTATGCAATATGTTGTCCGGTATTGTATTTAAATGTCCTGATGATGTCAGATAAATCAGTGATTTTAACTATGCAATATGTTGTCCGGTACTGTATTTAAATGTCCTGATGGTGTCAGATGACTCAGTGGTATTAACTATGCAATATGTTGTCCGGTACTGTATTTAAATGACCTGATGATATCAGATGACTCAGTGGTTTTAACTATGAAATATGTTGTCCGGTACTGTATTTAAATGTCCTGATGATGTCAGATAACTCAGTGGTTTTAACTATGCAATATGTTGTCCTGTACTGTATTTAAATGTCCTGATGGTGTCAGATGACTTAGTGGTATTAACTATGCAATATGTTGTCCGATACTGTATTTAAATGTCCCGATGATATCAGATGACTCAGTGGTTTTAACTATGCAATATGTTGTCCGGTACTGTATTTAAAAGTTCTAAGAATGTCAGATGGCTCAGTGGTATTAACTATGCAATATGTTGTCCGGTACCGGTACTGTATTTAAATGTCCTGATGATGTCAGATAACTCAGTGGTTTTAACTATGCAATATGTTGTCCGGTACTGTATTTAAATGTCCTGATGGTGTCAGATGACTTAGTGGTATTAACTATGCAATATGTTGTCCGATACTGTATTTAAATGTCCCGATGATGTCAGATGACTCAGTGGTTTTAACTATGCAATATGTTGTCCGGTACTGTATTTAAAAGTTCTAAGAATGTCAGATGGCTCAGTGGTATTAACTATGCAATATGTTGTCCAGTACTGCATTTAAATGTCCTGAGAATGTCAGATGACTCATGCCAATGACAATGTTAGGCAAAGATTGAAAAGAACCAGGGGCCATGAAGGTCAACACAGACAAAAGCTGTAACTTATCAGGGATGACCCATGTTATGAATGTTATAGTAACATAGAATTTGATGGCAGATAAGAACCAAAAAGGCCCATCACATTACTTTTTAATTAAGAACTTTTTTTCTTAGGATAATTTTATGCATGTCACAGGTTTACTACCTCTATTAGAAGTTTATTCCATGACTCCACCACCCTTTCTGTAAAAAAGCTGCTTCTTCACATTTCTCCTGAATCTTATACCCTCTAAATTAAGACGTGGGCCCTTGTTTTCGTATTTCTCCAAATAATCAAATATTTAATTATACAGGTTAATTCCCAGCAATGGTAATATCTCAGTATCTGTCAAGTCACATATAGGAAGAAACACATTGTTACCTCCTACGTCTCTGCCACAACATATTTGCAGCAAAAAGTCAAACCACAAATTCTATCTTCCACAGATTCAATTAATATCTGAGTTAGAATGGCAACTGTGCTTTTAAGACCTCTTTTGTTATAACAGGCAGGAGTTGATCTAACCACCTGTTGTCTTAGCATTTGCCATAGGAAATGAACCATGTCATTTGGGGAACAGATCAAGTTGCAACTACAATAATGGAAGGTGCAATAAATTTGAAAACATTTGAGATGACTCAGATGAATATTTTGACTTGAGTTAACTAATGGTTGAAGCTTTGATAAATAGGGGACTCCCCTCCCAAAGATGAATACTCTAATCTATTAGTCAAAACATATGATCACATTTTTGAATACTAATTTGATAGTTCAGCTTAAACGTGCTTTATATTTTTAAACATTGTATATCACTTACATTTGATACCAGTACTTACTGTAATGAAAAAAAGATAGCACAACAAGACAGTATGACCATGGGTAACAGGCAGTAACCTAAGACACTAGCAACACATCCATAAGAGACTCCTGGAATGCTCATCAGGTTTAATAATGTATGTATCACCAGGCATCCAAAAACACTCATTGTGTACACATAGCCAAAATTAACTTTTCCTGCCTGCAAATAAAAAGAGAGATATGAGGAAGGAAAGTGTTAAAACTTATTTTTAAAAATCATAGTAACCATAATGAGTACTGTTCTTAGTCTTAAGTTGTATAAAGATGAACTAAAATAAAATTACTTTGAAAATAAATGGGAAATAGTTTTGTGATTGGCCGCGAATCTGCAGGGGGTGGCATTGCACAAGCAGTTCACCAGCGTATGCTGTCTGCATTCAGCGATGTCGGGCGGACATGATCCGCTACAGCGGATAATGTCTGCCCAACAGTTAGTAAATCGGTCCCTTTGTATCTATTTTTAACATATGGAATAAAAGTTATGTTTTAACAAGCAGTTACTCCCAGTTTGTTTTGTGTCCATTTGAACTATGCTTATATATTTGTTTGATGAAATGTAAATATTAATTATTTGTTTGTTTTAAGCCATTTCACACGACTGTTTAAATGAGACAGATAAGAAAGGGAAGCATTTGAGTGATAAAATAACGAGATCTGATCTGTCTGCAAGCTTAGCCTATTTTGATGGGCTGTAGATTCAAAGAACAAATCCACCTATTTATGTTGTAGAAAGAAACATAAATGAGCAATTTATCATACATTTTATACACTGCAGCTGGTATAACAAGTCATGGGGAACACATTCAGGGAAAAACTATTTTACAGTGAACTGTCCCTTTAAGTCTGCCATATTAAAGCTTTTAAATAAGGCCGATTTTGAAAAATGCACATCAGGTTTAGAATAACAGAATATTTTCAAAGACTTTTCTTTAAAAGGCCCATAAAATGCATATTTTTCCATAAAGTTCTTCATTTTAAGAGGCAATATTGGAGCTCTACCATTATTTAAGAGTGGGACTTGTCCTCTTTCAAACAGGTGGTCTATTATTTTATCTTTGTATTTTAAATTATAATAAGACATGCCCATGATTTTTTGTCGAGGACCAAAGAACATGGCAGGCTCCTTTGCCAGCTATAGTGCAGAAAGTCCTGACAATCAGCATAAAAGGGGTCCCCCAGAATGACCCCAGGATGATACTCTTTGTTGAACGCTAAACCTAGGTAGGCTCATATGCTAATTTCTAACCCCTTGTAGGCCCCCTCTTATCTCAGGGCATTTTGACAGTTTTTCACAGCTATACAGCGCTAGTTCTTGTGTGCCACATAAATAACATTGTGCTCACTCCCGTAGAGTTATGAGTCAGCAGTGATTGGCTACAAAGCAAGTATGTCAAAAGAACTGAAATAAGGGGGCAGTCTGCAGCGGCTTAGATACAAGGTAATCACAGAGGTAAAAGCTATATTAATATAATCGTGTGGGTTATGCAAAACTGGGGAATGAGTAATAAAGGGATTTTCAATCTTTTTAAACAATAAAAATTCTGGAGTAGACTGTCCCTTTAAGTAATGATTACAGATAAGTTTGAATATCTTTATAGTAAGCAAATAAGTACTTTTTCTTTTCATGTGTAGGTCAGAAAGCTGTTTACAGGTATCGGATGAACAATTCTGCAGCTACTACTGGTCATTATCTTCAAGGCTCTATCATATGCACTTTAAACAAGCAAATCTTAAAACAAACATGCAAAGCTGTATATTGAAAGGATACTATGCACAAGTGCTTCAGTTCTACCTAGAGAACCATACAAAAATTACCCCTGAGAAATTCTGAGTTAGTACAGATCATTTGGTTTGCAGTTATGTAATGAGGCAAAAATCCCTTGCATGAATAATGAAAATCTTATCTTACATAACTGCTTGTGTACAACTTAGTATGTATTTAAAAATTACAGAAGATGACAAAATCTGCAATCAAGGATCATAAATAAATAAACATAAGGTTAAGGACTGACTATCTTCTTAAAAAAGACCAAAATCTTGTTTTCTATGTGAGTCTTAAACAGTCTTTTTATAATAAAAATAAATGTTCATGAGTTTAGATATTATTATCCTTTTTTAAGCTCAAAATTTTAATTGATACTAGAATACTTTTTTGTTGCATATTAATGTGCATTTTTACAATGTATTACATTTTATTATTAACAACTGATGCTCCTGTGCTGAAAAAAATAACTCTTATGACTTATCGTTGAGGGTGTGTCACTATCCACCAATACAAATGCAGGAGTCTATATTACCAGCCAGTGAGCTTTGGTCCCACAGACCAGTATTGCATTTCTTGACTTTCAAAATAAAAAGCTTTAACATAACCCTCTTTATGCAACAAAACTTTTTTAACATGTTTTAATAGCGTTTTTTCATATACATGATAGAAATTACTTCTGTTAAAAACATTTTAAATGAAAATATAACCAATGAGAGAGGGCACTCTCTAACAAAAAACACAACAGTGGACTGAAGCCCGTACAACAAACAAGAAGCAATAAAGATACAACAGTTAGGTATACAGCATCACAATATCATATATAATGCAATCAGATACAAAATTGATAATAAACGTGTGTGGTATCCAAACAGAAGGCACAGGATCAATCCAGATCAGGCACTAGAAATAAACACAAAACAGAGGGGCGCGTCATTTGTAGATCAAAAATGCCACCAGCAAAAAATCATCCATAGATGCCAATATTGCTACTCACATGTAGCAATAGCACCCTTATGTCCTGGTAGTTGCAGGCTGATAACTCAGGGTGTATCAGCTAACCCTTGTCCTGGCTTCAGACTGGAAAACAGGATGCGAGTTCCAAGAACAGTAGGCCCCAGGATGCAGTTTCAATGGATAATAAGGTGCTTGCACTTAGCTTTTGTTAAAAATGGTTTATATAAAAAAAACATCAAGCAATAAGTGGAGGGGACATATGCAACGCGTTTCTCGGCTTCTAAAAAAATCGCCTGATGAAACGTACAATGAAACGTTCTAAAAAAATCACTGTTTCATTAGGCGATTTTTTTAGAAGCCGAGAAGCGTGTTGCATACAGGGGGCTATATGTCTATGACCCCTCCACTTATTGCTTGATGTTTGCAATGTGATTTTTAAATAAACAATTTTTAACAAAAGCTAAGTGCAAGCACCTTATTATCTGTTAGGACTGCATCCTGGGGCCTACTGTTCTTGCAACTCGCATCCTGTTTTCCAGTCTGAAGCCAGGACAAGGGTTAGCTGATACACCCTGAGTTATCAGCCTGCAACTACCAGCACATAAGGGTGATATTGCTACATGTGAGTACCCATTTGGCATCTATGGATGATTTTTTGCTGGTAGCATTTTTTTATCTACACATGAGGCGCCCCTCTGTTTTGTATTTATTAAATGAAAATAAATGTTTATTCTGTTTTTGACACATTACCAACATTTAAGGTTCTTTATTATTATTTGTAATATTTATGTACATGGGTGTAACACTTGCCTCTTGTTCTGAGATGCATGCAATCTATATTAAGATGTTTCTATTGCCTCTTATCCATCCCTTCAATTCACCCATGTTAGCTTATAAAACTATCTACCTTATCAATCATCTCATGTAAAAGTAGTTTACAGCTGACTAATGGGAAGGTCACTTTACCATTCATGGTTCATATAAATGTCTTTAATTATTTTATTTTGCAGTTTTATACCTAATATCATGGAGCTGTGTAATATATTGGCGCTATCAGAATAAATAAATAATAATAATAGTGATAAGCTTGTGTCCGCTCCTATGGCATTTTTTTCTATGTGCATACTCAGCTGTATGTATATGCCCATGCCAACACTCGCAGGGGCTGCCCTCAGGAAATTATCTATAAAAAGGGAAACTTCACTGAAGAGTGTGATGTTAACAGGGAGCAGGGTTGTACTTTAAAAATTAAAATCCTGCAGCCAATACAAATCAGATTACTCAGTTTTCAGCAAATAGGTTCCATTTAAGAGCAGCCAGATGGACAAGGATGGATATCTCTTCCCCTGTATGCCAGGCATTACAGACGTTTTATTCATGGCACAAGCCACTGCTTGTGCAACGCCACTCCCTGCTCGCGAGAAGCCAATTAATGCAGGAATCAAAACAGAACAATGGACACTATAAAAAACACAAAAGGACATCCTAAGTTACATAGAAACATAGATATTGACAGCAGATAAGAGCCATAGGCCCAGCAAGTCTGCCCGATATTACCTAAAAGTATAAACTTATCTAGTTCGTAGGATGGCCTTATGCTTGACCCAGGCATTTTGAATGTCCCCCACAGTGTTTGTCATTACTACCTCTAGGAAGTTTAATAGTTGTAGTAGTAGCATCATCTTTTATAAAAGTCAGAATTAAAGATAACAGTGCCAATTTAAGGTACTATTGAGTCAATTAGGCGGCAGTGTATTAAACCTATATACCCAGTGGGATTCAAGTTGTAATAGCTTCCTGTTGCAGTCACCCCGCTTCAGTAGGGGAATATGGTAAATTCGTGTAAACCTTAAAGGGACATAATACTCATATGCTAAATCACTTGAAACTGATGCAGTATAACTGTAAAATGCTGACAGGAAAATATCACCTGAGCATCTCTATGTAAAAAAAGAAGATATTTTACCTCACAATCTCCTTAGCTCAGCAGAGTAAGTTCTGTGTAAAAAGTTATACTCAGCTGCTCCCAGCTGCAGGTGAAAAAAAAAAAAAAAAATGAAGAAATGAACTGCAGCCAATCAGCATCAGCAGTGCTGAGGTCATGAACTCTTGTTCTGTGATCTCATGAGATTTGACTTAACTCTCATGAGATTTCATAGTAAGCTTCCTTTAACCTGAATAGGGAAATAATATGAGAGTGCACGAGGCTCATCCCCTTAGCTGTCCCAGGACAGACATACTAATATGCTGCTTAGAAATCCTTTACAATGGGATGTGGCTACTGAGGAACTTTTGAAGTAAAATATCTTTCTTTTTTACATAGAGATGTTCAGGTGATATTTTCTAGTCAGCTTTTTACAGCTATACTGCATCACTTTCAAGTGTTTAAACATTTGGGTATTATGGCCCTTTAAGTAACGAACCCTAGGACCAAGTTTAAAAAAATGTTGGGCCACGGGTTTCTCCCTTTTGGCCGTATTGATGGCAGAGTATTTAGCTAATCTATGATTTGCCATACATAGGGGCCGATTACAAGTGGCGCACAATTTAGGGCTTTTTCTCGTGCAAAAACATGGCTAAAACGTGTTATCTCTGGTGCATTAAAAGATTACTTCTGGCTGTGTTTGCATGTATTACAAGTTGAAAGTAAAATGTTGGACTACGGATATCACGAACACGTTAACTTGTCCCAATAAAAACGTCAGTGGAACACGTAGTGCTAACCCGACTGCGTTTCACCAAGTGCACTAACCCAAAGGTAGTTATGAATATTTTATATTCCAATGTTCTTCACATAGAAGAATATATTCTATTTATTTTAAATATATATTTCTATGTATATATATGATGTATTTTTTGTAAAATATATACCTGTACCTTTATATATATGAAAAGTAAAATATTTTCAGTACATACCCACTAAACCATATTATTAAATATTACAATTCAATAAAAAATATTTTTCATGTTTTCAGGTATTTGAATGAAAAGGACTCCAAAGTGTGTAAATATATATACAACCCCAATTCCGAGACAGTTTAGACAGTATAGAAAATGAAAAAAAAACAACAATAAGAGTAATTTCAAAATTCAATTCACCCTGTACTATATTGAAAACACATTATTAACACATTATTTGATGTTTCACTTTGTGAATTTAGACCACAAAGTATGCTACAATTTTATTAAAATAAAAGGGACCTCACACTTAATTTTTGGGGAAATTGGGGTTTATTTTTAAAATTAACTAGAGGTCTAACCTCTGGTTAATTTTTGGAGCGATAATTGTTACCACCAGCTTGCGGTAGCATTAACTAGCCACTTAACAGAAATATGGTAAAATATCTTTTTTTTTCCTCCACTATTTTGCAACAAACGATTTAACCTGAAGTCTGTTTGTGTGTTTACCTAAAAGTGCATAATCCACATTTACATGGGTCAAGATAAAAATATGTTTAAACTTAATTAAAATGCTTCAGTTATACTTAAAGGGACAGTCTAGTCAAAATTAAATGTTCATGATTCAGATAGGGCATGTCATTTTAAACAACTTTCCAATTTACTTTTATCATCAAATTTGCTTTGTTCTCTTGGTATTCTTAGCTGAAAGCTAAACCTAGGTAAGCTCATATGCAAATTTCTAAGCACTTGAAGGCTGCCTCTTAGCTCAGGGTATTTTGACAGTTTTTAAAGCTAGAGGGCATTAGTTCCTGTGTGCCATATAGATTACACACGTGGAGTTACCTAGGAGTCAGCACTGATTGGCTAAAATGCAAGTCTGTCAAAAGAACTAAAATAAGGGGGCAGTCTGCAGAGGCTTAGATACAAGGTAATCACAGAGGTAAATAGTAAATTAATATAACCGTGTTGGTTATGCAAAACTGGGGAATGGGTCATAAAGGGAGACTGGTGTAGACTGTCCGTTTAATAGGTATTCCTCTTCTTTAGATAGACTTCAACATAAAAAATACATCTGTGCAAAATTATTTTACACTATACATTATATATTGTGTCATACCAATAATAGTGTAAACCCAAGTGCAAAACAGAAAACCATAGGTCCAGTTAGGTCTGTTTCATTCATAATGTTGCCATCTGCTGGTTTCCATGGATTTAGGACTGTTAAAGTCTTTTGCCAAATGTGATCAAAATTAATCCCCAATTCTGAAAAAAAAAAACATATAGTTAATAATTAATTCTTTAGGCATCCATATCAATGATTAATACATTTTAGGTAATATATATTAAGGTTAATCTGCATTAAAGTATATTTTTTTTATTAGCTAAAGGGTTTTTATTAAATGTGACTATATTTCTCAAGTTAAAATCCATTATAGTGAGTTTTTCCAAACATGACATAATATAAAAAAATCTAAAGGCACCGCATGTGTATTATTTAATGTTATTTGATTTTTTAATATTAAGACATTTATTTATTTATTAAAGAAATAATGTTCAGAAATTAAAATGTTGCAGTGCTGTACTAAGTACCATTGGCCATCTACATATTTTCTTTAAAAGGACAATAAATTCTAAACATTTATGTCATGCAGTGTTTAACATGGCAAAATATTGTTTTGCATGAAAAAAAGAATTACATTAAAGCTATTTATTTTTATTTTAAATATAACAGTAATTGCATTTTTGTGTGCTGGTTAATAGGTAGATTTTTTTCATGTTTAATTGGTAGACAGTGACATGTCTCATCAGTATTAAAGCATTTGTTTTTTCTTAATTGGAAATTCATTTTATAAAAATAAATTTCAGTGATATGGAAGTGACAAAGTAAATAATACACAGCACAAGGAATATACCTCTTTTCTATTTCTTGAAGGTTCTTTCAGTTTATTTAAAGTAAGAGCTCTCTGAGAATATGCTTATAACTCTCCTTTGAATTAAGACATTGGTAAAACACTGAGGCCTGATATTCAAATGTTCTTCACCTTGAATAGAAATTACAGTTCAGACTTTACAGGGGCTGAACTCACTGAATATTCAAAAGAAAAAGGGTGTAACTCTCCAGCACTCTGAGATCTGTCTCTTTTCTATATATATATATATATATATATATATATATATATATATATATATATATATATATATATATATATATATATAGCACTGCATGATATGAGAGTTTTGTTACACTTCTATGTTATTTTTACAATTTATATATTCTGTTTATATATACAAATTACATTGCACCTTGAATTTGCTGCATTGCAAACTAAAACTGACACTTTCAGAACGTTGGAGGGACAGGGCAGTTTCCTGGGCTGAACAGGAGAGTTCCCAGGGTATGTCAGAAGCTCTCTCACAAATATTGTGACATTTTCTAAGCATTTTAAACAAACTGGTCTCACTGATTTGTCTCATCAGCTGTATGCAGGTGAATACGGAACAGGAAAGCAGGCACTGCACAAAGATTCCATAAGAAATTCAAAATTTATTGAAGTATAATAAAAAATCACAGCAACAAAAAACGCTGTAAGCACATAGTAAAGCCAAGGTGAGGCAGGTAGACAAACAAACACGTGTGTGCCTGATGCGTTTCGTGACCCCTAGTGGCGCTTATTCATAGACATAATAGATACACTTAGCATATTCTATTTAAAGGGACAACTTAAATAAGATAGGCTGTGGCTTAATGTTAAGCACCAATAGAAAATGCCTAATTCAGTTTAAAACTCCCTCAGTAGAAGTGCTAGGTTGCATCCACAAAAACAATTAAAAATAAATTGATCCTAGAGATAGCAATATATATATAAGCATTAGAAAGTTTCAAAACATATAATATAAATACAATACTGGCACAGTCATATGATGCATATTAACTTTATAAAGAAAAAACCTAAGGAAAAAGAAAAAGAAAAGAAGCACATCAGAGTTAGCCTATTTATCAATGAAATAATTAATGTCACACTCTCGATTCATTCCCCTAGGTGAATGAGTTCTAAGTTTCAACATCCAGAATAGCTCTTTTTTTTCTAACATTTTAAATTTGTTTCCTCCTCTAATAGGGGTGGTTGCTATATCAATGACTTTAATGGTCATATCTGCTATATTGGTAAAATGATAACCATTGAAATGGTTGGCTACCGCCGAATCTTTATTGAAATTCTTAACATCCCTAGTGTGTTCACCAAATCTTTTGCGAATTTCCCTAGAAGTTTGTCCTGTGTATTAAAGCTGGCATGTTAAGAGATAAACAACAAAAGTAGTACCACAATTTGCATAGAAGTCAGTTTCAAAACCATGACCTGTGAAACTACTAGAAAAGTGGTTACCTTCAGATATATGAGAACACATATGACAATTACATTTCCCACATTTAAAATTACCTGTTTTATATAACCAATTATGTTTGTGGGCTTTGTCTCTAATAACCAAGCTGGGTTATAGGCTTTGACCAAAAGTTCTAGATTTTTTAGGGACAAATTTGACATTGTTAACATATGGTTTCAAAGTATCATCTCCCAACAGAATATGTAAATGTTTTTTTTTAAATTTTAATAACAGTGCTGTATTGTTGGGAGTATGCAGTGGTAAACACTAAAGAATTCTTAAACTTGGAATTTAGCTTATTCTCATTATTTTGTCCTCCCCAATTCTTTCTATTTTGCTTTCCCCTATATGTTTTTATTTCTTTTCAACATTTTTCAAGTGAATCTTCTGCATAACCCCTAAGTAGTAGTCTATTCTTAAGCTCTATGGACTGGGACTCATATACTTCATCAGATTTGGTATTTCTTTGCAGTCTAATTAATTGACCCCTAGGTATGGCTTTGACTACATGACTAGCATGCTGAGAGGAGGCATGAAGTATCGTATTTCCTGCTGTGGGCTTACAAAAAGTCTTGGTTACAATGTTATTATTAATGATCTGAAGTGTTAAATCAAGATAATTGACCTTTTGAGTGCTATATGAGCCTGTAAATTGGAGATTAAAGGAGTTGTTATTTATATAAACCATGAATTTTTCAAACTCTGTGTTGTCTAGGGGCTTCTCAACGATGACTAAAAGGTCATCAATATAGCGAACATATAAGACAATATTCTCAAGCCAAGGATTTTCAATACTGTACATATGGGTAAGTTCCCACCATGAGACATATAGATTTGCAAATGTGGGGGCAAATTTGGGCCCCATAGCAGTGCCACAGATTTGGTTGTAGAAAACACCATCAAACCAAAAATAATTGTGAGACAATAAAAATCTCAACACATCTCCAATGTATGTCTGATGGTGCTATCTATAGCCATCTCCCTATCCAAAAAGAACTCAACTGCCTGTATACCCAAGTGTTGTGGGATACAGGTATACAACGAACATGCATCAATAACTACCCCAAAGGCTCTAACAAGGAACCCACCCCCGAGACAATAGGTTTGCCTGGGGGGTTAATGGGTCCTTGTGGACCTTGGGGACATGGTAAAAGATAGGTGTCAGGGGATTATCCGGTATAAGGTTGTTAATATCACTTTCCTTAAATACACCTAATGTGACACCCTCATAAATAAGTTGTTCCAAGCTTTTCTTAAAGACATTAAGGGGGTTACATATTATTTTTTTATACACTAGTGTCCATTAACTGTTTATGGGCTTCTAGGAAGTAAGCAGATAGCACTTCTACTGAGGGAGTTTTAAACTGAATTAGGCATTTTCTATTGGTGCTTATTTATCTTATTTAAGTTGTCCCTTTAAATAGAATATGCTGTGTATCCATTATGTCTATGAATAAGCACCACTAGGGGTCGCGAAACGCGTCAGACACACGTGTTTGTTTGTCTACCTGCCTCAGCTTGGCTTTACTATGTGCTTACAGATTTTTTGTTGCTGTGATTTTTTATTATATTTCAATAAATTTTGAATTTTTTATGGAATCTTTGGGCAGTGCCTGCTTTCCTGTTTCGTTTGCATACTAGCTTCTGTGGCTTGGTTCCACCATTGCTACGGCACTCTGTTGTGATTGGAGGAGTTGGGATGACCTTTTGATGGGTACACTTCTGCCTCAGGGAATGGTGAGAATCGGACGCTGCTTGGACCGACACATATACTTGTGTATGCAGGTGAAGTTTGCTCAAAATTCACAATATACTTATTTTAACTAACACAAAAGTTACATATGGACAAAAGTAAGTTGAATTGTAGTGAAAACATTTCAGTTTAATTTGGAATTTGATGCAAACAGAGCCTTTGGGGGATATTTATCAAAGCGTCAACTGAAAATACGCTGGAATTCCTCGTCGTAATTGTCGTGAGATTGATCCGCCATAGTTATCAAAGCATCAACATTGGCAAATGTTGACATTTGTAATGTAACATACGATCCCACGATCTCAATCCAACGCAGATCGATGCGTGTTGAAATCCCGTGGAATTCGAGCGGAATCGTGTTCATTCGCCCTCCTATTCGACATTATTTGAAGCTCTCACAAAGTTATCATAAATTCTACAGTTACGCTCGCGTCTTTTCCGACTCAGTGTACCTGGTTTTCAATCCGCCACCCTTCAGGTCACGGACGCCATAGAAGTCAACGGGAGTCTGAAAACACAGAAAGCTTATGTTCGATGCTGCAAGAGAATGAAGTATATTACATAATAAAAGTAAATTAGAAACTTTATTAAATATGTATACCCTTCATAAATCAAACAATATTATTGCTACACATTTGGTGCACTAGAAGATATAGGGATAAAAATGAAAAATACATTACTACTTATGGATTATGCTACAAGTTTGTCTCCCATTAGAAAGCAAGTGGACAATATCCAAATTTATTTTACATTTTTGCACCATCTATACATGGGAGAATGGGAGGAGTCTTATATCTACAACAACAACCCATATATTAAAAATATCATCTGGTGGGGTAGATATATAGATGACATTGTGGTAATATGGAATGGAGAAGAGAACATATGTCACGAGTTCATCAAATATATAAATAACAATATGATGAACCTACATTTTACCTCAAAAATCTCAGACACAAGCATAGGATTTTTAGACCTGACATTATTTCATGATAAAAATGAAATCTTGACCAAACTATACACCAAAGAAACAGATTGTAATGGATACCTACGAGCTGATAGTGGACACTATCAGCTGTGGATTAACAACATTCTGTTCAGACAATTTCAACATATCAGAAGAAATTGCACGAAATGGAACGACTATAACAAAGAATCTGAGATCCTTAAAAATAAATTAATTCAAAAGAAATATCCCAAAAAATGTATAGAAAATTCACAAAAAGAGTAAAAAATTTAGAAAGAAATAGTTTACTAAGAAATGCGAAAAACCACAACAAAAAAATACAAAATCAACAAAATATGAATATCAATATGATAACAACCTACAATGAGGCCGCACCCGAGATCAAAAAAATCCTGAGGAAATATTGGCCCATTCTCCAACAAGATAAACTACTGAAAAATACCATTGGCAACATACCAAAAATAATATTCAGAAAAAATAGAAATTTTAAACAGATGTTGGCACCAAGTCAAATTAAACCAAAAATAAGGGAAAATTGGCTAACTGATAAGAGTAAGGGCTTTTTTAAGTGTAATAGACTCAATTGTAAAGGCTGTTAACATGCTTACAACCCTAAAAAAAACAACTAAAATAATACAGTCTAATACATTTCTGGAAAAAAACTTGTGTTATCAACAAGCTAACAAATTGTAAGACCACATTTGTAGTCTACTTACTGGAATGCCCGTACAAACTACAATACATAGGGCGTACGAAACGAACCTATAAGATGCGATTGCTTGAACACATTAAAAATATAGAGACTGGATTCAAAGATCACAGCCTTTCTAGACACTTTAGGAAAGCCCATCAACAAGACCCCCAATTCCTGAGAGGTACAATCCTAGAACATGTTCCTGAACCAAAGAGAGGGGGGAATAGATTTCAAAGACTCAGACAAAGAGAATCTTTTTGGATTCATTATATGGGCACCATGACTCCTAAGGGCCTAAATGAAGACATAGACCTAGTGGCATTTTTGTAAAATTCCAAACTAATACACGTGTATATTGATGATAGATAAGAATACACCATAAACACATTTTTGAATTAAATTTGCAAGAAACAACCTATTAATAAATTTGGTAACTATGGTTTAGATAAGTATCCTTCTTGTGGAGAAAATAGACCAGTGCAATTGATATAAAGAGACAGCATATTGAGTTTATCTTAGAATATTGCAAATAAGAACAGGTAAAAAATTAAAAACTAAATGGACATAAAAGAAAGTCCAAATAATATCCATGCCCAGTTAATCACACCAGCTACACTGTTGCAAACAAATGTTTGAAAGCACAATAATACAACCAAAGAAAACTAGGCACCAAGTTCAGTACCCATAGTAATTTCCCCCATATAGATACATATATAGAGTAAGAACATATATACATTTTAATATGAGAGAACAAACTATGTGCTAAAATAAATCCTAAGTAACAGGTTTATGAGGCTTATATAGTTTAGAGTAATACAAATAAACATCTAATGTACTTTGTGTTTCCAGGACAAAATTTCACATACAAGTCAGTTATAAGCGTAGTACTAAAATGAAGGTACAAAACGTAAAGTGTGCACAAAACCATTCAATATATTTGTGCATACAGTGAAACATAGATAAGTCTGTCCCTTGATATTAGAATTTATTAATGCACTTCAAGTAAACTCTAATAGATACAATTAATAGGTCTTTAGGGTTAATAAAACTGAGAGAGATTTGCTATTAAGCGAATTTATGCACTGCTGAAACTGATATCAGACATACATATATATTATACAAACACCATAGGCTAACTTCATATCGTCTATAAAATATTTTATAAAAAACAGTAGCTTAGTCCAGATAGCTCTTTTTAAATAAAAATTATGTCACTCTCAAAAACCCAAGTGGATTTAAGGTATTCATAGAGAGTTCAAAATATATGCACAAGTTCCCATATGTGACAGGGAAAACATATGGAAGCGTAGATGTTTGCTTACAACAAAAGTTACCATGGTAACCTAGAGAGGCGGTTTACTGGATAGGACGCCAGGTCCAGGGTCACGTGTCGATGTCATGACGTGGAAAGAAAAAATCAAGCCCACAAAATACTTTTAAAGAACGAACGCTGGTGCTCTTGTACACTTACTTACCTCTGATGAAGAAGTAACCTTATACTTCGAAACGCGTAAGGATTAATTTACCAGTGGGTTTACAGGATTTACTTTCCACGTCAGTGACACCGGCTCTACAGGACTCTCCTGGATTTTTTGCAAGCACCTCCTCACACCGGCAATGATATCTAGCCCGATTGCTCTAAACACAGTGCAGGACTTATATGTAAGTGCACTACAGAACAGTTCCCCTGTGTTTCAAAAGAGTATTTATGCTATCATAACACGGTGACAAGTCTTGCAAAACACCCTTACCTTTGTGTTTGACTTTGTTGTTTTTATAATAAGTCTCTTTTTTATGATAAGTTTCAACTTTAAGTTTTTAAACTATTTCCTGACAAAAGGGCATATATATATATATATATATATATATATATATATATATATATATTATTGCAAAGGAAAACATTT
Source organism: Bombina bombina (assembly GCF_027579735.1). Lineage (NCBI taxonomy): Eukaryota > Metazoa > Chordata > Amphibia > Anura > Bombinatoridae > Bombina > Bombina bombina. The sequence goes on along the minus strand of NC_069500.1, from coordinate 1,235,873,782 downwards.
GCTTTTAAACTACCTGGAACTTTTTGAAGATACACCTGGTTGTGTCTGGAGCTACCACTGTTCTATCAAGTGGGGAATAGTCTGTAATAACTGTCAAGTACAACATCTTTGAGATTTATACATGTGTGAATGCTTACCTCATCATGGATTGAGGGCTGCAAATGTAAGTGCATATCGCTACTCTGTTTATAATAAACTTTTTTCATAAAACAGTATTATGCTATGTGCCTTTCCTTTATTTCTTCCTATATATCCGGGTGAGAATTGGTGACAAGAGAGAATAGATACCATACTCCTAAGAGACACCAAGGCCACATATCCCAGAGATTATTGGAAGTTTCTACCAATCAAGTGGCGGAAAAAGAGCACAGAGTGTGTCAGACGAAGATCCACAGAGAGAATTACTTCTCCTCTTCACATAGGAGCAACTGGGGCCAATAAACCACAGATAAATGAATAGACCAAGAACTGGTTCTGCTGGGAAGTGGGAACATACATTACCTCATATGATTGAGGTAATCTCCGGTAAGAAGTAAATCCTCTACCAAACACATCATTGTTTTGTGAACTTTATACGCAAATATATATTACTATTATTATTATTTTTTATGAATTTCATACAATAATATTTATCAGTGCAACCAATTGCATATTTGTATATCTGTGCGCTGAAAGATTTTTTGATTTATTCTCTTTACTTTTATAAAACACTAATAGATATAGAGATAATTTTAAATTCAAAACATTATATAGCTATCCCCTTTTTTTAAAAAAAAAATAATCTATTTGCACAGTTTAATGTTTTCTATATGCAAAGACAAATGTTACCAACACAAAGTTATTAAATATAATTTCCCTTTCTGTCATGTTTTGCAATGGTGATACTCTACATTATTCTTCAATTCACTCTGCAAATATTCTTAAACTAAGGATAACAAGGGAATGAAAACAGTGGCATGCAAAATACATTGAAATGATTTTAAAATGGCATTCGACTTCACACAAAGGATAGCAAGAGAATGAAAACAGTGGCATTAAAAATAGATTGAAATTATTTTAAAATGACATTCGACCCTTGTTGGATTGAGAGCTTACATTGTGCGCCAGTTTTAGGGGGACACAGGTTTTGCAAGGGACCTTAACAAGGGACCTGCGCTTGCACCATTTTTCTAAATGCGTTAACTAACCCTTCAGTTATTGATTTTCATCTTAGCTGAGAGATTGTGAATGAGTTATTTACTTTCTCTGTGTAATTAAATTTATATATATATATATGTATATATATATGTGTGTGTGTGTGTATATATGTGTGTGTGTGTATATATATATATATATATATATATATATATATATATATATATATATATATATTTGTGTGTGTGTGTGTGTGTGTATATATATATATATATATATATATATGTATATATATATGTGTGTGTATAAAGTTTATTTACCTGTGCACCCTTCACTTCTTCACAGTTTGTTGGATTGAGAGCTTACACTGTGCGCCAGTTTTAGGGGGACACAGGTTTTGCAAGGGACCTTAACAAGGGACCCTTGCTTGCACCATTTTTCTAAATGCATTAACTAACCCTTCAGTTATTGATTTTTATCTTAGCTGAGAGATTGTGAGTGAGTTATGTACTTTCTCTGTGTGTTTCTTTAAAAATGTCTATGAATTTTCAATATTGTACTTGTGCACTGGCCTGTCTGTGCTTAAAGGGACAGTCAACACCAGATATTTTTTGGAGAGAGAGAGAGTTTTGAAAATCAGCAATTCATAATAATTATCTTGTTATCTGTATTTGCAAAAACAAGATTGTAATATTTATTTTTATTTTTTTCTTTCTTAACCTGGGTTGTTTTTGAAGATTTGTGGAAAAATGCATCCACCTTTAAACAACTGCTGTCCATGGTTAAGAACCAAAAATGAACGCTATCCTTAGCTTAGATGCTTTATTTTTCAAATAAAGATAGCTAGAGACCAAATATACATTGATAACGTTAAAAAAATATTAGAAAACAATTTTAAAATTATTTGTTGGTGTTCAGTGTCCCTTTACTGAAAAAGTAAATTTTTAAAAAAAAGGAAACATGAGAATGAATACATTTACACAATCTAATTAAATTTCAAATTATTTTACTATCACATGCTATTTATGACTCCTGAAATTAAAATGATTGATTCATTCAACCTTTAATAGAAGTGAGTTGTTTATGCCAAAGTCAAGACTATATAATTGTTTTATTTTTTATTTTTTAAATTTAAACTCAAAAAATATATGGCGTAGATTGACCCTTTAATAAGCAGAGAAAAGTATATCTTACCAATCCACTGAATTTGATCAACAATCATTTGTAACATTTGTATTATGTGAATAAAGTAATAACAAACAAACACATTTATTAGTTTGGAATATATTTTTATTCATATATTTAAATAATAAAAAATAAAAATATAATGACATACATAATAAAAAATAAAATATAAATTAGATTTAAAATAAATTAATATAAAACAAAAATAAAAACGCTACTCTTTACTTTTTTTACAGATGGAAACAGTGGGGGAAATCTCTCCCTTGTTGCCCTGTTCCCAAACATTAAAAAAGTTGAGAATTCAAAATACGGTTGTCTTTATCTGCCCTCTCCCGATGATGTAGTTCTCCTTGCTCTATAGCTACCCTGGCCCTGTCTACTTCTAATCTCTCCCTATTAAATTGTATCCTATCACTATCTCTCTGCCTTTCTAAATCAAGTCTACCTGTTTTTGTTCTCGATATTTCTCTCTTTATATGTAATCTTTCCATATCTACTTGAATGCCCCTCTATAATATCTGCCCCTGTTGCTCGACAGATAATCTTAATGCCCCATGCAACTCATGGTGATCAGCCCTGTACTGCCTGGCCAGATTTAACATTTCACAAACTGCCTCATCATCATTGATGCGAGGCAGTTTGTGGCCAGGATCAGCATGGTCATGAGCTGCTGGGGCACGAGCAACAGGTGCAGGAGGGGCACCAGGGTCCAGAGCAGCTGGGTCTTCTAGGGCAGGAGGAGCAGCACAGATGAGAGCCTCCATATCCGATGTCCCCTGGAAGATTCCCTGCTCCTGGGATTCTGGATATTGGGTCTCTCCCAGGGACTCCTCCTCCACAATAGCTCTCATCTGTCGAACACAACTGGCAATCTCCTCCAATACATTATGGGCATGTTCAATATCTAAAGAAATGGGGGGGGGGGTATTATAATCACACGTAATGTAAAGTGAAAGATTAAAGGCATATAAAAGTAAACATATAGCTTCCATGATTCATAACAAGATTATAAATGTAAGACCCTGTATTTTAACATGCTCGATTCCAATAGTTAATGTTATCTTAAAGGAATAGTCCATCAAAGTTTGTAATCCAACTGAATGCATCTCATTTATTAAAAACAGCATTTTAATTGTTGCTATATAAATGTGGTAACAAAAGTTGCTTCTAATAAAAGCCTTAGCAGTTTCAAAAGTGTATTTAAGTATTTACCGTGCACCAACATTTTCAACACAGAGAACCAAAATAGCTTTTTTTAACATTTTTGAGACTCTGTTTCTTAATTACTGACATGATACAAGCCCCACTGGTGCTGTGAGAAGCTTCAGTATTGACAATGCTGTTGCGCTGAGAATATCTTATTCTGAGCCACATGGATGTGCATGTTTGAATTAGGCGCATATGTTTATATTTATATATATATATATATATATATATATATATATATATATATATATATATATATATATATATGCAATAATGGTGATGTTTGTAGAGGTTAAAGGGATATTCTATTCAAAATAGACGGCTAATGATTGTGATCGAGTATGCAATTTGAATTAACTTTCTAAATAAATCAAATAACATTTTTTCTCTGTTCTTTGTTTAGATTGTTTTAAATGTATGCTTAGGTGTTCTGTGTTTTGTTAAGCACATAGCTAACACTTGATGATTGGTGTTAAAATGTAGCCACACAATCATCAAGCAATACACAGGTGATGATCCAAACCTGTGATTCCTTCTAAGTTTAAAGGGACATGAAACCCAAAAATGTTCTTTCATGATTCAGCTAGAGAATACAATTTTAAACAACTTTCTAATTTACTTATATTATCTAATTTGTTTCATTCTCTCGGTATGCTTTGTTGAATGAGTAGAAATACACTACTGGTTGCTGACTAAACACATGGATGAGCCAATGACAATCGGTATATATATGCAGCCACCAATCAGGAGCTAGAACCTAGGTTCTTTGCTGCTCCTGAGCTTGCAAAGATAAACCTTTCAGTAAAGGATAACAAGAGAAGGAAGCAAATTAAATAATAGAAGTAAATTGGAAAGTTGTTTAAAATTGTATTCTCTATCTGAATCACGCAAGTAAATTTTTGGGTTTCATGTCACTTTAAATTATTTTTCAAATAAAGATAGTAATAGAAATATTTAACAATATGATTTTTTTTTTATTTATATATAAAATGCATGGTCTATGTAAATGAGGAATATCATCTTTTGTCTATACTATTTTTAGAAATACTATAAAATGACAGATTATATCAACAATCAATGTAATTTAACATTCTTTTTTAAGACTGTGATATTCTTCAGTAATAACATTTTAACTTTAAAATGATGGCATTGACTGTTCCGGTAATGTGAGCACACATAACATTAATGTTTGATCTTGTTTTTGTTGCCTGTGGAGGAGATCGAAGATGTTGGAGGCTGTCCCAATGCCCATCGGACCGCAGCTGAAAAAAACAAATGTGTATATACAGAGTTAAAAATCAATTTACAATCATACGAGTAAGAGCATTTGAATTAAACAAAATCTAACATTAAAAAACATACCTGTTGTTCGGCCAATGCTTGCTCCATCAGGGGTGCTGCACATAATGTCAAGCTGTGTGGCGGCCGAGGAGAAGCTGTGTCTGGATTCAGTATGGATACTGATGGCCAATGGGAGTGTGTCATGCTCATCAGTGGCAGCATCAGAAGCAGTTGTAGCTGCAGCAGCACTGGTAGATGCTGGAAAAAAGATAAAAACAAGAAAACATGAGTACTAATATAATTGTATATCATAATGTCAATAAAACAAAAGGCCTATATTTTCCTAAAAACACTTTTGTGACATGAAGAACGGATGTAATATAACTTTAATTACCTGCCACCTCATCAGTATCATTCCAAACCAAATCCAGACCGAGCATCATACTTTCCCCCAGCTTCTCCATCAGCTGAGTCTCGTATGAAGAGAGCTCAGCTGTATACGGCACGCCACCGCCTGTAGTACGTTTCTCCCTGGCCAGCTTGGCCTTCAAGATTCTCTTGATGTTGGAGAATCTCTTTTTACAGTGCTCCACCGATTTCACATGAGCGCCTTCGGCGGAGACACTGTCAGTTATATCTCTCCAGATCTGTTGTTTTCTGGAGAGAGAGAGGTCTGTTGGGCTTTGGAACCAAAAATAAAATCATGGTGCTCTTTCCAGATGCCATATAAAAATCCCAAAAATATAGTACACAAAAGTCGCAAAAAAACCACAAGAAAATCACAAGTGCTACTGAGCTCTCATCAAAGCTTTGTAGGACTTAATAGACTCCATTTTATTCCCTTTTATAGTTAGTCAATACGTAAACAATCAGCTGTTAACAATTAGACAATCATCAATTAAAATGTGTTACAGTATTAGCTTTATTGACGGTTATTCAATTCTTTTAGTACATCCTATTCATAATGCCGTCATTGGTGACGCATATAATATTATATGTTCAGATAAGTGATTTAGTAAATGAACTTGATTTTATAATAAAATCAATATTGTTATATAATCAATTACTTCTTCAATCAAATTAGTTAACATTGATTCAATATACTCATATTTGTTTTATGAAGGAATAATTAGCGAAGGAGGATACAGAATGTTACAAGATATAGTTTTCATAACTTATTATATAATATGATTACAGTTTCAATGTGGATTACATAGCAATAGTCAAGAACAGATGATGAATATAATCCGCCAATCAAACATTATTATTTTTTTACACTGTCAATAACCAATCAGATTGCTCTCTACTTGTGATAGTTGTGCCGCACTTAAAAAATATTTTAGACTAATATTGATTTTTTAAGATGGCGCAACCTCAAGTGTTTAGCAATGGGGAATTGGTCATATTAGTCTATCGTATGAACCATTACTTCCCCAGGAGGATCGGAGGAGTTAGAGGAATAATGCATGAGGACAGGGACCGCATCATCTATGAGATGATGCGGCACATGAGAAGAGTGTCTGGCATCTGAAGGTTACGCCGGAGTTGTCTCTGGAGGTTTTTGGATCTTCGCCGATGAGAAGGGGATCGCTACATGGCGCTCCAATCGCTCATTAGAGCCTGTAAGTAGCATTACATTTTAATTGACTTTGTAATGTAGTCCTATATATTTTATTTCATTCTGTTAATATCTTTACTTGAAAATAAAAGAATATAAATTTAGTTGCAGGCCCATTTTAATTTCAAAACATTTTTTTTTGGCTGATTGGTGGCTTAATGGCAGCCACCAATTTTATGTCAGCCATCAATAAAAAAGTTCTGTACAGGGTCATTAAACTAAAATTGGCTGCCTGCTTAGCTTAAATACATTTTTTTTTTTTATTAAGACTGCCATAGAAAGAAGAATTGATAATACGAGTAAATTTGGTTAATTAAAAAATAATACTCCCATAAATATATATAAATATATATATATATATATATTTTTTATATATATATACTGTGTATATATATATATATATATATATATATACTGCATCTATATTTAGAAATATATATACTGCATGTAAATATATATATACTGTATATATATATATATATATATATATATATGTTATTTCAAATAGGTTGTTATTTTCATCATAGGAAATAAAGATTACATGCATTACAGCTGCACATACATTACACAAAAGAAAAATATCACATGGATCTAATGTTGGCATACAACTTTATATTTTCACAGATCTCAGGCGGCTAGCACTAGACCTACACCCCCCCCCCCCATTTTTTGAGAGAAAGAATCCCCCGGTATGTCAGGCCAGTGTCAATGGCTACCCCTAGGAGCAACCGCTCTTTTCCCCCGCCGCCATTGACACTGCTTGAGGGTTGTCCAGCAGATGAGTCAGAGACAGATTTGGACGTCCCTGATATCCAAGGTAATTTTAAAGTATAATACTATGTTTGTAGTATTTCATTCAGGGTGCAGGTTAATGTAATGGATTGTATTTGTAAAATTAAAATTGTTGTACCAGTTTTTCCACAACAATTTTTTGTATAAAAAAGGCCTTGTCATATATTCCTCATACTAACAATGATTTTTGTTTGTGCTTCATCTCTGACAGACGACCAAGTACCAGGGGAGGATCCAGCACCAGCCTTCATGCTGGCACTGCAAGATGAGGAGGTGGGTGGAGTGGAATGTAAGAAAACTTAATATTAGGTTTTAACAATTGTATCTTGATAATGAATTTGTATAACATATTGTTTTTTGTATTTTTATAAATCTAGATCAGGGCACCCAGACAGAGCCCTTCCTGGTGGATATGTTTCGCCAGCTGGCGGAGGGGCTGGATATTGTATCCAGGGCTGTGCGGGCCCTGCAGGAGGCCATGACCAATTTTAATTGAATTTTATTTATCTATTAAAAAAATATATAATAAATACATATTTAATCAAAATTATGTTGTTGCTGTATTCATTTCAGTATTATTTTGAAGTGACATGAAAAAAATATATATGTTGAATGATGTATAAATAGCATGCTATGTGGTCATTTTTATATATATATATATATATATATATATATATATATATATATATATATATATATTATATAAATATATATTTTATTTCATTTCTCTTCATCTTTTAAATATACTTGGATGAAGAGCATATTTAGATAAACTATGTAACTGCTGATTGATGACTGCACATAGGTGACTCACATGATTGGCTTGCACATGTGCATTGCTATTTCTACTAAAAAGGATATCTGAGGATTAAAGGGAAACTGAAACCAGGCCCATTTTTTAAGAACAAACTGGGTTAACCTTGCTGATTGGACAGCACCAATAAACAAGTACTGTCCAGGGTCTGAAACAGAATTTGTCTGGCTCCTTCACTTAGATGCCTTCTTTTTCAAATAAAGATAACAAGAGAACAAAGATAAATTGATACTAGGAGAAGGTTAGAAAGTTGATTAAAATTGAAACATAAAATAAAAAAATTGTGTTTAGTGTCCCTTTAATAAAAGTTAAAGGGTTGTAAGGTTGCTTGAGATGGTCTTTTATATCTTCATTATAATATTTCTGATATGATTTTGATGTCCCTTTAAGATCAAAAATAACATTATTTAAAAAAAAAATGAAAAGAATAATAAATATATACACATATACACATATACAGTATCTCCCAAAAGTGAGTATACCCTTCACATTTTTGTAAATATTTTATTATATCTTTTCATGTGACAACACTGAAGAAATTACATTTTGCTACAATGTAAAGTAGTGAGTTTATTGCCAGTATAACAGTGTAAATTTGCTGTCCCCTCAAAATAACTCAACACACAGCCATTAATGTCTAAACCGTTGGCAACAAAAGTGAGTACACCCCTAAGTGGAACTGTCCAATTGGGTCCAATTAGCCATTTTCCCTCCAAGGTTTCATGTGACTCATTAGTGTTACAAGGTCTCAGGTGTGAATATGGAGCAGGTATGTTAAATGTTTTGTTATCGCTCTCAAACTCTCTCATACTGGTCACTGGAAGTTCAAAATGGCACTTCATTGCTGCAGAGGTTGAAGGGGTGGGGGGTCAGCCTGTCAGTGCTCAGACCATACGCCGCACACTGAATCAAATTGGTCTGCATGACTGTCATCCCAGAAGGAAGCCTCTTCTAAAGATGATGCACAAGAAAGCCTGCAAACAATTTGCTGAAGACAAGCAGACTAAGCACATGGATTACTGGAACCATGTCCTGTGGTCTGATGAGACCAAGATAAACTTATTTGTTTCAGATGGTGTCAAGCATGTATGGCGGCAAACAGGTGAGGAGTACAAAGACAAGTGTGTCTTGCCTACAGCCAAGCATGGTGGTGGGAGTGTCATGGTCTGGGCCTGCCTGAGTGCTGCCGGCACTGGGGAGCTACAGTTCACTGAGGAAACCATGAATGCCAACATGTACTGTGGCATACTGAAGCAAAGCATGATCCCCTCCCTTCGGAGACTGGGCCACAGGGCAGTATTCCAACATGATAACGACCCCAAACACACCTCCAAGATGACCACTGCCTTGTTAAAGAAGCTGAGGGTAAAGGTGATGGATTGGCCAAGCATGACTCCAGACCTAAACCCTTTTGTGCATCTGTGGGGTATCCTCAAACTGAAGATGGGGGAGCGCAAGGTCTCTAAGTGGAAGAGGACTCCAGTGGCAACCTGTGAAGCTCTGGTGAACTCCATGCCCAAGAGGGTTAAGGCAGTGCTGAAAAATAATGGTGGCCACACAAAATATTGACACTTTGGTCCCAATTTCGACATTTTCACTTAGGGGTGTACTCACTTTTATTGCCAACGGTTTAGACATTAATGGCTGTGCGTTGAGTTATTTTGAGGGGACAGCAAATTTACACTGTTATACAGGCCGTACACTCATTACTTTACATTGTAGCAATGTGTCATTTCTTTAGTGTTGTCACATGAAAATATATAATAAAATATTTCAATCTGCCCTGTCCCCTAACAACCCATATCCCCAGCTGCTCATTACTTAAAAAATATTGTTTAGGCCTAAATTAATTAACCACTTGAAGAGATTATAAGGGATTATAATGATGAGTATATTCATGTAAACAAGATTATGAGTTTAAATCAGCATGGTTTTATGAGAAATAGATCATGTCAAACTAATCTAAATAGATTCTACAAGGAAGAAGAATATAGATAATGGTGAATCAGTTGATGTGACATACTTGGTTTTTGCAAAAGTGTTTGATACAGTGCCATTAAGGGACTGTGATTAGCTGAAAATGTTCGCTCATAGATAAATAACTGGATAAAAGAAAGGAAGCAATGAGTAGTAGTAAACGGGTCATACTCAGATTGGACAAAGGTAATTAGTGGAGTCCGCATAGTAACATCTCTATTTTTGCAGATGATACAAAGTTGTGTACAGTCATTAGGTCAGTGCAGGATGAAATTGCTTAACAAGGGGATCTACAAAAAAATTGAAGAATGGGCAGATAAATGGAAAATGAGATTTAATACTGGAAAATGCAAGCTTCTACATTTTGGAAGTAAACATAAGCAGTCAACCTATTATTTAAGTGGGACTAGATTTAGCAAAACAGAGGAGGAAAGGGATTTGGGAATAGTAATAGATAACAAGCTAAAGATGGGTGCACAATGCAGGGCAGTGACTTCAAAGGCTAATAAGATACTAGATGCAAGAGAGGAAAGCATTGTTTGTCGGTATTTAAATCCCTGGTACGGCCCCACCTTGTTTATGGAGTGCAGTTCTGGGGACAGATCTAAAAAAAAGAAATTGCAGACTTAGAACATTTTCAGAGAAGGGCCACAAAGCTAATAAGTGGAATAGAGAATTTAAGCTATGAGGAGAGATTAGCCAAACTGGGTCTATTTTCTCTAGAAAAAAGATGCTTGAGAGGTGACATGATTTTTTTCTAAAATTTTTTATTCACAGCCCATATACAGAAATGGCAGACGGTCTGTTTATTCCAAGGAAATTGTTTGTGACAAGAGGTCACAATTTAATGCTGGAGGAAAGGAAATGTAATCTCCTGCAACGTAAATGTTTTTTCACTGTAAGAGCAATCAAATTGTGGAACTCATTACCTAAGGAGGTAGTAAATGCCAATACCTTCGATACATTTAAAAACAGAATTCAGGGATATGATTGCTTGTGTTAAATGGGTCACCTTTTTAATGGGATTAATTTAAAGGGACATGAAATCCCCAAAAAAATATTTTATGATTTAGAAAGAGTTTGTCATTTTAAACAATTTTTGTAATTTACTTCTATTATCTAATTTGCTTAATTCTCTTGATATCCTTTGCTGAAAAGCATATCTAAATAGGCTCAGTAGTTGTTGATTGGTAACTACACATAGATGCCTCATGTGATTGGCTCACCTATGTGCATTGTTATTTCTTCAACAAAGGATATCTAAAGAATGAAGCAAATTAGATAATAGAAGTAAATAGGGATGTTGTTTAAAATGTTATTTTCTATCTGAATTATGAAAGATACATTTTGCGTTTTAATGTCCCTTTAAGCTCAACTGGAGCTTTTTTCTAAGTATATTAAAATTTGAATAATTAGATCTCTATGGGCTTCTGTCTTTTCTTTTTTTCAACCTCATCTACTACAGTATGTTACTATGTTTAACTTGGTGAGATACAGAGACCCAATTGTCCTGCAATTGGCAGGATGCTGTTGAAGCTTTATCCTTCTGTCCTGGTTTCTGTCAATGAAATCAGGGACTGGGCAAACTCTGCCACAAAATGCCTCAATACTTAAACTGAATTGCACAGGTTTTGTTCACCCGACCAGCCACCCCAGACCACACAGGTTCTGCTGCCAAAGCTACACAGTCCTAGGTTATTACTGGAAAAAGTTGAGAAATATTGAGATAACATTTTAACAAACCTTGCAAATAATTTGTAAAGGTGGAAAGAGTTCCTACTATTCAACACTCAAAATTAAATTAAAACGTATTTACTTCAAATGTAATTCAGCTTTACTTTCTACAGGAAGAATTTATTTGATCTTTAGTTGAATGAATTTCAAAATGAATTCAGAGAGATCATTATATTAAGGTATATAATAAAGAGAAGGATACAAGCATCTTTAACCAAAAAGCAACAGAACAATGAGTGGTGATCTTAAAGGGACTGTAAAGTTAAAATTTTTGATTCAGATAGAAACTTGTCATTTTAAACAATTTTCCAATTTACTTCTGTTACCTAATTAGCTTTTTTCCCTTGGTATCCTTTGTTGAAAAGCATATCTAGGTAGGATTAGGACTGGAGCAATTAGCTAATTGGAGCTAGATGGTTATTGGTGGCTGCCCATATATATGCCTTTTGTCATTAGCTTACCAGATGCCCTCTGTTGCTCCTTCAACAAAGGATTCCAAGAGAATAAAGAAAATTTGATCATAGAAATAAATTGGAAAGTATCATGAAAAGACAAATATTACTAAGTTGGAGGGTAAAATGCTAAAAAGTGATTTGAGAAAGCACTTCTTGAAAGAAAGGGTGGTTGATATGTGAAAGTTATTGTTATCAACTAGGCTATATTTGTCTTCCTTTCTTGCTAACAGTGGCCTAGATTTTTGCGTTATGGTGTTGCATGGCTATTACCACATGTTGAGCTAAAAGAGGCTGCTTCTTGGGTGGTAACTAGCCATAGAATAAGCTATTATGCTATTGTTCGTTCCCAGGTTGAGCGCTTCTCTCTTTTTATTTATGCAAATTATGACATTTAGGGAAGTCTCCCTAAGTGTGATGCGGGAATCCAGACGTGGACCCGTTGCTCAGTGTGCCTAGAGGGATATGGCTGCACCTTACTGACGAGGTTCATACTAGGCCCAAACGTACGTCTGGGTTTTTGCTGTTTCTCTCGTTCAAAGAGGGATTGCCTGGTATTTCAGGGCTTGACTGTACTGTTAAGTCAGGATCAGATTGATATGCTTCAGGAAAGTTCTTCTCTGTGAAAGGCACATGTTGAGCTAAAAGACACTGCTTCTTGGGTGGTAACTAGCCATAGAATAAGCTATTATGCTATTGTTCATTCCCAGATTGAGCGCTTCTCTCTTTTTATTTATGCAAATTATGACATTTAGGGAAGTCTCCCTAAGTGTGATGCGGGAATCCAGACGTGGACCCATTGCTCAGTGTGCCTAGAAGGATATGGCTGCACCTCACTGACGAGGCCCACACTAGGCCGAAACGTACGTCTGGAGCTTTGCTGTTTCTCTCATTCAGAGAGGGATTGCCTGGAATTTCGGGGCTGTACTGTACTGTGAAGTCAGGATCAGACTGATATGCTTCAGGAAAGTTCTTCTCTGTGAAAGGCACATGTTGAGTTAAAAGAGGCTGCTTCTTGGGTGGTAACTAGTCATAGAATAAGCTATTATGCTATTGTTTGTTCCCAGGTTGAGCGCTTCTCTCTTTCTATTTATGCAAATTATGATATTTAGGGAATTCTCCCTAAGTGTGATGTGGGAATCCAGATGTGGACCCGTTGCTCAGTGTGCCTAGAGGGATATGGCTGCACCTCACTGACGAGGCCCACACTAGGCCAAAAATGTACGTCTGGGATTTTGCTGTTTCTCTCGTTCAGAGAGGGATTGCTTGGTATTTCGGGGCTGGACTGTACTGTGAAGTCAGGATCAGACTGATATGCTTCAGGAAAGTTCTTCTCTGTGAAAGGCACATGTTGAGCTAAAAGAGGCTGCTTCTTAGGTGGTAACTAGCCATAGAATAAGCTATTATGCTATTGTTTCATTCCCAGGTTGAGCGCTTCTCTCTTTTTATTTATGCAAATTATTACATTTAGTGAAGTCTCCCTAAGTGTTAGGTAGGAATCCAGATGTGGACCCGTTGCTCAGTGTGCCTAGAGGGATATGGCTGCACCTCACTGACGAGGCCCACACTAAGCCGAAATGATCATCTGAGGTTGCTTCTCGGGACTTTGGCTGGGATCAAGTGCAGTTTTCTGTGCTTGGTCTTGGTTGAAAAACTTATTTGTTGCCTGGAGATCTGCTCCTTCGGCCTGGGGTCCTTTCCCTTCGGGGTTTGGGCTCCTACTGCTATTGGGGGGGGTGGCAACTCCTTAGGCGTAGAGCAACTGGGTAGTAGGGCTGTCCCTTGGCCTTGTGGCATCGTCCCTTGACTTTAGCCACATGCTGCTTTTGGGGGGGGGGGGCGCTCTGAAATCCAGCCTAAAGAGGCAATAGGACAATTATGGCTACCAATGTGCCAAACGTCCCCCATACACTTCGGGTGTTGATTTCTGAGGACTTCAGAGAGAAGATTGGTTTGGCTCATGTCCAGCAGGTTGTTTTGGAGGGTGCTTTGAAGATGCCAAGAGCAAGTTTGCATTGTGTTCAGTCTTTCCCTTCAAGAGGGATTTTTGATGTGGCTTTCACCGATGAGAATCATTTACAGACCTGCTATCAACGGACTATTGATATGGCTGCTGCTCCAGAGTTGGTGGGCATGAGATTTGTTGCCTGTGTGCAGAGGAAGAGAAGAATCCTGATGACAGTACATATGTAAAACCCTTGGGTCACTGATGTGGAAATTTGTCTGTTTCTTTGTCGCTACTTTGATGATGTTCAAGGAGGAAGCAAGCTGAAGAATCAGTTTGGGACTTTCAATGGAAAGCGCAGGTTCTGGGTGCGATTTGTGCAAGATAAATTAGGTATTGGTGGAAAGAAATGCCCTCCACAGACTTTCGCAATTGGTGGAAATAGAGTTTTCCTATACTATGATGACATGACCCTTTTTTGCCGTAGTTGCAAACTGTTTGGTCACATTGCTGAAAATTGTCCAGGTGCCAGATGTCGAAATTGCGGTGAGGAGGATCATCTTGTTGCCCACTGTAGTAAATGCCGGACCTGTGACCTGTGTTGTTCTTCAAGTCATCTGTGCAGGATGTGTCCTTTGATGATGTTGCAGGGGCTTGATAGAGTGAAGCCTTCCTACGCTGATGTTGCAAAAAACCCATCTTCAGTTGCATTTGAGCCATCTAAGAATGAGGAGGAGGTCTCTAATGAGGCATTGAACTCTATATTACCTCTTTTGTGTAAGAAATCTGCAGTTGGGGTCCCTGTCGGAGAGGTGTCTGATGCTCCTGTGGTGGTTCCTGTGGCTGAGAAGGTTGAGAAAGCTCAATCTAATCTTCAGGAGGTGGATCTTACTACATCTAATGTGATAGCTGCTTCCGATGTTCTTGAAACCCTGTTGCCCAATTCTGTGGATGATACTGTTGCTGTTCCTGGGACGGAGAATTTTTCCTTCACTGAGTCATCTTGTGATCCTTCTCCTGATGCTGTTCTTCATGAAGGGGAGAACATTGATTAATCTGCTGTTGTGTCCTCTGGTTCTGAGGAGGATATGGACACTGCAGGCAAAAAGTCTGCCTCCAAGCTGAAAAAAGGTGCAGATTCTGATGGATGGGAGAGTGCAGATCCAGTTACTGCTAGTGATGCTGACTCTTTAATTTCAGAGTTTCCTTCTGTCTCTACTAAAGACATTCCCTCTGACTCAAGCCAGTGTATTGGTGACTTTTCTGATGCCTCTCCTGTTGTTTATCTAGATAAAAGAGATGTGAACCAACTTGCTGAAGTTACTGGTTATGAGGCTGGCAAGGGGGAGCCTAGGAGGTCGGAACGTCACAGAGGCAGATTTAAACAATCTCCTTTGAGTCCTAAGAAACAGAAAGGAAAGAAGAAGTCCTGATGTTAATTATTTTTTTGTTTTTCTTTAATTTATTTTTGTGATGTTTCTGGCCATTTCTTCCCTTAATGTCAGGTGTATGAAAACTATAGCAAGGAGAGCTGCAATTTTTAAGTTATTATCTGTATGTTCTGCTAATATTTTTTGTTTGCAGGAATGTGGTCTCTCTTAACATCCGTAGGCCTAGATTTGGAGTTCGGCGGTAAAAGGGCTGCTAACGCTCCGCAGGCTTTTTTCTGGCCGCACCATAAATTTAACTCTGGTATCGAGAGTTTAATCAAATGCTGCGTTAGGCTCCAAAAAAGGAGCGTAGAGCATTTTTACCGCAAATGCAACTCTCGATACCAGAGTTGCTTACGGACGCGGCCGGCCTCAAAAACGTGCTCGTGCACGATTCTCCCATAGGAAACAATGGGGCTGTTTGAGCTGAAAAAAAAACTAACACCTGCAAAAAAGCGGCGTTCAGCTCCTAACGCAGCCCCATTGTTTCCTATGGGGAAACACTTCCTACGTCTGCACCTAACACTCTAACATGTACCCCGAGTCTAAACACCCCTAACCTTACACTTATTAACCCCTAATCTGCCGCCCCCGCTATCGCTGACCCCTGCATATTTTTTTAAACCCCTAATCTGCCGCTCCGTAAACCGCCGCAACCTACGTTATCCCTATGTACCCCTAATCTGCTGCCCTAACATCGCCGACCCCTATATTATATTTATTAACCCTAATCTGCCCCCCTCAACGTCGCCGACACCTGCCTACACTTATTAACCCCTAATCTGCCGAGCGGACCTGAGCGCTACTATAATAAAGTTATTAACCCCTAATCCGCCTCACTAACCCTATCATAAATAGTATTAACCCCTAATCTGCCCTCCCTAACATCGCCGACACCTAACTTCAATTATTAACCCCTAATCTGCCGACCGGAGCTCACCGCTATTCTAATAAATGTATTAACCCCTAAAGCTAAGTCTAACCCTAACACTAACACCCCCCTAAGTTAAATATAATTTTTATCTAACGAAATAAATTAACTCTTATTAAATAAATGATTCCTATTTAAAGCTAAATACTTACCTGTAAAATACATCCTAATATAGCTACAATATAAATTATAATTATATTATAGCTATTTTAGGATTAATATTTATTTTACAGGTAACTTTGTAATTATTTTAACCAGGTACAATAGCTATTAAATAGTTAAGAACTATTTAATAGTTACCTAGTTAAAATAATAACAAAATTACCTGTAAAATAAGTCCTAACCTAAGATATAATTAAACCTAACACTACCCTATCAATAAAATAATTAAATAAACTACCTACAATTACCTACAATTAACCTAACACTACACTATCAATAAATTAATTAAACACAATTCCTACAAATAAATACAATTAAATAAACTAGCTAAAGTACAAAAAATAAAAAAGATCTAAGTTACAGAAAATAAAAAAATATTTACAAACATAATAAAAATATTACAACAATTTTAAACTAATTACACCTACTCTAAGCCCCCTAATAAAATAACAAAGCCCCCCAAAATAAAAAATTCCCTACCCTATTCTAAATTAATAGGGTAGGGAATTTCAGCTCTTTTGCCTGTAAAAGAATAAATACAATACCCCCCCCCCAACATTACAACCCACCACCCACATACCCCTAATCTAACCCAAACCCCCCTTAAATAAACCTAACACTAAGCCCCTGAAGATCTTCCTACCTTGTCTTCACCATACCAGGTTCACCGATCCGTCCTGAAGAGCTCCTCCGATGTCCTGATCCAAGCCCAAGCGGGGGCTGAAGAGGTCCATGATCCGGTCAAAGTCTTCATCCAAGCGGGGCAGAAGAGGATCTTCCATCCGATTGAAGTCATCATCCAGGCGGCATCTTCGATCTTCTTCCATCCGGAGCGAAGCGGCAGGATCCTGAAGACATCCAGCGCGGAACATCCATCCGGACCGACGACTGAACGACGAATGACTGTTCCTTTAAGGGACGTCATCCAAGATGGCGTCCCTCGAATTCCGATTGGCTGATAGGATTCTATCAGCCAATCGGAATTAAGGTAGGAATTTTCTGATTGGCTGATGGAATCAGCCAATCAGAATCTAGTTCAATCCGATTGGCCGATCGGAACAGCCAATAGAATGCGAGCTCAATCTGATTGGCTGATTGGATCAGCCAATCGGATTGAACTTGATTCTGATTGGCTGATTCCATCAGCCAATCAGAAAATTCCTACCTTAATTCCGATTGGCTGATAGAATCCTATCAGCCAATAGGAATTCGAGGGACGCCATCTTGGATGACGTCCCTTAAAGGAACAGTCATTCGTCGTTCAGTCGTCGGTCCGGATGGATGTTCCGCGCTGGATGTCTTCAGGATCCTGCCGCTTCGCTCCGGATGGAAGAAGATCGAAGATGCCGCCTGGATGATGACTTCAATCGGATGGAAGATCCTCTTCTGCCCCGCTTGGATGAAGACTTTGACCGGATCATGGACCTCTTCAGCCCCCGCTTGGGCTTGGATCAGGACATCGGAGGAGCTCTTCAGGACGGATCGGTGAACCTGGTATGGTGAAGACAAGGTAGGAAGATCTTCAGGGGCTTAGTGTTAGGTTTATTTAAGGGGGGTTTGGGTTAGATTAGGGGTATGTGGGTGGTGGGTTGTAATGTTGGGGGGGGGGTATTGTATTTATTCTTTTACAGGCAAAAGAGCTGAAATTCTTGGGGCATGCCCCGCAAAGGGCCCTGTTCAGGGCTGGTAAGGTAAAAGAGCTTGTAACTTTTTTAATTTAGAATAGGGTAGGGAATTTTTTATTTTGGGGGGCTTTGTTATTTTATTAGGGGGCTTAGAGTAGGTGTAATTAGTTTAAAATTGTTGTAATATTTTTATTATGTTTGTAAATATTTTTTTATTTTCTGTAACTTAGATCTTTTTTATTTTTTGTACTTTAGCTAGTTTATTTAATTGTATTTATTTGTAGGAATTGTGTTTAATTAATTTATTGATAGTGTAGTGTTAGGTTAATTGTAGGTAATTGTAGGTAGTTTATTTAATTATTTTATTGATAGGGTAGTGTTAGGTTTAATTATATCTTAGGTTAGGACTTATTTTACAGGTAATTTTGTTATTATTTTAACTAGGTAACTATTAAATAGTTCTTAACTATTTAATAGCTATTGTACCTGGTTAAAATAATTACAAAGTTACCTGTAAAATAAATATTAATCCTAAAATAGCTATAATATAATTATAATTTATATTGTAGCTATATTAGGATGTATTTTACAGGTAAGTATTTAGCTTTAAATAGGAATCATTTATTTAATAAGAGTTAATTTATTTCGTTAGATAAAAATTATATTTAACTTAGGGGGGTGTTAGTGTTAGGGTTAGACTTAGCTTTAGGGGTTAATACATTTATTAGAATAGCGGTGAGCTCCGGTCGGCAGATTAGGGGTTAATAATTGAAGTTAGGTGTCGGCGATGTTAGGGAGGGCAGATTAGGGGTTAATACTATTTATGATAGGGTTAGTGAGGCGGATTAGGGGTTAATAACTTTATTATAGTAGCGCTCAGGTCCGCTCGGCAGATTAGGGGTTAATAAGTGTAGGCAGGTGTCGGCGACGTTGAGGGGGGCAGATTAGGGGTTAATAAATATAATATAGGGGTCGGCGGTGTTAGGGGTAGCAGATTAGGGGTACATAGGGATAACGTAGGTGGCGGCGATTTGCGGTCGGAAGATTAGGGGTTAATTATTTTAAGTAGCTTGCAGCGACGTTGTGGGGGGCAAGTTAGGGGTTAAGAAATATAATATAGGGGTCGGCGGGGTTAGGGGCAGCAGATTAGGGGTACATAAGTATAACGTAGGTGGCGGTCGGCAGATTAGGGGTTAAAAATTTTAATCGAGTGGCGGCGATGTGGGGGGAGCTCGGTTTAGGGGTACATAGGTAGTTTATGGGTGTTAGTGTACTTTAGGGTACAGTAGTTAAGAGCTTTATAAACCGGCGTTAGCCAGAAAGCTCTTAACTCCTGCTATTTTCAGGCGGCTGGAATCTTGTCGTTAGAGCTCTAACGCTCACTTCAGAAACGACTCTAAATACCAGCGTTAGAAAGATCCCATTGAAAAGATAGGCTACGCAAATGGCGTAGGGGGATCTGCGGTATGGAAAAGTCGCGGATGAAAAGTGAGCGTTAGACCCTTTAATCACTGACTCCAAATACCAGCGGGCGCCCAAAACCAGCGTTAGGAGCCTCTAACGCTGGTTTTGACGGCTACCGCCGAACTCCAAATCTAGGCCTAAATGTGCTGACTGCTAATATGGTCCTAAAGTATGGTCTTGTTCTTCTGATAGGAATGGGGGGGTGGGAGTTTTGTTTAAGGTTTTTTTTTCTATCCTTAATGTAGTTCATATTGTCCTAGGTCGGGTTCTTTTGGTTAGTTTTAGTTTTTGTGGGACTGTTTTTCATTTGTTTAATGTATATGCTTCTCCAAATAGGGTAGAATGTTTCTGCCAGGTCGAGATCCAGATGGGGATTTTAATTGTATTATTAAGAATGGGGACATAGAGGGTGGGAGTGATTGTAGGGTGGATAGCTCAGGGAAGTTTTTAGTTGATCTGCTTAAATCTTTTGGTTTGAAGGATGCCTTTGGGTCTGTTTCATTTTTAGGGGAGGGTTTAACTTTCTTTAGTGATAGTGGTGGGATAAAATCTCGAATTGATTTTTGTTTTTTATCTAAATTTCAATGTGTTGATGATTTTTCTTTAAAGCAAATGCCCTTTGCGGATCATGCTCTTTTGATGTGTAAGCTGAATTGTGATTTAAAGATCAAGTATGGTAAAGGTGTTTGGAAATTGAATGTGGATTTGTTAGAAGATGAGAAGATTAAGCGTCAGTTTGTTTGGCTGTATGAAAGGTGGTGTGAAAGAAAGTGTGATTTTAGTAATGTGCTTATGTGGTGGGAATGGTTGAAGGTGGAAATAAAGAGTTTTTATTATTAAGAAAGGCTGTGAGAAAGTTAGAATGGAAAGGGAGTTTTATGATAAATGGTATCTGAGGTTGTTGCATTTGTATGAATTGAGAAATTGTGGTATTGATGAGCATGAGGAAATTGCTAAAGCAAGAAAGATAATTAAAAAGTGTATGCATGAAAAAGGAAAGAAAATTGTTTTTATGGCAAGATTGGAGAAAATGGAAAAGGATGAGTCTTGTAGTAAATATTTTTTTAAGAAAGCTTTTGAAGGAAAGACTGGTTTTGTTAATGAGTGTGAAATTAATGGTACGGATGGTGTTTTGCGTGAAGTTTATGAGTTTTATAGTTAGCTGTATAAAGAAAAGACAAGAGATGTTTTATTGGAAAAGGAGTTGTTGGAAGACATTGAGGTTAAGTTGGAAAAATATGATAATGATTTGTTAGAAAGGGATCTAAGTTTGGATGAGATTTCAGAGGTTGTTAGGAGTTTTAAGAATGGGAAGGTACCTGGTTGTGATGGTTTGCCTGTTGAATTTTATATGTGTTTTTGGCATTCGATTGGGGTGGATATGTTGGATGTTTGTAATTTTATTTTGTGAATGAATGTTTTGCCTGTTTCAATGAGGAAAGGTTTGATTATTTTGTTATTTAAAAAAGGTGATAAGAGAGATTTGAGGAATTGGAGGCTGATTACATTGTTGAATGTTGAATATAAGGTTATTGCAAAGGTGCTGGCAAATAGAATACGTGGAGTGATTGGTAAGGTTGTGGGTGAAGAGCAAGTGTGTGCTGTTCCTAGGCATCAGATTTCTGAAAGTTTGTTGTTACTACATGATGTACTATGGTATGTGAGGGAGAGGATGAGGTCTGTTGCTGTTGCTATTGTGGATTTTATAAAAGCGTATGATAGGGTAGTGCATGATTTTATGTTTCATGTTTTAGAACATTTTAGGTTTTTCTGGTAAGATTATTGGATGGTTTAAATGTTTGTATTGTGATATTGTGAGTCAAGTTCAGGTTAATGGTTTTTTGACTGAGGAATTTTGTGTTAAATCTGGAGTGTGTCAAGGTTGTCCTTTGTCTCCTGTGTTAATTGTATGTGTCATTGAGCCATTGTTAACTAGTTTGAGGAAGGATACATTAGTTAGAGGTAGAAATGTGCATGGCGAAAAAATTCGGTTCGGTTCGGATCAATTCAGAATTTTTCGAAGTTCGGTTCGGATCAATTCGAATTCGGAAAATTCTGAATCGATTCGTTTCGGATTCGTTTCGGATTCATTCGGATTAGAAGAAATTCATCTGGATTCGGTTCGATTCGGTTCGTAAATTCGGCATTTCGGTAAGTGTTAGGTGGGATTAGACTAGTATTATACTGTATATTAGGTGTTAACCTAACATACTGTACAATACTAGTGTAATCCAATGGCCATCCGAATTTGCGAATCGATTCGATTTGGTTAGATTTGGAAAATTCTGCAGAATTTTAATTCGGAAATTCGGTTCGATCCGAATCGCCGAATTTGCCGAATTTTCTGAATTTCCGAATCGAACCGAACCGAATCGCACATGTCTAGTTAGAGGCGTGAGTGTTCCTGGCAGTAATGAAAGGTGTTTGAAAGTGATTGGGTATATGGATGATGTTAGTGTGGTATGTGAGACTCAGGCTGGTTTAAAGAGGGTGAAAACTTCGGTTGAATGTTTTTGTATGGCAAGTGGTTTCAGAGTAAATTGGAATAAGTGTCAAGTTAAAGTTTTTGGTAATGATAGGGAGATTAATTCCTGTGGATGGCCTGTGACTGACGGTGCAATTGAGGTGTTGGGTGTGAAATCTGATGTGGTTTTGAAAGGCTTGGAAAGTTGGGAGAATGTTTTTGATAAAGTGAGTAGAAAACTTCAGTTTTGGTATTTAAAGACTTTATCTTTGGATAAAGTAGGATTTCAGTAGCTCTCATCCTATTGGCTGATTTGAATTTGAAGAATCAAATCAGCCAATAGGAATGCAAGGTATGCCATTTTTAAATGGGTACCTTGCATTCAACTTCAGTGTACGGCGGTGATCGTATGAAGAAGACACTCCAGGCAGGACGTCATCGCCGGTCCTGGATAGCTCCGCTCCGCCGGGATGAAGATAGAAGATGCCCCCGCTATGGATGAAGATGTCGCCGCATTGATGAAGACTTCTCGCCGTCTGGATGGAGATGGATGTCCAGACTCCAGGAACCATGAGTAGATATTCTGGGGTTAGTGTTAGGTTTTTTTTGGTGTTTTTTTTATGATTAGGGTTTGGGCAGTGTAAAAGAGCTGAATTCCCTTTTAAGGGCAATGCCCATAAAAATGCCCTTTAGGGGCAATGGGTAGCTTAGGTTTTTTGGGGGGTTGGTTGGGTGGTGGGTTTTACTGTTGGGGGGACCTTGTAATGTTTTTTGTATGTAAAAGAGCTGTTTAGCTTAGGGCAATGCCCTACAAAAGGCCCTTTTAAGGGCTATTGGTAGTCTATTGTAGGTTAGGGGGTGTTTTTATTCTGGGGGGGGGGTTATTATAGGGCTATTAGATTAGGTGTAATTGTTTTTTCTTTTGATAATTTCATTTATTATTTTTTGTAATCTTAGAGATTTTTATTTTTCGTATTTTTTGTAATGTTGGGGTTTGTACATTTTTTCGTAGTATTAGGATTTTAAAAATTTGTAATTTAGGTTTTATATTTTTAACCCCTAAGCCACCGGCCCCCCACATCGTAACTAATAAACTAAACCTATTAACCCCTAAACCGCCAGCCCCCCACATCACAAAACACTAAATTAAACTATTAACCCCTAAACCTAACACCCTCCCTAACCTTAAATTAAAAGTTACAATATAACTAAACGTCAGTAGATCTTCTGGGGTTAGTGTTAGATAATTATTTTTTTGGGTGTTTTTTTTTAAGATTATGGTTTCGTCTTTGAAAAAGAGCTAAATACCCTTTTAAGGGCAATGCAAAAAAGTTAAATGCCCTTTTAAGGGCAATGCCCATACAAATGCCCCTTTAGGTGCAATGGTTAGCTTAGTTTTTTTTTAGAGTTAGGTTTTTTATTTTGGGGTTTGGTTGGGTGGTGGGTTTTACTGTCAGGGGGTACTTTGCATTTTTTTACAGGTAAAAAGAGCTGATTTCTTTAGGGCAATGCCCTAGAAAAGGCAATTTTAAGGGCTATTGGTAGTTTATTGTAGGCTAGGGGGTGTTTTTATTTTGGGGGCTATTTTATTTTTATAGGGCTAGATAAGGTGTAATTGTTTTTATTTTTGATAATTTTGTTTTAAAAAAAATTGTAATCTTAGTGGTTTTTATTTTTCGTGATTTTAGTGTTTATTATTTTTGGTAAACTTAGATTTTTTAAATTTTTCGTAGGATTTTTTTTTTTAGTTGTAATTTAGATTTCTAAAAAAATTTTGTAGTGTTATTTTTTTTTAAATTTGTAATATAGATATTTTAAATGGTATTTTTTTTTAATTTTATTAGAATAGTAAGGTTAGGTTAATTTATAGTTTAATGTTAGCTTTATTTTTATTTCACAGGTAAGTTTTTATTTATTTAAAGATAGTTATATTGTAATTTTAATTTAAAGTTAGGGAAAGGTTAGGTTTAGGGGTTAATAGTTTAATTTAGTGTTTTGCGATGTGGGGGGCCGGCGGTTTAGGGGTTAATAGGTTTATTTACTGGCGGAGATGTGGGAGGCTGGAGGTTTAGGGGTTAATAACTTTGTTTAGTTGCGGGGATCTTGGGGAGCAGTGGAATAGTGGTTAATATATTTAAATAGTGTTGGTGATGTGGGTGGGCAGCAGATTGGGGTTAATAGGTTTATTTAATAGCCGCGATGTGGGTGGGCGGCATATTAGGAGTTAATAAGTTTAATATAGTGTTTGCGATGCAGGAGGGCCTCGGTTTAGGGGTTAATAGGTAGTTTATGGGTGTTAGAGTACTTTGTAACAGTTTCGTTATGAGTTTTGTGAAACATTTTTGTTACACAAAATCCATAACTACTGCTCTCAGATGGTGGTATGGAGCGTGTCGGTATAGGCTGTAATACAAGCTTTTTAGCCTCACTGCACAACCTGAAATGCAGGCGCTATGGAAATCCCACACAAAAACGTAATTTTTTTGAGTGTGGGATTGACGTTGCGTTACAGGCTAAAATGCTTGTGGTATAGCTATACCAACACGACTCGTAATATGCGTTCCTGGCTATTAAAGGGCCGCTAAACCCAAAATCTTTCTTTCATGATTCAGATAGAGAATAGAAATTTAAACAACATTACAATTTACTTCCATTATTTATTTTGCTTCATTTTTAAAATATCCTTAGTTGAAGAAAAAGCAATGCACATGGTGAGCCAATCACACAATGCTTTTATGTGCAGCAACCAATCAGCAGCTAGTGAGCATATCTAGATATGCTTTTCATCAAAGAATATCAAGAGAATAAAACAAATTAGATCATATAAGTAAATTAGAAAGATGTTTAAAATTGCATTCTCTTTCTAAATCATAAAAGAAAAAATGTGGCTGGCATGTCCCTTTAAGCTGAAATTGCATTTTTTTTTCAGCGTTAAAAGCTGCAACGCAAAACTCGTAATCTAGGTGAGTGTTTTTAGTGGGGTAGAGAATCACCTTTTTTAATGATGAGCAGCTGCATTCTTATTTGAAAGAGGGGAGCATGCCCTTTCATATGAAGGGTCACATTTCCCTCTATTTCAAACAGGGATGAAGATAGGGGCTCCATTAGAGCCCCCTCCCTCTAAGGTTAAACAGTATTTTAAATGCTGCTGCAGGTAATTTTACAGTGATCACCTGCAACTTACAGGGGCATTAAAAATGATGCCTTTAAATATTTTCACCAATCCACAAGTAGATTGTGCTATAAGATGTAGTATGTGGGATTGAGCAGTGCACGCCCTGAGGCAGCTAACATAACTGTTAACACAAAGGTCACCTGATAACCACCTTGACTCAATTACAAGTAGTCACATAGGGGATGAAATGCAAATTGGTATGTGACATTATCAAGGTGCGACTGAACACTAAGCATGCAAGCAGAGTCTCGTGTATTCACACAACAGCTGGTCCATAACTAAAGTAAAGGACAGAGCCCTGGATGTGGAGACATCCCTTGCTCGTATGTATACCTCAGGTAGATATCTTCATTTTGTGGAAGCGATAACAACTCTAAATACTTAAAGTATGGAGTTTTTGGTTATTATTAATAGCGTGAAAAATGGGAGATGCACTCTATTAGGAGCTGGGTTACCTTAAAATAAATTTTATGATAATCCTATACACACATACAGTATTTATGTAGAATAATATATTTATTTGAAAAAGAGACATACAAACAAAGATTGTGGTGTGATAGTATCTGTTTCAGTATCTATTAATTCAATTAGAGTGGATAGTGGAACAGATAATAAAGTACTTTCCTTTTGTACAAACAATATCCAATATAAGTGCAGAACCTTACCAGACCTCTGATCGCTTTAGAATACCATTTGTTTGAAGTTAGATTTGCTTTCATGTAAGAGTCGTCCACCTTTCAGCATTAAAGGATTCGATGATTCAATAAACTGTGCAGCATTTCTCACTGCTCTGAAAGATGGCGTCTTGGCTGTTACTCTAGAATTGGTTACTCACGTGTCGCTCCAGACGACGTGACCTGGTATAACCATTTGTGTAACTTAGTTTGCTTCTTGATTTGCATTGTTTATTATTACCTTGTCTATATACACCATGGGGCCTATTTATCAAGCCGTCAACCACAAATATGCTGGAATTCCACAGCGTAATTGTAGCAAGCCTGATTCCCCTTATTTATCAAACCCTACATACCGGCAAAAGTAGAATTTTGTGACGTAACATACGATCCGCTGGTCTCAGTCCGACACAGATCGATGCTTACGTCATTACAGATGTTCCGAATGCAAATTCAGCACTATCTGGCTACTTTTAAAACTTAACAAATTTCGACCAGGTACGCTCGGCACTATTGCGGCCCTGCGTACCTGGTTTTCAATCCGCCACCCTGGAGGCGGCGGATGCCATAGGAATCAATGGGAGTCTGAAAGCAGGGAAAGCTCATGTTCGCTGCTGCCCGATATCCCATTGATGCCTATGGGAGAATAAAATTATGTTTACACCTAACACCCTAACATATACCCCAAGTCTAAACACCCCTAATCTGCCGCCCCCTACACCGCCGCCACCTACATTATGTTATTAACCCCAAGCTGGCACCCCCAACACTGCCGCCACCTACATTATGTTATTAACCCCTAATCTGCCCCCCTACACCGCCGCCACCTACATTATGTTATTAACCCCTAATCTGCCGTCTCCAACGTCGCCGCCACTATATTAAATTTATTAACCCCTAAACCTAAGTCTAACCGTAACACAATCAAAGTGGTGGGGGAACAATTTAGGGTTGGGTGTTTGCACAATATATTCTTAATATTGAAACAAGTCACTTATCCACAAACTGCTTGCATATTATGGCAGTTACCACTTAGAAACAAATAGATACGGGAAAGTTGACCCCCACAACAAACCCCTGTTGTTTCAAGGATGAGGAACCTTCACACCAAGTATATAACTGAGGCAGTACTGAATAGTCCAAAAAGACTCACCACATTCCTGTTGCTAGGTGAAGTCCTCCTGCTCTCTCCTTGGTGTGGTATATCCGTAGCGGTATTTTCTCCACTTGTGCTTTACTTCCTTCACCTGATTTGCAGACGGCTGGCAGGTGCCTCCTGATGGTCTGAGACTGCCCAAGCAGTGTGGTATGGAATATTACCTCCGCAGCAAGGTATAAAAAGTAGAACTCGCTCTCTGTGCTCACTGTGGCCAGTGCTTAACAAATGTTCTGAGAAAGAAGGTTGTCAGGAGCATCAGAGTGTGAGTAAAAATAAGTTTTATTTAAACAAAAGGGTTTGAGTTACCCCAGGGTAAGAGATAAAATAAATGTAAATTGAAAAACAGTGACAAAAAAGGCTGACCGGTTTCAGCATCTGCCTTACTCCTAGCCTGCTTAAAAAACTGACTATTGGTTGTCAGTTTAAAAACCCATCCCTGCAATTCAATTGGTTCAAATATTCACACCTCTTTATAAATAAAATTACTATCATTAGCTACATTATTCCTATTTAAAACTAAATACTTACCTGTAAAATAAACCCTAAGCTAGCTACAATATAAATAATAGTTACTTTGCAGCCATCTTAGTGTTTATTTTTATTTTACAGGCAAGTTTTTATTTATTTTAACTAGGTAGAATAGTTATAAAATAGTTATTAACTATTCAATAGCTACCTAGCTAAAATAAATACAAAAGTACCTGTAAAATAAAACCTAACCTAAGTTACAATAACACCTCACACTACACTACAATTAAATACAATTAAAAAATTACATACAATTAACTAAATTACATACAATTATCAAAGTACAAAAAAAACAAACACTAAGTTACAGAAAATAATAAAAAAATTACAGAAATTTAAACTAATTACACCAAATCTAATAGCCCTATCAAAAAAACCCTAGCTTAAACTAAACTACCAATAGCCCTTAAAAGGGCCTTTTGCAGGGCATTGCCCCAAAGTAATCAGCTCTTTTACCTGTAAAAAAAATACAAACAACCCTCCCAACAGTAAAACCCACCACCCACACAAACAACCCCCCCAAAAAAAATACTATCTAAAAAAACCTAAGCTCCCCATTGCCCTGAAAAGGGCATTTGGATGGGCATTGCCCTTAAAAGGGCAGTTAGCTTTTTTGTGGCCCAAAGCCCTAACCTAAAAATAAAACCCACTCAATACACCCTTAAAAAAAACTAACACTAACCCCCTGAAGATCGACTTACCGGGAGACGTCTTCATCCAAGCCGGGAACAAGTGGTCCTCCAGATGGCAGAAGTCTTCATCCAGACAGCATCTTCTGTCTTCATCCTTCTGGCGCGGAGCGGGTCCATCTTCAAGACATCCGACGCAGAGCATCCTCTTTGGCTGACCCGACGAATGAAGTTTCCTTTATGTGACGTCATCCAAGATGGCATCCCTTAGATTCCGATTGGCTGATAGAATTCTATCAGTCAATCTGAATAAAGGTAGAAAAAAATCCTATTGGCTGATGCAATCAGCCAATAGCATTGAACTTCAATCCTATTGGCTGATTGGAACAGCCAATAGGACTGAGCTTGCATTCTATTGGCTGTTCCAATCCAATTCCGATTGGCTGATAGAATTCTATCAGCCAATCGGAATCTAAGGGACGTCACTTAAAGGAACCTTCATTCGTCGGGTAGTCGTCGGCCGAAGAGGATGCTCCACACCGGAAGGATGAAGATAGAAGATGCCGTCTGGAGGAAGACTTCTGCCGTCTGGAGGACCACTTCTGCCCGGCTTGGATGAAGACTTCTGCCCGTCTGGAGGACCATTTCTGCCCGGCTTGGATGAAGACATCTCCCGGTAAGTCGATCTTCAGAGGGTTAGTGTTTTTTAAGGGTGTATTGGTTTTTTTTTTTTTAAGGGTGTATTGGGGGGGAATTATTTTTAGGTTAGGGCTTTGGGCCGCAAAAGAGCTAACTGCCCTTTTAAGGGCAATGCCCATCCAAATGGGGGGGTTGTTTGTGTGGGTGGTGGGTTTTACTGTTGGGAGGGTTGTTTGTATTTTTTTTTACAGGTAAAAGAGCTGATTACTTTGGGGCAATGCCCCGCAAAAGGCCCTTTTAAGGGCTATTGGTAGTTTAGTTTAGGCTAGGGTTTTTTTTTTATTTGGGGGGGGCTTTTTTTATTTTGATAGGGCTATTAGATTAGGTGTAATTAGTTTAAATTTCTGTAATTTGTTTATTATTTTCTGTAATTTAGTGTTTGTTTTTTTGTACTTTAGATAATTGTATATAATTTAATTAATTGTATGTAATTTATTTAATTGTAGTGTAGTGTTAGGTGTTATTGTAACGTAGGTTAGGTTTTATTTTACAGGTACTTTTGTATTTATTTTATCTTTTTAAATGGGGTCACATGAACCTGTAAGTGGCCTGGGGCTGAGATACATGCAAATCCATATTCCTCAGCACCCTGGCTTCCTGTCTCCAACTACTAGGTAGCCCTGTGCCCTTGTGAAGGTGGTGACTTCAAAGGCCTGTAGGATGGATACAAATTTTCTCTGTGGAAAGGAATCACAAAGACAAAGGCGCCTCCTAGTGTAATACAGTTGGAGCAAGTGGAATAATGTGAATGCCAAATGGATACTCACAGATGTAGCAGCACTCCGTTGTGCTAATAGAGGCAGACTGGGAACTCACAGTGTCCCAGCTCACTAGAAGAACAAGATTACTGGTCTCTCCAATCTCCTATATGGACCAATTAAGCTCAGACTCTTAATTGAAGTTTTAAAAACTGCAATTTAATGGTATAGTAAAATACAAAGTGTCAAACAAATGACACTAATATAAAATGAATAATAACCTCCCACACAAAGTATTAACACCTAAACCACAAACCCACATATCGCAAAATAATAAAGTAATTCACCCCTAATCCGCACATAACCTAACATGTTAATCCCTTAACCATCAAGCACCCACATTGCAATAAACCTAATTACCCTATTAACCACTAAACCGCAAAAACCCCACATCACAATAAACCTAATTACCCTATTAACCCCTAAACTGCAAAACCCCCACATTGCAATAAACCTAATTACCCTATTAACCCCTTAAACCGCCAAAACCCACAACGCAAATAACTCATTAAATGTGATATACCTTTAAGGTATATCGCCGCCCTTATACAACTCCACCCTATTTAAGGAGCTCAATACAAGGATACCTTGCCTGAAAATTGCAGTAATGTGTTCAGCTAATAACTTTGTCTTATTAGTTATTTTCTCTTCAGGTCAATTCTGCATCTTAATCGCTATAACCGGGTTATACTTGTATAACTCTTATTCATTTGATCATTGTACCTGTGGTTAATCCATTCGTAGCTTATTTCAACCTTACAGCCAGGACCGGCTGTTATCCACCACCAGATCACTCCACTATCAGCTGTGACGGATCTCATTTCCCCGGCGTTCCGGAAGTCAGACACACTCACACTGGACACTGTAGCGGTTGGTAAAGTATCACTCTGGGGGAAACTTTTTATCACAAGGTACCACTCCATGTATTATCTCTTCCAGAGGAAATTTGTATATCGCTAAGAGGATAATCATGCTTGCTTCTTTGTAAACTGGCTGTACTTACATTATTTATGTGCAACTGAGTTATCGCAGCTTCTGTTTGCTATTTGTATATCTTTACCTTGCATTAACACGCAATCTAACCAACCTGCAAATATTCTGTTTAAGAATTATTTGAGTGAATGGAGAACTGTAAATATTTTACCTTTGAATGATTATGTGTGAGTGTGTGAAGATATTACATCCTGAAAACGGCAACACCAAGTTTATCTTTGTGGATTATAAATTCAATTGGAGATATATTCAAACCCGTGTGTGAATTCATTACTAACCTTAAAGAATTACCTCAGTATTAACTCCTTGTATCCAGGACTTTGCTTACTAACCTTGCTAAAACCTATTGTATTTATACTGGTGTCATATATTAACCCCTGAAGTCTCAGGAACTCTATCTAATCCAAGTTAGCTTTGCGAAATTATCTTCACTAACTCTAATGAGCCACAGTGTTTATCTTTACGATATCTATCTTTAATGCTTAGGCATTAGTTACAATCTATCTCGTGTTTATCCACAGACATTGTGTCTATCAATACCTAAATCTTCTTCAGTAATATGTCTCACTGTTCGTTCACCATTTAAACAAAGCTATTGTTCCTTGGTGAAAAGCAACAATGAGATACACAACTACTTGGGTAGTTTAAACTTCAAAGTATACTTACCCTTTGGGAAAATTACAAATACATATCCCACATTAAATTACTAAGCCCCCTAACCTAACACCCCCTAACCTAACACCCCAAAATTAAACCCAATTACCTAAATTAAACATCCAAAATTACAATTAAAATAAAAAACCTAACATTACTTTAAAAATAAAAAATAAGTTTAAATGAAACTAAAATTAAAAAAAATAAAAATGTCTAACATTACAGAAAATAATAAACAAATTATCAGAAATAAAAAAATTAAACCTAATCCCTATGAAAATAAAAAGCCCCCCAAAATAAAAACACTCCCTAATCTAATGCTACACTACCAATAGTCCTTAAAAGGGCTTTTTGAAGGGCATTGCCCTAAGTTAAACTCTTTTACAGTTACAAAAAATTCTAAGTCCCTCCTAACAGTAAAACCCACCACCCACCAAACCCCCCAAAATAAATAAACCTTACACTGAAAAACATAAACTATCCATTGCCCTGAAAAGGGCATTTGTATGGGCATTGCCCTTAAAAGGGCATTTAGCTCTTTTAAGAATTGCCCATCCCTAATTTAAATAAAATAAACCCCCCAAAAATTTTAAAAAAACCTAAGTCTAACCCCCAGGTTGGTACTCACGGTTTCTGAAGTCCAGCGGAGAAGGTCCTGTTCCAGGCGGTGAAGTCTTCCAAGTGGCAACCTCTTCTTTCTTCTTCCAGGAACAAGATGGTGTGGAGCGGAGGGCGGAGCTGAAGACCAATGACCGCGGAGCCGAAGACCGGCAACCCTGGAACTGAAGACCCGCGACCCTGGAATTGAAGACTGGCGACCGCGGAGCCATGAAGCATGGAGATCCGCTTTGTATGATCTCCGCCGAACACTGAATAGTAAATTCAAGGTACGCGATTAAAGATTGCGTCCCTTGAATTCCTATTGGCTGATTTGATTTTTCAACTTCAAATCAGCCAATAGGATGAGAGCTACTGAAATCCTATTGGCTAATTTGAACAGCCAATAGGATTTCAGTAGCTCTCATCCTATTGGCTGATTTGAATTTGAAAAATCAAATCAGCCAATAGGAATTCAAGGGACGCTATCTTTAATCGCGTACCTTGAATTCACTATTCAGTGTACGGCGGCAATCGGAAGAAGAGGATCCTCAACGCTCCATTGCTCCACAGTCGCTGGTCTTCAGTTCCGCCGTCGCCGGTCTTCAGTTCCGCCGTTTCTGGTCTTCAGTTCCGCTGTCCTGGATGAAGAAAGAAGAGGTCCCCGCTTGGAAGAAGATGTCACCGCCTGGAACAGGACCTTCTCCGCGGACTTTAGCAACCGTGAGTACCAACCTGAGGGTTAGACTTAGGTTTATCTAAAA
This sequence comes from Bombina bombina, assembly GCF_027579735.1. Taxonomy (NCBI): domain Eukaryota; kingdom Metazoa; phylum Chordata; class Amphibia; order Anura; family Bombinatoridae; genus Bombina; species Bombina bombina. The sequence goes on along the minus strand of NC_069500.1, from coordinate 1,235,840,938 downwards.
AAAAAAAAAAAAATTTAGATTACGGGTGGGCAGCAAAGAGCTTAATGCCCTTTTAAGGGCAATGCACATACAAATGCAATGAATAGTTTAGGTTTTTAGTGTTATGTTTTTTATTTTGGGGGGTTTGGTGGGTGGTGGGTTTTACTGTTAGGAGGGACTTTGTTTATTTTTAATGTAAAAGAGCTGTTTAACTTAGGACAATGCCGTAAAAAAAGCCCTTTTAAGGGCTATTGATAGTTTAGCATTAGATTAGGGGGTGTTTTTATTTTGGGGGGTCTTTTTTATTTTCATAGGGATTAGGTTGATTTATTTTTATTTTGGATAATGTGTTTATTTTTTCTGTAGTTCTATTTTTTATTTTATGTATTTACAACACATAGATTGCCCTCTGGGCAGGCTTACCAACTAGTTGAAAATAATGTAATTACAGCCTATGTAGCTATTCAAGGTTCTGGATGTGAAGGAAAGACACATATATTACAATAGAATGCTAAAACCTGGTCCAACCACTGCCACAGGCTGCATCTCTATCACTTATCCCTCTTCTTGGTTCTGCTTCTCTCTTTGGGCCTGATATTCAAGAGCTCGCAAATCAGGTGAGATGTTCTAAGACATCTCGTCAGTACGGAGAGGTCCTTAAATGTTATAAACACAAATTTTAGTTTGAAAGATGTTTATCTCATTATGCAGGGTTCTTGATGTGAAGGAAATACACCTACTTTACAATATAAGGTCTAAAAAAATCCCAAAGATTTTGCTTGAATTCTCTCCATGCCAGCGAGCTTTTGAAAATCCATTTGTCAGTACCCATCTCACTCATTTAACCGGACCCTGTCAGCCTTTAACATTCTTCAAAGTAACACTAACAGCTAGATTACGAGTTTTGCATTATGATTGAAAAAGCAGCGTTATGGCCCATAACGCTTCATTTTCCCTAACGCTGCTATCACGAGTCTTGTCACGCAACGCCAGTACCACACTTTAAAAAAAGTACTTTTTCAATGGGACTCCCATAGCGCCGGTATTACGAGTTTGCCTGGGAGGCCAAAAAGTGAGCGGTACACTCTATAACCACAAGATCCGTAATGCCATCTAAAGTCAGCAGTTATGAATTTTATGCTACAAAGCTGTAACATAAAACTCATAACTAAAGTGTTACAAAGTACACTAACACCCATAAACTACCTATTAACCCCTAAACCGAGGCCCTCCCGCATCGCAAACACTACAGGGAGTGCAGAATTATTAGGCAAATGAGTATTTTGACCACATCATCCTCTTTATGCATGTTGTCTTACTCCAAGCTGTATAGGCTCGAAAGCCTACTACCAATTAAGCATATTAGGTGATGTGCATCTCTGTAATGCGAAGGGGTGTGGTCTAATGACATAAACACCCTATATCAGGTGTGCATAATTATTAGGCAACTTCCTTTCCTTTGGCAAAATGGGTCAAAAGAAGGACTTGACAGGCTCAGAAAAGTAAAAAATAGTGAGATATCTTGCAGAGGGATGCAGCACTCTTAAAATTGCAAAGCGTCTGAAGCGTGATCATCGAACAATCAAGCGTTTCATTCAAAATAGTCAACAGGGTCGCAAGAAGCGTGTGGAAAAACCAAGGCGCAAAATAACTGCCCATGAACTGAGAAAAGTCAAGCGTGCAGCTGCCAAGATGCCACTTGCCACCAGTTTGGCCATATTTCAGAGCTGCAACATTACTGGAGTGCCCAAAAGCACAAGGTGTGCAATACTCAGAGACATGGCCAAGGTAAGAAAGGCTGAAAGACGACCACCACTGAACAAGACACACAAGCTGAAACATCAAGACTGGGCCAAGAAATATCTCAAGACTGATTTTTCTAAGGTTTTATGGACTGATGAAATGAAAGTGAGTCTTGATGGGCCAGATGGATGGGCCCGTGGCTGGATTGGTAAATGGCAGAGAGCTCCAGTCCGACTCAGACGCCAGCAAGGTGGAGGTGGAGTACTGGTTTGGGCTGGTATCATCAAAGATGAGCTTGTGGGGCCTTTTCGGGTTGAGGATGGAGTCAAGCTCAACTCCCAGTCCTACTGCCAGTTTCTGGAAGACACCTTCTTCAAGCAGTGGTACAGGAAGAAGTCTGCATCCGTCAAGAAAAACATGATTTTCATGCAGGACAATGCTCCATCACACGCATCCAAGTACTCCACAGCGTGGCTGGCAAGAAAGGGTATAAAAGAAGAAAATCTAATGACATGGCCTCCTTGTTCACCTGATCTGAACCCCATTGAGAACCTGTGGTCCATCATCAAATGTGAGATTTACAAGGAGGGAAAACAGTACACCTCTCTGAACAGTGTCTGGGAGGCTATGGTTGCTGCTGCACGCAATGTTGATGGTGAACAGATCAAAACACTGACAGAATCCATGGATGGCAGGCTTTTGAGTGTCTTTGCAAAGAAAGGTGGCTATATTGGTCACTGATTTGTTTTTGTTTTGTTTTTGAATGTCAGAAATGTATATTTGTGAATGTTGAGATGTTATATTGGTTTCACTGGTAAAAATAAATAATTGAAATGGGTATATATTTGTTTTTTGTTAAGTTGCCTAATAATAATGCACAGTAATAGTCACCTGCAGGCACAGATATCCCCCTAAAATAGCTATAACTAAAAACAAACTAAAAACTACTTCCAAAACTATTCAGCTTTGATATTAATGAGTTTTTTGGGTTCATTGAGAACATGGTTGTTGTTCAATAATAAAATTAATCCTCAAAAATACAACTTGCCTAATAATTCTCCCTGTATAATAAATGTATTAACCCCTAATCTGCCGTTCCTGACATCGCCGCCACTATTTAAATGTATTAACCCCTATTCCGCTGCTCCCCGACATTGTCGCCTTTATAATAAAGTTATTAACCCCTAAACCGCCACCCTCCTGCATCGCAAACACTATTTAGATATTATAAACCCCTAATCTGCCGTCCGCCTACACCGCCGCTATAATAAACCTATTAATCCCTAAACCGCAAGCCCCCACAACAAGATATACTAAAATAAACTTTTAACCCCTAAACTGAAAGCCCCCCACAACAAAATATACTACAATAAACCTATTAACCCCTAAACCGCAAGCCCCCCACAACGAAATATACTAAAATAAACTTTTAACCCCTAAACCTAACAACACCCTAACTTTATATTAAAATTACAATTTTCCTATCTTAAATTAAATTAAAACTTACCTGTCAAATTAAATAAATTAATTTTAAACTAACAATTAAACTATTATAATTATTAAACTAGCCCCCACAACAAGATATACTAAAATAAACTTTTAACCCCTAAACCGAAAGCCCCCCACAACAAAATATACTACAATAAACCTATTAACCCCTAAACCACAAGCCCCCCACAACGAAATACACTAAAATAAACTTTTAACCCCTAAACCTAACAACCCCTAACTTTATATTAAAATTACAATTTTCCTATCTTAAATTAAATTAAAACGTACCTGTCAAATTAAATAAATTAATTTTAAACTAACAATTAAACTATTATAATTATTAAACTAAAATTAAACTACCAATTAAATTAAACTAAACTACACATAAAAAAATCCTAACACTACTCAAAATTACTAAATTACAAAAAACAAATACTAAATTATGAAAAATAAGAAACAAATTATGAAAAATACAAAATAATTACACCTAATCTGATAGCCCTATCAAAATAACCCCCCCCCACACAAAATAAAAAAAACCCTAGCCTACAATAAACTACCAATGGCCCTTAAAACTGCCTTTTGTGGGGCATTGCCCCAAAGATATCAGCTCTTTTACCTATAAAAAAATACAAACAACCCCCCCAACAGTAAAACCCACCACCTTCACAACCAACCCCCCCAAATAAAATAACTATCTAAAAAAACCTAAGCTAACCATTGCCCTGAAAAGGGCATTTGTATTGGCATTGTCCTTAAAAGGGCATTTAGCTCTTTTACGTGCCCAGACCCTAAACTAAAAATAAAACCCACCCAAAAAACAGTTCTTGAAGTCCCACTTGAGGATCCATCCAGCCGGCGAAGTCATCATCCATGCAGCAAGAAGTCTTCATCCAGGTAGCCTCTTCGATCTTCATCCAGCCAGCGAAGTCCTCATCCAGGCAGCAAGAAGTCTTCATCCAGACGGCATCTTCTATCTTCATCCATCCTGTGAGTTTTTTTTTTTTTTGTAATGTTAGGTTTTAGTGTAAGGCAGGTTAGGTTTTATTTCACAGGTAAGTTTGTATTTATTTTAACTAGGTAGTTAGTAAATAGTTAATCACTATTTACTAACTTATCTACCTAGTTAAAATTAATACAAACTTACCTGTGAAATAAAAATAAAACCTAAGCTAGCTACAATTTAATTATTAGTTATATTGTAGCTAGCTTAGGTTTTATTTCACAGGTAAGTTTGTTTTTAGTTTAAAATAGATATTATTTAGTTAATAATTGTAACTTTAGTTTAGCTGTATTTTAATTATGTTAAAGTTAGGGGGTGTTAGGCTTTAGGGTTATGTTAGGGTTACGTTAAGGTTAGTGTTAGGTTTAGGGGTTAATGGATTTATTTAGTGGTAGTGATGTGGGAGGCCATAGGTTTAGGGGTTAATAACTTTAGTATATTGGAAGCGACATTGGGAGCGGCAGATTAGGGGTTTATAGTTTTATGTAGGTGGCGGCGATGTTGGGGTCGACTGATTAGGGGTTAATAACATTATGTAGGGGGCGGCGATGTTGGGGGTGGCACATTAGGGGTGTTTAGACTCGGGGTTTATGTTAGGGTGTTAGGTTTAAACATTAGTTTTATTTTCCCCATAGACATCAATGGGGCTGCGTTACAGAGCTTTTCATTCCGCGATCGCATGTGTTTTTAGACATTTTTTTGTCGGCTCTCCCCATTGATGTCTATGGGGAAATCGTGCACGAGCACTTAACAACAGCGCTTGATTTTGGTGCGGTATAGAGCTAACGCAACCATATCACCCGCACAAGCCTGCTTTTTTAAAACTCGTAAAACCTAATACCAGCGCTATAGGGAGAAGAAATAAGCATGCTTTTGTGGCAGTCGTTAAAATCTATAGCGTTAAATCTATAGCGCTCAAAATTCGTAATCTAGCTGTAAGTGATCAACCAAAGTAAAAATTATCTTAGAATTTAGTTATTTGTGTAATTGTGATATTATACTGCCCTATATATGAGGACTGTTCCATTTTCCCTACCAATTTGCTAACATAAATACATAAAAAATATAGATACGGCGGAGCCAGCGCTCAACTGAGATGGCTGCACAAGAGTGAGCTCAGTATCTCAATGAGGGCCAAGCCATAAATATTGGGACATAGTGGCGGACAATACGACTGCAGAATTCCCAGGAGGGTATAAGAATAGAAGCGGCAGCTTTGTATAACACTCCGGTGCATGTAAGGTGAAGTAGTGAGCACTTGAACATCTTACACCTCGCGCCATCAAGCAGATCTATATGGCCGCAGCGCAACTGCGTATATCTACTACTGGGGCCGTTGAGGCTAAGTGCAAAGGCTGGTAAGGACCTGAGATCACTGACCGGGTGACCGGATGGAAGAGGCCTGCTGTGTGTAACTCTGAGAGGTGAGAATAAGAGTCTGGAGGCGAGATGGTTACGCCATTGCAAGAGTGAGTAAAACTGCATGTTTGACTACAGACACAGAGGAGCAGGTGACTTTTACATATCCATGATTATACCTAAGATTTCTACACAGAACGGATAGCATGATTTGATGGGGACATTATAAGCTAGCTGATGTAGCAATAGCAAAAGAGAGCAGGCCTTCTCAGTAAACTGATTTTTAAGTGCGTCACAACAAGTGAAAGCAGCGTGATGCTTGGAGGACTGCAGATCAAAAGATAGGCCTGAAAGGGTCGAAGAGCAATATAAGAAATAAGTTAGAAATGCCTTGCAATGTACACTGAATGTAAGCGATTTAACTCAGAGTGGGCTTAAGATACTGCAGTCTCGCCATTATCAAGATACCACTACAGATATATCGAAATGGAAAGCCTTTAACTAGACAGTCACTAAAATTGAAAGACCTGCAGGCCTGTGCTTTTACATTAAAGGACAAGGAAACTCTCACAGTTTACTTTACTGGAATGGAGTGTAATGTTCTATAACTTGAATAGACGTTTGTGCTAGAGTGATTTTGAATCCCCTGAAAACCATTACAGGGCTGGAAATAAGAAAGCCTTAAAGTCAGAATTTTTATTTTATAATCCTCACTGAAGAAGTGTGCTAAACAATATGTCACCAAAAAAGGGCTCTAGAGGAGACAATTCAAGTAAGAAAAAGGTGAATGGAGTGCCTTCAGTTAATAAGTTTTTTAAGAGCCTTGAACCATCACAGACCCCAACATCATCTGAGTCTGATTCAGAGGCCTCTGGACACCCAGTTACAGTACCCAAAGCTTTACTTGATTCACTACCCTCAAAAAAGGACTTTACCTCTCTTGTACAATAGGTAAAACAATGTATAAGGGAAGAAATAGCAGACATAAAAAAAGACCTTACAGAGATGGGTCAAAGGGTAGATAAGTTGGAAGATGACTCAACTCAGCGACATAAAGCATTGCTTGATTTCTCCAGCAGGATGTCACAGCAAGACCTGACAATTCTACATCTTGAAAATAAGGTTGACGACTTGGAGAATCGGAGTAGGCGCCATAATATAAGGATAAGGGATATACCGGAGGAAATTCTTCCACAAGAGCTAGAGGGCTATGTACATAGTCTATTTGCACACTTGACAGATGAAGGAGGCGATTCTACCTATGCCCTAGATAGAGCACATAGAGCACTGAAGTCTAGGCCTTCGGAAGACCAACCACCAAGGGATGTAATTGTTAAGGTTACTAGTTATCCCGTAAAAGAAATGTTAATGAAAAAAGCGAGGCTCAAACACCCAATTAAATTCAAAGGCCTGAGTTTCCAGTTATTTGAAGATCTGTCCTCCAGGACCTTGCAAAAGAGAAGAGACCTTAGACCACTAACAGCCAAACTTCGTCAACAGAATATACCATATAGATGGGGACATCCATTCAACCTACAGATCCAATGGAAGGGCAGAAGAGTTTTTTTACCAATCTCCAGAAGACATTCCTGCAACTTGTAAGGAGCTGAAACTGGATCTTCCTGAACTGTCTGAGAACTCAAAGATGCCCTTAGAGGCTCGCGTCAGTAAAGATGCTCCACTGCCCCAGAGAATGGAGTGGCAGAAGGTGACAAACCGGAGGAGTGACAAACTGGTTGCTAAGCAAAATATTACTGGAGACACAGGACAAGAGACAACTTAAAGCATGCATGAGTATACTTTTATCTTATATCTGTTGCATTTGAAATGCCTTGTTGTAAGTTTTGCTGATTCCAGCATTGGAGTGTCCGAGGTAAGGTAATATATAGTTGTCACCTATGCTGTAACAAAGTTACCAACTATATACCCTGCCCTAGTCTCTATAGTCAAAGGAGTTAAAGTTAAGGTCAAAACCACATCCAGTAGAGACCATTTGATAACCTATATATTATGTACAGTGAAAGGTCAATATTTAAGTTTTCTAGTCACAGTAGGAAAATGTAATGTTAACCTGTGATGATGTGTGAGTACATAATGCCCCACAGAGCAATTGTCCGACTGTTTGAAATGCTCTCTGTTATGAGTGATATTTAATATTGTATTTTTAAATATGTGTGCTTGGCCCTAGTGGGCGATTTTCCCCCTTGCTGTTATTGTTTCTAGTGTAAAGCTTCTGTTCAAGAGGCCTTATGTTTCTAAATTACAACTGTTTTAATGTTCAAAATGTTTTTTTCTAGTATTGTTGTTAAGCCCAGGGATTGCTTATGCCATCTACACTGCCAGATTGCCTCAGCTGACTAAGAATAGTGAGTCGATATTAGTTTTCTGATGTCCACACAAGGTAAAGCTCAATATTTACACGTCATTACCCAAAATGTTAAAGGGTTCAATGCCCCGAGCAAAAGAGCGATGGCCCTACAGGACCTACATAAAAGGGGTGGTAGCATCCTTTTATTGCAAGAGACTCACTTTAAATTAAATAGCACACCAAAATATTTTTCTGCACAATATACCCAACATTTTCATAGTGTTCACCAGCAAAAAAAGATAAATGGAGTGAGTATCTTAATACATAGAACTGTCCCATTTAAATTATTACAAATTGACAAAGATAAGGAAGGTAGGTTTCTGTGTATAGTGGGTCTGTTGTATGGAAAGCCAATAACACTAGTTAACCTATATGCCCCAAATCAGCACCAGGATACGTTTTTCAAACAGGTTACCCGGAAAATTCAAGAAATATCTAAGGGACCCTTGATTGTTGGGGGGGATTTCAACATCCCATTAGTTCCTCCTATGGACAATTCCAGTTCAGCTAATTATATACCAAGCAAAGCCTCCAAATCTATCTGGCAATCTATCAAATTACTTTCTTTACATGACACTTGGCGCTACTTAAATCCTTCTAAAAAAGATTACACATTCTTCTCCCACCCACACAAAAGCTATTCTCGCCTCGACTATATTTTAACGGATCATATAGCTCTTGCTTACATAAAGCAATGCAATATAAAGCACACCACGTGGTCCGACCACTCTTTAGTAGAATGCCTTTTAGAATGGCCCTCTATGTCGATCCGCTCTTTTTGTTGGAGATTGGATGATTCTCTACTTCTTGACTCACAGGCAGTGGAAAATTACACTAAACAGATAGACACCTACTTCTCCATAAATAACACCCCAGAAACTAGTTTAGAAACAATATGGGAAGCGCATAAGGTGTACATGAGAGGGGAATTCATTAAGACTAAATCTACCAAACAAAGGGAGAACAGGAAAATATATCTGATTTTAGCGGGGTAGGTCTCAGAGTTGGACTATCTAGCAAAAATTAACCCTAGGGACGACAATAGAAGACAAACTCTCACTGAGAGAAGGGAACAATTAAATGATCATTTGCAATTTGACTCTCAGAGAAAACTTTTGTTCTTACAACAGAGGTTCTACGGGGAAAGCAATAAAACAGGTAAATACCTAGCTAGAGCCCTCAAGAAACAACAAAATAAACTGTACATCCACTCGCTATCTGCAAAATCAGCCTCTCAGATAGAGGATATGGTAGCTATTGCCAAAGCTTTGAAGAAATATTATCACACTCTTTATAACATTAATCCAGGGAGACCATCAGATATTCATAGAGAAAATTGTGACCGTTATTTAAAAGATATAGAACGCCCTCAAATCACGTCAGAAGATATGCAGACACTAGAACTACCCATTAGCATAGAAGAAATTCAAACAGCTATTTCAGACATGAAACCCAATAAAGCGCCAGGGCCAGATGGTTTCACTGCCCTCTATTATAACACTTTTAAGTCTCAGCTAAGCCTGCAGTTAGCATTGCTTTTAAATTCTATCTCGGATACTGGTAGGTTCCCAGACACTATGCTACAAGCGCATATCTCGGTTATTCCAAAACCAGGTAAACCACCCACGACACCAGCTAATTACAGACCAATCTCTCTGCTTAATACGGATATTAAAATTTACGCAAAAATATTAGCTACCAGAATTAGTGCTTTGCTACCCACACTGCTAGACGAAGACCAAGTGGGTTTTGTGAAAAATAGGGAAGCTAGGGATAATGTAGGTAAGGTGGTTACCATTATGGATCATATTAAAGTCACTAACACCGCAGCTGTCTTTCTCTCAACAGACGCGGAGAAGGCATTCGACAGGTTAGATTGGACATTTTTACACTCTACATTAATCAAATTTGGCTTCCCTACTAAATTTATCTCTCAAATTTTAGCTCTCCCCATGGCACAAGTTAGGGTTAATGATCTACTGTTGGATGCCTTCGAGATACGCAATGGGACAAGACAGGGATGCCCATTGTCCCCGTTATTATTTGTGCTTTCCTTGGAATCCCTAGCCGCTACGCTGCGTAAAAACCCTAATATAAGAGGAATAGAGATTCAGGATAAATCGTATAAATTGGCTATGTTTGCGGACAATGTTTTAATGACCTTGTCTAATCCAATAGAATCATTAATAGGGACCCAGGAGGAACTGCTTGAATATAAGGAGGTATCCAATTTTTCGGTTAATCTATCTAAATCAGAACTATACCCTATAAACGTCCCGGCAGACATTATGAGGGATTTAAAGGCAAATAGCCCATTTAGAATTAATTGTACAACTCTGAAATATTTAGGAATACAGCTAACTTCAGATGAGGACAAATTACGTAAACTAAATTATGGAAGACTTCTCACGGAATTTCAATTATTAACTTCGCGATGGATGCCAAAGCAGAATATATCATGGCTAGGTAGAATCGCAGCAACAAAAATTACTTTATTGACGAAGGCGCTATATATCATACAGGCGTTGCCCATAGGGGGTATAAATAGAGACATACATAAATTGCAGAAAATATTAAACTCATACATTTGGCAAGGAAAACCGCCTAGACTCTCTCAGGGTATTTTATATGCTCCCAGAGTGGGGGGGTCTAGGGGTCCCTAATTTACATTGGTACAAGACTGCAGCATCTCTGGGTAGAGTTGTAGACTGGTGCAGACAGAACACACATTCCCACAAAAAATTGGTTCACCTAGAGGGACAATTACTAAATGTATCACATATGAGCGAGATGTGCTGGACCCCTTTGGCGCCCACAACCCAACTAAATACTGTATAGGTAAAAAATACACCATTTCTAATGAGACCTGGTTAAATTGGATGACCTATAGACATAAATTCCCCAAAATATCCACACAATACTCACCATTTACAACAGTGATATACAATAGGGAATTGGGGGACTCTAGACCTGGGACTAGGAAAAATCAGAGGACGGTAAATAGTCTGAGTAGCCTAAAAGATCTAATACCAATTCACAATATCATGCAGGAGGGCACACTACTGAGTAGGCAGGCTCTGAGGGAGCAAGGTTACGATTATTTCCATACTTTGTTCACTTATAATCAAACAAGACATTATATATATACACATAAATATAAGAAGGATTTTCTACAACCATTAACAACATTTGAGACTCTATGTCTGGGTATTCCACACGCAAAGAATGGTATACTGTCTACAACAAAATGCTTATAGAAACACACCTCCCACTTAGACCTGCATATGTGCAGAAATGGGAGAAAGAAATGAACATACAGATATCTATGCCACAATGGAAACGATGGTCATACTCCACGGCAAAGTCTTCACACTCATCCTCGTATTTGGAAACCAACATGAAAATCCTAATGAGGTGGTATTTGACCCCTAATAGATTGAAGCATATGTTTAAAAATGCGAGCAATAAGTGTTGGAGAGGATGCGGCCAAGAGGGTACTATGTACCATATCTGGTGGGAGTGTACACATCTAAGCTCATTCTGGAGGGAAATATACACAGAAATAGGAAAAGCCACGGGAGTCACATTGGAGTTCTCCCCCACTCTAGTTTTTTTTAATGACCTATCCAGTATTACATGTAAATTAAGGCGCAGTCTAACCCAGATTATGATTAATGCTGCTAAAAAAATGATCCCAAGGCTCTGGAAATCCTCTCGTATACCAACACTAGCAAGTTGGAAGCAACAAGTGGATCTTATAATCAAAATGGAGAGGTACTTTTATTTCTCCACTAAAAGGTTAAATGAGTATTACAACATTGTTTTTCTTTGGGAACAATATAAATTCGCTATAGAGCGGAACTAGAGGGAGGAGGCTTAAAGTTGCTACATATTAGAATGAAAGGGAAGCTAGATTAGTGCATCAACTATACATAGGTGCATAGTATATGAATGAAAATCAATCAATGCAGAACGTTTTGGGTTATATATACACTTACATCTGACCTACCATGAGCTTGGACAGATGAGGCATGAGCTGCAATATATCCCTGGGCTACCACACGAGGATGCAAATTGACATCTTCGTAATTTTGTCATTGTAAGATTCATATCAAAGTGTATTTTGTTTTTGTTGTTGTTTCTTTTATTTCTTCCAAGTTTCTGTTTCTCATCAGAAGTTGCTTGACATACATGTTTAAAACAGAATGTTTTGTATCAATAGGATATGTGTATTTATTCATAAGAACCACAAGAGCCGCTAGAGACTTGTAAAAAGAACTGTTTATTTTATCTCATTTTATTTGGCGGTCGTCTTACAACATGAATGTATAAAGTACATTGTGATGCTGAAATTCTGTATATCTGATGCATGTAAAATAAAAATAAAATATTTAAAAAAAAAATATATATATATATATAGATACAAGGGGGGGGCGGAGCAAGCAGCCGACCAAGATGGCTGCACTTCACTGAGGCTCCGTATTCAGACCGGGTGTCTAAGCTTCTAACAGCTCGGAATCCTTCAACTGACCGACAGCATCTAGCCGAAGATTGCATCTGAAACTCCGGCAGCTAAATCAAGTGTCCGATAGCTCACTTCTGAGACCACTTCGTCACTTTTGGAGGCTATTGGACTTGCGGCCCTCATCACAGCTCCGGTCTCGGACAAACTACACAAGCTACACCAGCTACCTAACAGCGATCCCAGCCACAAGCCATACCTGCTAACAGCGTTTGGAGGCTACAGCATTGATCTATATAAACAGGCTGCTCGACGTGGTCTCTCCATGCTCAGTACAAGTGGCGGTTGGTAAGAAATATACACCGCACACATTATGCCACGCTCCAGCCTGTCAGGAAACATTGGTCAAACTAGGAGACACTATAGGAGGGGTACTTATCTTTTACAAAAGTCTGCATGAGACACAAATACAACGAACAACAGGCACTTGATATAACACACTTTTACAACACATACTAAGTAAGTGCATGCGGTAAACAGAAGGTCCTAAATCCCAGACTGCTCTTAAAAGTAACCTTAAGATAGGAACTGAAAATTAAGAGCAGCACAGACGCTGAAATACTACCACAAAGTGAAATGTTTGTTGTACTCCACAGAATAAAGTGTGATGCATTTACAAAATGAGTTAAAGGCCTACCAGGCACCGGTTGAAATACCACTGCACTTGATCCTCCTGTTCTATGAGGCACGGTATATGTGACATAGCTCACTTTAGCACTACTAATACACCAGTTATGTTGTTCCCTAGCGCAATTGGACTGTAGAATAAATAAGTGCCCACTGGTCATCTACAACGTCTTTTAGCGCCATTAATTACCTCATCAGTAGCCATCTGACCTGCATCAGTTTTCTGTACCATTTACGAACTAAGCATAAAAATAACACAGCCCAAGCGCCGCAAGCGTAGGTGGCTAAATATTTACCACGTGGGGTGAGCCCTGTGTACCTACTTATTTATTACGTAAAATAATCAATACATCATTCTCCAGACACATACCCCCGTCCCTTTTCCCGTCACACTGAGTGGTGACAGGTCATATCCCCTTTGCCTTTTCCCGAGATCACCCTGGGAGGGTAAAATCCCTAGGGGGTATAGTGTCTTCCGCCACCACAAAACTATTGCAGAAAACAAGCAACAGAAAGAGACAACATGTCACAAAGAAAGAATCTCCACCAAGATAAACCACAGAAGTCATCACAAAATAGCCAAGGCACAGTGCATACCTTCTTTAGGCAAGCAGACCAAAATCCTAAAAACAAAGAAGTTGAGCTCTTGCAGAACACCACAGAAGAAGATCAAGACAATATGCAGTCCAATGTGGATGAAGGGCCAGCTATAATCCAGACACATGATGATGACACACCGATCACATATCAAGCCATGGCAGCCTTAATAGAACAGGTTAAATCCTGCATTAAAGATGAATGTGCCAACCTAAAAAAAAGAGATAAATGAACTTGGTCACAGGGTTGATACTCTAGAGGAACATGAATATGAAGTATCGCAAAAACTGGCGAACCTCTCCACCAATCAGTCACAACAACTCCAACATATAACTGATCTGGAAGATAAAATTGACGATTTGGAAAATCGTACTAGAAGAGGCAATCTCCGCTTTAGGGGAATCCCAGAAACAGTTATGAATCACAAAATCAGAGAATATCTACAGGCTTTATTTACTGAAATACTAAGAGATATCACTACTGAAAATGTAGAGATTCCCTTAGACAGGGCTCACCGAACACTTCGCCCAAAGCCACCTGATGATTCTCCTCCAAGAGACATAGTGGTGCACTTCCAAAACTACAGACAAAAGGAAGAAATATATAATGCGGCCAGGAAAAGTCAAACTATAAATTTTCAGGGTCATAAAATTCAAGTATATCAGGACCTATCCCAAAGAACATTGCAAAAGAGAAGGGACTTTCAGGTTTTGACATCTCACCTGCGTGCATTGCACATCCCATATAGATGGGGTTTCCCTACTTCAGTGATAGTAACGAAAAACGTAAGGAAGACTGAGTGCCGATCCATTAAGATATGTCTGTTGATGGTGGAGCAGCTGAGAGCTACATTAGACAAATTGCAAAGATGCTGATAGAGTTTCTATAATTAGTCAACTTCGGTCAGAGGTACCCTCAGATAAAAGGCCGTTGATAGGCTGAATGAATAATCTTTATATACCCCCAAGCCACTAAGACACCCGGTTTGTAATAAAAAGCTCCCAAATCAAAACTAAAATTGAATTTAAAATTAAATTCATAACTGCAATTTATTTTAGCATTGTTGATATTACTATTGATATACACATTGCTACCCATTCCAATCTTCTTTTCTAGAGTTATACCTTTCCCTTTTCCCCAATTTATTTGGTTTCCTATCATTTAAATACTTCATCTCCCAACACCTGTTTTCCCCCAATACTGTAAACAGATACTCCTAAAATTCCCCAGTATCCTAGCTGGTTCTCCTTAACCTCTTAGTTTATCTGCACAAAACACCTGGTTTTATAATGGCTCACCCATCTCATCTAAGAGCAGAAACTCTACACATAGCTACACAAAATGTTAAGGCTTTTCTCTCAGCAGAGAAACGCTCTATCGCATTTCACGACTTTTACAAAAGAAAAATAGATATCGTTATGACCCAAGAAACACACTTCAAGAAAAATCACGAACCTACACTGTCTAAGAGATATTTTGAACAAAATTTCTGTAGCTCAGGTATACATAAGAAAAATGGAGTTAGCATTTCATTCAGACGAAACTTTCCCTTTGAACTACTACAAAAACACTCTGATAAAGAAGGTAGAATCTTAATCCTAATTGGCTTATGCTATGGTGCCCCAATTACTCTAGTTAACATCTATGCCCCAAACAAACCTACACCCAACATTTATAAACCTCTCATTAATACAATATTGGATATGGCTAAAGGACCGATTATTGTCGGAGGAGATCTCAACTTCCCCTTAAATCCGACATTAGATACGTCTAACGGGAGGTCTTATTTACGAAATAATACCCTTAAGTCTAACTGTGCAGCCCTACAAACTATCAATCTATTTGACACTTGGAGAATAGTACACACGGACAGAAGAGACTACACTTTTTTCTCACACCCACAACATTCATACTCCAGGCTAGACTATATCCTATGCGATCAAACTCTCCTCTCAACTCTTGTACACTCAAAGATCACTCATACCTCTTGGTCAGACCATAGTATGGTCTCTACTATATTCAAATGGTCCAGTAAACCTTGCAAAACACATTTAATTGGAGACTTAATGATCACCTGCTTACTGACCAGGAAACAGTGGACGACATTAAAAAACATTCTGACAAATATTTTTCCTTAAACAAACCCGAAGACACGCCATTCGCAAACAATTGGGAGGCCTATAAATGCTATATATGGGGGTTATCATAAAACATAATGCTAAGCAACGCAAAAAATATACAGCTCAATACACTTCTTTGACTGAAGACCTGTCCACCTGTGAAGCTGCACTTAGAGCGGATCCTTCCTCTGTTCCTAATCTTACCAAATTAACTAATGCAAGGGAAAACCTTAATAGATTCCTTATACAGAAAGCTCATATGAGGGCGCTGACTACCAGATCTAAGTTTTTCGTAGAAAGTAATAAGGCGGGTCGACTATTAGCCAAGTCCCTTAAAAAACAAAGAATCTCCAATTTTATTAAAGCAATTAGAAGACACTCAGGTGAGGTCACTCACACAAACGAAGAAATTATTAACACATTCGTTTCCTACTATACGAATTTATACAATATAAAAGGTGCCACAGCACTAGATAGGAGAAGAAACTTAGAATCATATTTAGCCGCTGTTTATAAACCTTCCATTACTGATGAGAATAAACAATTCTTAGATTCCCCTATTACCCTCCGAGACATCAATTTAGTAGTACAATCTCTGCCAAATGGCAAATCACCGGGCCCGGATGGTCTCACAGCAAAATTCTACCAACTCTTACAGAAACAGATAAACCCCCATCTTCTTTCACTCTATACTGACATAGACCATGGTAATACCCTCCCTAGCTCCCTTTTAGAAGCAATGATTACAGTTGTCCCAAAACCAGGTAAAGCTAGAGACATAGTTGGTAACTATAGACCAATATCACTTATAAATATAGACATGAAAATATACGCCAAAATCCTAGCTAATCGAATGAACATGATTTTGCCCAACATCATACGCCAAGATCAGGTGGGCTTCATTAAAGGACGAGAGGCGAAGGACAACACTATAAGATTGCTCCACTCGGTACAACATGCACATCATAACCACACGCCCCTAATTTTGCTTTCTACAGACGCTGAGAAAGCATTTGACAGGGTGGACTGGTCAATTCATGTGATCCTTACTTTAAAATCTCCAGCTACTTCCCTACCTGCTCTGGTAGAGACACTGGAGAGATATAAACAAGTCTCCAACTTCTCCATTAACATGGAGAAGTCAGGATTGATGCCGATTAATCTAACACCCAGGGAAATTCTGACCATATCAAAGCAAACGAAATTTGTACTTACCGACAAACTTAAATACCTGGGCTTAATAATCCCTAAAGATACCCATAAACTATTCTCCGATAACTTCCCTACCCTCCAGAATAGTGTCAAAAACTTATTAGAGTCCTGGCATAGGCAGGGACATCTATCATGGCTAGGCCGGATCAATACAGTAAAAATTATGGTAGCCCCCAAGTACTTATACCTATTTCAAACCTTACCTATAGCCATACCTAAATCTTACCTTCAGACACAACAAAAGATGATAAACTCTTTTATTTGGTCCTATAAATGCCAGCGAATTGCTCAACACACTATGTACCTTAGCAAGGAAGACGGAGGTCTTAACGTCCCCAATCTTGTGAACTATTATAAAGCGGCACACTTGGCCAGAATAGTGGCTTAGAACAACTCTGCCTCTTCGAATGTATGGATACAGATGGAGAGTCACCTATCCCAGGTTAGTCACATGAGAGATCTACCCTGGATCCCTAGAGACTCTAGATCTCACATTATACAACACAATGACTACATAAAAACTACTCTGGCAATATGGGATGAAGTGATCACACATATAAAAGGAATTTCAACAACAATATCCCCCCTAACCCCCATTCTCCGATATCATTTATTTCTAAAACACAGCCTTCTCACCCATACTAATGCTAACAAGCTCCTACTAAACCTTCCAATATATTTAATAACTACCCCTCTGGGTGTTAAAGATAGACTCTCACTTAATGAGGAGTTGGGGCCACCATTCCACTGTTGGTACGCATACCTACAAATCAGACATGCAATCAATCACAGCCCACACAGAACAGAAATACTGAGACCACTAACTCCATTTGAGCAGTTATGCACCAACCCAAAAAACACGAGAGCACATCTCTCTCAGATATATAAAATCTTCAGAGGTTCCTTCCCTGAGAAACGCCCGACATACTTGCTGAGATGGTCAGAAGAGTTACACACAGAATTGGATGCAGAGGTCTGGAAACGCTGTTTTCGGTACACCCACTCCTCTTCCACCTCCTTAATTATGTCTGAACTAAATGATAAGATACTAGCCAGGTGGTATCTAACTCCACAGCGCCTGCGGGTTATATACCCCACCGCTTCCTCCAGCTGTTGGAGGAGGTGCGGAGACGAAGGTACCTTAACTCATATTTGGTGGTCATGCCCGAACCTAGGTGACTTCTGGAACCAGATAGAGAGGCACATAAACAAAGTCTTGAATATGAATATCACACTTTCCCCACAGATCGTCCTCCTCAGTCACATCCCAAAGCTCTCTTGCACTTACCGTAAGAAACTACTTTGTTTAATGTTAACTTGTGCTAAGAGACTAATCCCCAGATTATGGAAAACACAAGAGATACCCACTATAGCCCAATGGAGATCAGAAGTGAACCATGTACTTACGTTAGAGAGAATGTATTTTTGCTATCTGTGGAAACAGGACACAATATCAAACATCCAATTTATTTGGGAACAAGGTGTTCCCGATGACGCATGAGCTGCTAACAAAACAACTGCCATATAGAGTTGAGAACTGTTTATAACCCACTCCCCATAATACCATATCAATGGTCTTCATACACCTATAATGCTTCTAACCAACTAGGATACTCCCCCTCTTCCTAAATCCACCTAACCCTCCTCTCATCCCCTCTCCTCAAAAGAATTCCTTTGAATTTTTTCCCTTCCACCCACAAATGTTGATATTTTGTTATGATTTATCTTTATCATTAATTACTCTTGAAAATACCTAAGAAAATTAGGTCATTGATTGTTAATGTTTATGATTCTTGCAAACTGATCTTATGCTGATGTCTCAAATTGTAACTATATTCTAAGTTTGGATATGTATCAATGTACCGATTTTCAATAAAAATTATTTAAACAAAAAAAAAATATAGATACAAGGTAGTGATACAATAAAATACAATGAAACAATACAGTGAACTTCAAAAAAGTGCAAATAGAACTAAAACTAAAAAGTGAACCACCATATATCACCAAAAAATGGAATACTTAAAAAAAAGTGAAGACCCAGGTCCATATGACATAATCTTCAATAAGCTATACAATATTCTTTGTTCCAGGATTCCCTAAATGAAATAGAGAGCAAGACTTATAGGTCAGTATGGTAAGTAATATCTCTAAAGACTTGGTTGCAGGAATACTCGCATTTTTTAGATTATTTTTGCCATATGGACCTGTGTCTTCACTTTATTTATGTATTCCATTTTTTGGTGATATATGGTGGTTCACTTTTTATTTTAGTACTAACATAAATACATGTTTTTAACAGTTTGATTCAACTAGATCCTGAATTTATCAATCATTTTTTTAGTGAACTTAATGTTTGTGCATGTTATATAAAATGACATAATATTGTTATAGTGTATTTTCACATTTTATTGGCTAGGTAGGGTTTGTATTTATTTGAATGTTTACAGTGCATTACTATATTACCTGAAGCAGAAGAGATACATACAAAAAAAATACAAACAAAAATCCATTGGCTAGATTACGAGTTTTTCGTTTTGAGCTGTGCGGTGCTAATGAGCAGTTTTCCCTCACCGCTCACTTGCCTGCAGCACTGGAATTACGGATTTTCATAAACCCGGGGTTAAAAGACAAGAAGTGAGCGTAGAGCAAAATTTTGCTCATTACCGCACTCCAATACCAGCGCTGCTTAAAGGGACACTGTACCCAAATTTTTTCTTTTGTAATTCAGATAGAGCATGCAATTTTAAGCAATTTTCTAATTTACGCCTATTATCAATTTTTCTTCGCTCTCTTGCTATCATTATTTGAAAAAGAAGGCATCTAAGCTTTTTTTTGGTTTCAGTACTCTGGACAGCACTTTTTTATTGGTGGATGAATTTATCCACCAATCAGCAAGGACAACCCAGGTTGTTCAACAAAAATGGGCTGGCATCTAAACTTACATTCTTGCATTTCAAATAAAGATACCAAGAGAATGAAGAAAATTTGATAATAGGAGTAAATTAGAAAGTTGCTTAAAATTTCATGCTCAATCTGAATCACAAAAGAAAATTTTTGGGTACAGTGTCCCTTTAAGTCAGTGGTGAGCTGGTCGTACGTGCTCGTGCACAATTTCCCCATAGGAATCAACAGGGAGAGCCGGCTGAGAAAAAGTCTAACACCTGCAAAAAAGCAGCGTAAAACTCAGAAACGCAGCCCCATTGATTCCTATGGGGAAACTTAGTTATGTCTACACCTAACACCCTAGCATGAACCCCGAGTCTAAACACCCCTAATCTTACACTTATTAACCCTAATCTGCCGCCCCCGACATCGCCGACAGCGACATCATATTTATTAACCCCTAATCTGCCGCTCCGGACACCGCCGCCACCTACATTATACTTATGAACCCCTAATCTGCTGCCCCCAACATCGCCGACACCTACATAATATTTATTAACCCCACATCTGCTGCCACCAACATCGTCGCCACTATAATAAACATATTAACCCCTAAACCGCCACACTCCCGCCTCGCAAACATTATTTAAATATTATTAACCCCTAATCTGCCGTCCCTAACATCGACGCCACCTACCTACATTTATTAACCCCTAATCTGCCACCCTAAACGTCGCAGCCACTATACTAAATGTATTAACCCCTAAACCTAAGTCTAAATCTAACCCTAACAACCCCTAACTTAAATATAATTTAAATAAATCTAACTAAATATTCCTATCATTAACTAAATTATTCCTATTTAAAACTAAATACTTACCTATAAACCCTAAGCTAGCTACAATATAACTAATAGTTACATTGTAGCTATCTTAGGGTTTATTTTATTTTACAGGCAAGTTTGTATTTATTTTAACTAGGTAGAATAGTTATTAACTAGTTATTAACTATTTAATAACTACCTAGCTAAAATAAATACAAAAGTACCTGTAAAATAACACCTAACACTACACTATAATTAAATACATTTACTAAATTAACAATTAAATAAATTAAATTAAATTAGCCAATAGAATGCGAGCTTAATCCTATTGGCTGACTGGATCAGCCAATAGGATTGAACTTCAATCCTATCGGCTGATTGCATCAGCCAATAGGATTTTTTCTACCTTAATTCCGATTGGCTGATAGAATTCTATCAGCCAATCGATATCTAAGGGACGCCATCTTGGATGACGTCACTTAAAGGAACCTTCATTCGTCGGGTAGTTGTCGAATGAAGAGGATGCTCCGCGTCGGATGTCTTGAAGATGGACCCGCTCCACGTCGAATGGATGAAGGTAGAAGATGCCGTCTGGATGAACACTTCTGCCCGTCTGGAGGATCACTTCGCCCGGCTTGGATGAAAACTTCTCCCGGCTTCGTTGAGGACTTTGGCCCAGTTGGATGAAGACTTCTGTCACTTCCTTGAGGATGGATGTCCGGTCTTCAGAACTGTAAGTCGATCTTCAGGGGGTTAGTGTTAGGTTTTTTTAAGGGTGTATTGGGTGGGTTTTATTTTTAGGTTAGGGTTTGAGCCGCAAAAGAGCTAACTGCCCTTTTAAGGGCAATGCCCATCCAAATGCCCTTTTCAGGGCAATGGGGAGCTTATATTTTTTTAGATAGTATTTTATTTGGGGGGTTGGTTGTGATGGTGGTGGGTTTTACTGTTGGGGGGGTTGTTTGTATTTTTTTTTACAAGTATAAGAGCTGATTACTTTGGGGCAATGCCCTGCAAAAGGCCCTTTTAAGGGCTATTGGTAGTTTAGTTTAGGCTAGGGGGGGTTTATTTTGGGGGGCTTTTTTATTTTGATAGGGCTATTAGATTAGGTGTAATTAGTTTAAATATCTTGTAATTTGTTTATTATTTTCTGTAATTTAATGTCTGTTTTTGGTACTTTAGCTAATTTAATTTAATTTATTTAATTGTTGTTAATTTAATAAATTTATTTAATTATAGTGTAGTGTTAGGGGTTATTGTAACTTAGGCTAGGTTTTATTTTACAGGTGCTTTTGTATTTATTTTAGCTAGGTAGTTATTAAATAGTTAATAACTATTTAATAACTATTCTACCTAGTTAAAATAAATACAAACTTGCCTGTAAATTAAAAATAATCCCTAAAATAGCTACAATGTAACTATTAGTTATATTGTAGCTAGTTTAGGGTTTATTTTATAGGTAAGTATTTAGTTTTAAATAGGAATAATTTAGTTAATGATAGGAATATTTAGTTAGATTTATTTAAATTATATTTAATTTAGGGGGTGTTAGGTTTTACTTAGGTTAGACTTAGGTTTAGGGGTTAATACATTTAGTATAGTGGTGGTTAGTGATGTCGCAAACCTAAAAATTTTGGTTCGCGAATGGCGGACTCGAACTTCCGCCACTGTTCACGAACCGGCCAAACCGCCATTGACTTCAATAGGCAGGCGAACTTTAAAACCCACAGGGACTCTTTCTGGCCACAATAGTGATGGAAAAGTTGTTTCAAGGGGACTAACACCTGGACTGTGGCACGCCTGAGGGGAATCCATGGAAAACCACCACGGAAAATTACATAGTTGATGCAGAGTCTGGTTTTAAGCCATAAAGGGCCTAAATCACCTAACATTCCTAAATTGTTTGGAATAACGTGCTTTAAAACATCAGGTATGATGTTGTATCGATCAGGTAGTATAAGGGTTACGCCCACTTCACAGTGACAGACCAAACTCCCCGTGTAACGCACCGCAAACAACCGCAAACAGTCCATTTGCACAACCACGAGATAGATAGATTTGATAGATAGATACATAGATTACATAGATCAATAGATGCAATATACATATGATAGATACAAATTACATAGATCAATAGATGCAATATACATTTGATAGATATGAATTACATAGATCAATAGATGCAATATACATTTGATAGATACGAATTACATAGATCAATAGATGCAATATACATTTGATAGATACGAATTACATAGATCAAAAGATGCAATATACATTTGATAGATACGAATTACATAGATCAATAGATGCAATATACATTTGATAGATACGAATTACATAGATCAAAAGATGCAATATACATTTGATAGATACGAAATACATAGATCGATAGATGCAATGTACATTTGATAGATATGAATTATATAGATCAATAGCTGCAATATACATTTGATAGATACGAATTACATAGATCAATAGATGCAATATACATTTGATAGATATGATTTACATAGATCAATAGATGCAATATACATTTGATAGATACGAATTACATAGATCAATAGATGCAATAAATATTTGATAGATACGATTGATAGTTAGATAGATTTGATAGATAAATAGATAAATTTGATAGATATATAATTTCCCTGACAGAGAATTACAATAAGACATGCGGTCTGAGACCCATGGTAAGGTTCCTAGAGGCAGTTGCGCCGCCAGGGGACGTGTATATGGCATGGATTTTCGGAACCGAGAGATGGAAAAAGATGCTTGGTCGGTCCTCCTGCTTCAAATTTGGGGCACTGCGTGTGCAATCAATTGTGCCACCAGATATGAGTGGGGTGTTAAGTAGTACTATTCTTAGCAGTTTAATACCTGTTGCTCCCCCTATGGGGGGCGGTGTATATGGCATGGATTTTAGGAACCGGGAGATGGAAAAAGATTCTTGGTCAGTCCTCCTACTTCAAATTTGGCCGAAACACAAGTGGCTGTCACAAAATAGTCTGGCCACAAGATAGATAGATTTGATAGATAGATACATAGATTACATAGATCAATAGATGCAATATACATTGGATAGATACAAATTACATAGATCAATAGATGCAATATACATTTGATAGATACGAATTACATAGATCAATAAATGCAATATACATTTGATAGATACGAATTACATAGATCAAAAAATGCAATATACATTTGATAGATACGAATTACATAGATCAATAGATGCAATATACATTTGATAGATACGAATTACATAGATCAAAAGATGCAATATACATTTGATAGATACGAATTACATAGATCAATAGATGCAATATACATTTGATAGATAAGAATTACATAGATCAATAGATGCAATATACATTTGATAGATACGAATTACATAGATCAATAGATGCAATATACATTTGATAGATACGAATTACATAGATCAAAAGATGCAATATACATTTGATAGATACGAATTACATAGATCAATAGATGCAATATACATTTGATAGATACGAATTACATAGATCAAAAGATGCAAAATACATTTGATAGATACGAATTACATAGATCAATAGATGCAATATACATTTGATAGATACGAATTACATAGATCAATAGATGCAATATACATTTGATAGATACAAATTACATAGATCAATAGATGCAATATACATTTGATTGATACGAATTACATAGATCGATAGATGCAATATAATTTGATAGATATGAATTACATAGATCAATAGATGCAATATACATTTGATAGATACGAATTACATAGATCAATAGATGCAATATACATTTGATAGATACGATTGATAGTTAGATAGATTTGATAGATAAATAGATAGATTTGATAGATATATAATTTCCCAGACAGAGAATTACAAAGACGTGCAGTCTGACCCCCATGGTAAGGTTACTTCCTTTTGCAGGGGACGTGTATATGGCATGGATTTATGGAACCGGGAGATGGAAAAAGATGCTTGGACACCCAGTACAGGTCGTTCTCCTTCAGCCTTTTTATACGAGGGTCCCCGACCCTCAACATGCACGACAGCATGAAAGACCCCATATGCCATGACTTCCTTTTGCACAATCGAGTACAGGTATGGCATCGATTTTAGGAACCCGGAGATAATTTTTAGGAACCGGGAGATGGAAAAAGATGCTTGGACACCCAGTACAGGTCGTTCTCCTTAAGCCTTTTTATACAAGGGTCCCCGACCCTCAACAAACACGACAGCATGAAAGACCCCATATGCCATGACTTCCTTTTGCACAATCGAGTACAGGTATGGCATCGATTTTAGGAACCCGGAGATCATTTTTAGGAACAGGGAGATGGAAAAAGATGCTTGGACACCCAGTACAGGTCGTTCTCCTTCAGCCTTTTTATACGAGGGTCCCCGACCCTCAACATGCACGACAGCATGAAAGACCCCATATGCCATGACTTCCTTTTGCACAATCGAGTACAGGTATGCCATCGATTTTAGGAACCCGGAGATAATTTTTAGGAACCGGGAGATGGAAAAAGATGCTTGGACACCCAGTACAGGTCGTTCTCCTTAAGCCTTTTTATACAAGGGTCCCCGACCCTCAACAGACACGACAGCATGAAAGACCCCATATGCCATGACTTCCTTTTGCACAATCGAGTACAGGTATGGCATCGATTTTAGGAACCCGGAGATAATTTTTAGGAACCGGGAGATGGAAAAAGATGCTTGGACACCCAGGACAGGTCGTTCTCCTTCAGCCTTTTTATACGAGGGTCCCTGACCCTCAACAGGCACGACAGCATGAAAGACCCCATATGCCATGACTTCCTTTTACACAATCGAGTACAGGTATGGCATCGATTTTAGGAACCCAGAGATAATTTTTAGGAACCGGGAGATGGAAAAAGATGCTTGGACACCCAGTACAGGTCAATTATGTGAATAAGTAGAGTGCTGAATATATAAAAAATATTCCAAACCTCTCACTATGAGAAAGATCCTTCAATCTATTCTAAGGGTTAATTAGTTTTGGAGTGATAAAGTGAGGGCGCTAACAATAGCCGAAGGAATAAGTGAAGAAGTCTGTTTATGTAAATTTCAAAAGGTTAGAAAAGTGCAATAAACATATTGTTAAAAACACAAAAATTGTGGATATCTCTTGATTCCAAATATAAGTAAAAAATCTTAAAAAGTATGTGAAATAAGGTGCTGTATTTGTGTAAAATAAATGTTGGTTGCAGATATTTCTGCTGATTTTCCAGATAGTATGTATAGTAGATAATGTATTTCTTAATATAAAGTGTGATTTGCAAAGAAGTGTTAAATATACTGGTAAATTAACCTCCAGAACACCTACTGTTTGCAGATTATGTGTGAGTTAATATAAAGTGCGATATGCAAAGGAGTGTTTATATACTCATAAAATTGACCTCCAGAACATCTACAAAAAAGACCCAGTATTAAAATAAAAGGGTAATTTATTTAAAATACAGAAAATAATGTTTTAAAAAATCTAATAGGACATACGGGACGTCTCCCAGTAAAATATTCACATGCCTTATAAATTCATCTATATATAAACTTTACAGATACATCGATACTGTCAAACATAAATGAAATATATCTCAACGATCCTCATGTGGAGATTTTAGGCAGCTTCCATCTTAAACAAGTTTAGGATTACAGAGGAGCAGTTTTTTGATACTTTGTAAAACACCGCTCTTTAGTGTAACACACGCAGTGATATTGAGACTTATGGACGCATTAAGATTTGCAGCGTAATGTATCTCCATGATGTATCAACAGTTTTTAAGTTGTTCGGTACCCAATATGAGCAACTGCCCTTAGTGCTGTGCACGCAGTTGGTGTAACCTTTATGTGTTCACACTATGCGTGGTGAATAGTCTTTGGGGTATGCCATAAAAGTAAAGTTAAAACAAAATGCATGGATCCATGTCTGACAAAAAACATAAAAATACATATTAGCATAGGTAAAACATACCAATGAGTAAAAAGAGAGAAATCTCCTAATAATGATGTAGCACACAATAAGTGAACCTTCGTAATGAAATTGAGGGCTCTGCCGTGCAAAAAGTGTAAATAGAGTGGAGTGTAAAACCAACAATACTAAAACAATGCATTAATGAAATAGTATGAATCAAATATCAATACTGAATTCCCAATAATAAATAAGTGCACATATAAAACCTGAAAAGGTAAATAGAAAAACACTCCGGTGTGGAGTGTGAGTTATCCCAATAACGTAGCAATGTCAATACAGTCACAATAATAGTCCCATGTAAGTCTGTCAAAGTGTCCTCCAGGCGACGTGAAGATGTGCTGATGTGTATTAAAAGTGTTTAAAAAATCCAAACTCTAACTTCAAATCCAAAACCAGTGTGGAAAAAAGAGGGTGTGTGGAACGGCTGAAAATTGTGAATGAACTGGTCAAATAGTCAAATCCAAAAATAAAAGAACATCAAAAATGTGATAGAAATGTGAAAAATATATCAGGAACAGCTGGCAGAATCACATATGCATGAGTAAAAGCTGGGTGTCTGAAGTCATATACTCATAGTGAAACAGTAAAAACGTTAAAAAACTTTAAAAAAACGTAAAAAACCTAAAGGGAAAAAAAGAGAAACAAATAGTGCAACACTGTATACAATAAACAATATTGATAATTAAAACCAAGCTCACCAGTATGCCAATGCGTTTCGGCCTAGATTAGGCCTTTCTCAAGACTACCATAGACCATAGTCAGACATAGTCAGACATGGATCCATGCATTTTGTTTTAACTTCTTATATGTGTGATGCTAGCATTTAGATTGTATTAAATTGTACCCACTTATTTTAGCCTTTTAAGCTTTTTTTAGCGCTTACCATCACCCTTCTCTCATCCACATTTTTTTAGCCTACTAGGAGGCTAGTCTGATAGTAAGCTTAAGGCACCTTCCCTTTAGCGCTCGGTCCACTCTCCTTATTTTTTATTTTTCATAAAAGTAAAGTTACCTGGTACTTGAAAGTTTCTTACATGTGTCTCTTATTTCTTCTTCGTGGAAGGGGTCCGTCTAACCTCTTAGCTGGCAGTCCTCTCAACCTTGCCGCAACTGTTGGCGTCTGACGTCACTCTCCCTGTGGGAGGAGGTTGTGTGTGAACACTTGTTCCGGTTTGTGTCCGTTGCTTGTAAACAATGATAAACCACTTGAAATAGAAACTGCACTTAGTGCTGTGCACGCAGTTTGGCTTGATGTTCCTTTAGATTAGTTGACAGATTACCTATAAACAGCTGTAGTACTCAGTACTCAGAGTACTACAGACGTTGCTACAGCTGTTTATAGGTAATCTGTCAACTAATCTAAAGGAACATCAAGCCAAACTGCGTGCACAGCACTAAGTGCAGTTTCTATTTCAAGTGGTTTATCATTGTTTACAAGCAACGGACATAGACCGGAACAAGTGTTCACACACAACCTCCTCCCACAGGGAGAGTGACGTCAGACGCCAACAGTTGCGGCAAGGTTGAGAGGACTGCCAGCTAAGAGGTTGGACGGACCCCTTCCACGAAGAAGAAATAAGAGACACATGTAAGAAACTTTCAAGTACCAGGTAACTTTACTTTTATGGCATACCCCAAAGACTATTCACCACGCATAGTGTGAACACTGAACACATAAAGGTTACACCAACTGTGTGCACAGCACTAAGGGCAGTTACTCATATTGGGTACCGAACAACTTAAAAACTGTTGATACATCACGGAAATACATTACGCTGCAAATCTTAATGCGTCCATAAGTCTCAATATCACTGCGTGTGTTACACTAAAGAGCGGTGTTTTACAAAGTATCAAAAAACTGCTCCTCTGTAATACTAAACTTGTTTAAGGTGGAAGCTGCCTAAAATCTCCACATGAGGATCGTTGAGATATATTTCATTTATGTTTGACAGTATCGATGTATCTGTAAAGTTTATATATAGATGAATTTATAAGGCATGTGAATATTTTACTGGGAGACGTCCCGTATGTCCTATTTGATTTTTTAAAACATTATTTTCTGTATTTTAAATAAATTACCCTTTTATTTTAATACTGGGTCTTTTTTGTAGATGTTCTGGAGGTCAATTTTATGAGTATATAAACACTCCTTTGCATATCGCACTTTATATTAACTCACACATAATCTGCAAACAGTAGGTGTTCTGGAGGTTAATTTACCAGTATATTTAACACTTCTTTGCAAATCACACTTTATATTAAGAAATACATTATCTACTATAACAAAAAAAAACATTTTTTATGAATTAACCACTGACAGCTACAATTTTCAAGGTTTCACTTAGGGCACATCTTTATTTATTTATATACATACTATCTGGAAAATCAGCAGAAATATCTGCAACCAACATTTATTTTACACAAATACAGCACCTTATTTCACATACTTTTTAAGATTTTTTAGTTATATTTGGAATCAAGAGATAGCCACATTTTTTGTGTTTTTAACAATATGTTTATTGCACTTTTCTAACCTTTTGAAATTTACATAAACAGACTTCTTCACTTATTCCTTCGGCTATTGTTAGCGCCCTGACTTTATCACTCCAAAACTAATTCACCCAGTACAGGTCGTTCTCCTTCAGCCTTTTTATAAGAGGGTCCCCGACCTTCAACAGGCACGACAGCATGAAAGACCCCATATGCCATGACTTCCTTTTGCACAATCGAGTACAGGTCGGGCATCGATTTTAGGAACACGGAGATAATTTTTAGGAACCGGGAGATGGAAAAAGATGCTTGGACACCAAGTACAGGTCGTTCTCCTTCAGCCTTTTTATACGAGGGTCCCCGACCCTCAACAGGCACGACAGCATGAAAGACCCCATATGCCATGACTTCCTTTTGCACAATCGAGTACAGGTATGGCATCGTTTTTAGGAACCCGGAGATAATTTTTAGGAACCGGGAGATGGAAAAAGATGCTTGGTCGGTCCTCCTACTTCAAATTTGGGGCACTGCGCGTGCAATCTACTGTGCCACCAGATATGAGTGGTGTGTTAAGTAGTACTATTCTTAGCAGTTTAATCCCTGTTATGTGCCTTTTTTTTGGTTTGGGTTTTGAAGCCACAGTGCAGCACCAGAGGCCAGAAAAATTAGGCATGTACAATTCTACACATGCCTGAAAAATTAGGTATTGTTGCAGCCGCTGCTGTAGCAGCGGCCAGAAAAATTTATGTGTGTTTGACAGTTAGAAAGTGCCCTAAAACATTGTGGCTTGAACCCTAGTTGTTGGCGGATAAGTCACGCAAGTCATCCGGCATTCGAAGATAAAATACAGCAGCGTGTGTACCATTTTTAGCCCAAGGCAGCTCATCTCATCAGGCCTTTTTTACTCTAATGTATCGCCCAATGTCAGTCCCTTCGGGATCCATCCCTCATTCATTTTAATAAAAGTGAGATAATCAAGACTTTTTTGACCTAGGCTTCTCTTCTCAGTGACAATACCTCCTGCTGCACTGAAGGTCCTTTCTGACAGGACACTTGAAGCGGGGCAGGCCAGAAGTTCGATTGCAAATTGGGATAGCTCAGGCCACAGGTCAAGCCTGCACACCCAGTAGTCAAGGGGTCCATCGCTCCTCAGAGTGTCAAGATCCACAGTTAATGCGAGGTAGTCTGCTACCTGTCGGTTGAGTCGTTCTCTGAGGCTGGATCCCGAAGGGCTGTGGCGATGCATAGGAGTTAAAAAGGTCCACATGTCCTCCATCAACAACACGTCTGGAAAGCGTCCTGTCCTTGTCGCCGTGGTCGTGGGAGGAGGAGTATTACTTTAATCTCTTCCCCTGTTAGATTCCCTTGTGCTGTGACATCACCCTTATACGCTGTGTAAAGCATACTTTTTAATTTATTTTTGAACTGCTCCAACCTTTCCGACTTGCGCGAATTTGGTAACATTTCGGTCACTTTATGCTTATACCGGGGGTCTAGTAGCGTGGACACCCAGTACAGTTCGTTCTCCTTCAGCTTTTTTATACGAGTGTCCCTCAACAGGCACGACAGCATGAAAGACCCCATTTGCACAAGGTTGGATGCCGAGCTACTCATGTCCCGTTCCTCATCCTCACTGATCTCACTGAAGGTATCTTCTTCCCCCCAGCCACATACAACACCACAGGTACCAGATAGGTGACAACAACGAGCACCCTGGGATGCCTGTTGTGCTTGGTCTTCCTTCTCCTCCTCAAAGCCACATTCCTCCTCTGACTCCTCTTCCTCACAATCCTCTTCCTTCGTTGCCGCTGGTCCAGCAAGCGATGCTGATAAGGCTGTTTCTGGTGGTGATGGAGACCACAACTCTTCCTCTTCACGCTCATCTATGGCCTGATCCAGCACTCTTCGCAGGGCATGCTCCAGGAAGAAAACAAATGGTATGATGTCGCTGATGGTGCCTTCGGTGCGACTGACTAGGTTTGTCACCTCCTCAAAAGGACGCATGAGCCTACAGGCATTGCGCATGAGCGTCCAGTAAGGTGGCAAAAAAATCCCCAGCTCCCCAGAGGCTGTCCGAGCACCCCGGTCATACAAATACTCGTTAACAGCTTTTTCTTGTTGTAGCAGGCGGTCGAACATTAGGAGTGTTGAATTCCACCATGTCGGGCTGTCGCAAATCAAGCGCCTCACTGGCAGGTTGTTTCGCCGCTCGATATCTGACAAGTGCGCCATGGCCATGTAGGAATGCCTGAAATGGCCACACACCTTTCTGGCCTGCTTCAGGACATCCTGTAAGCCTGGGTACTTATGCACAAAGCGTTGTACAATCAGATTACACACATGTGCCATGCACGGCACATGTGTCAACTTGCCCAATTTCAATGCCGCCACCAAATTACTTCCATTGTCAGAAACAACTTTGCCAATCTCCAGTTGGTGTGGAGTCAGCCACTGATCCACCTGTGCGTTCAGGGCCGACAGGAGTGCTGGTGCGGTGTGACTCTCTGCTTTCAGGCAAGTCAACCCCAAGACGTTGTGACACTGCCGTATCCGGGATGTTGAATAGTACTTGGGGAGCTGGGGGGGGGGTGTGCCGTTGATGTGGAGCAAGACACAGCAGCAGAAGAGGACTCAGCCGAGGAAGAGGTTATGGAAGAGGATGGAGTAGGAGGAGTAGAGGAGGTAGCAGCAGGCCTGCCTGCAAGTTGTGGCGTTGTCACCAACTCCTCTGCAGAGCCACGCATTCCATGCTTGTCAGCCGTCAGCAGGTTTACCCAATGCACAGTGTAGGTGATATACCTGCCCTGACCATGCTTTGCAGACCAGCTATCAGTGGTCAGATGGACCCTTGCCCCAACGCTGTGTGCCAGACATGCCATTACTTCCTTTCGTACAATTGAATACAGGTTGGGGATTGCCTTTTGTGAAAATAAATTTTGGCCGGGTACCTTCCACTGCGGTGTCCCAATAGATAAATATTTTTTGAACGCCTCAGACTCCACCAGCTTGAATGGTAAAAGCTGGCGGGTAAGAGTTCAGACAAGCCAGCGGTCAGACGCCAGGCAAGGGGGTGACTTTAGGAAATTGGCTTCTTACACTCAAACATGTCCTTGACAGACACCTGACTGTGGGCAGATGACCAGGAACTGCTACGTAAGAGAGACTGAGTGGCGGATGGTTGAGAGGGGGCAATGAGTACAGCAGTGGTTGACGTGGCTGAAGATGCTGGACCAGGAGGAGGATGGCAGCTTTGAGATTGTGTGCTGCTTCTACTCATGTGTTCATCCCATCGGCGTTTGTGATGGGAGACCATGTGCTTCGCAAAGCAGTTGTACCTAGGTGGGTGTTAGACTTCCCACGACTCAGTTTCTTTTGGCACAGGTTGCAAATGGCATCGCTGTTGTCAGAGGCAGACACACAAAAAAATGCCACACTGCTGAGCTCTGCGATGACGGCATTCTGGTGGTGGCAACAGCATGCGTTGATTGGCGTGCTGTCTGGCTGACCCCGGGTGCCGATGCATGCTGTCTGACTGTGCCACTAGCTCCTTGTGACGACCTCCCCCTGCTTCCAACTCATCTCCTCCTCTCTGTCTCCTCATCTGAACTTTCCCTCTCTTCTTCTTCTCTTCTAGCGGGCACCCACGTGACATCCACGGATGCATCATCATCAACCGCTTC
The DNA here is from genome assembly GCF_027579735.1 of Bombina bombina. Classification (NCBI taxonomy): domain Eukaryota; kingdom Metazoa; phylum Chordata; class Amphibia; order Anura; family Bombinatoridae; genus Bombina; species Bombina bombina. The sequence continues at coordinate 1,235,808,032 of NC_069500.1, read as the reverse complement.
ACTTGTATCTGACAAATCAACAAAGGAAGCAGCAGTGGGTACAACATCACCATCATCATCACACCGTACGTCCATGTCTGTAATGCTGCCTGACTGAGACATATCACTGTTATCTACATCCTCTGTCAATGATGGTTGCGCATCACTCATTTCTTCCAACTGATGTGACAATAACTCCTCTGACAGATCAAGTGAAGCGGCTGTGGTGCTAGTGTTGGTGGTGGCGGCAGGTGGGCGAGTGGCACTGGTCACTTCAGAGGTGCCCGAAGCTAAGCTGGAGGTGGATGGTGCGTCAAGGTTCCGAGCGGAAGCTGTAGAAGATTGGGTGTCCTGTGTTAGCCAGTCAACTAGGTCCTCCTCATGGCACATGGCCTCTGAACACTGTGCATTATTGTAGGGTCAAAGGGAATCACAGCACCACGACCACGACGGCACCTGCGGGGTGGCCTGCCTCTGCCTGTCATTTTTTTTTTAAATGTAGACTTACACTACTATTAAACAAAAATATGAGTAGTGCCACTGGACAAGTGGGCACAGTATACGCTGTGAGCCTGACACAAAAAAGCAGACTGATGTTTCACAGTCAAAAATGTTTATTTTTTAAATATTTAAACTACTGTTACAACAAATATGAGTGGTGCCACTAACTTGGCAAGTGGGCCTGGCACACACGCTGGCAGGCAAGCAACTGCAATAAGATTACACTAGCAGACTGATGTTTCACAGTCAAAAAAGTTTTTTTTTAAATATTTACACTACTGTTACAACAAATATGAGTGGTGCCACTAACTTGGCAAGTGGGCCTGGCACAGACGCTGGCAGGCCGGCAACTTCAATTAGGTTTCACTAGCAGACTGATGTTTCACAGTCAAAAAATTTTTTTTTTTTTAAATATTTACACTACTGTTACAACAAATATGAGTGGTGGCACTAACTTGGCAAGTGGGCCTGGCACACACGCTGGCAAGCAGGCAACTGCAATTAGATTACACTAGCAGACTGATGTTTCACAGTCAAAAAAGTTTTTTTTAAATATTTACACTACTGTTATAACAAATATGATTGGTGGCACTAGTTGGCAAGTGGGCCTGGCACACACTATGGCAGGCAGGCAACTGCAATTAGATTACACTAGCTGACTGATGTTTCACAGTCAAAAAAGTTTTTTTTTTAAATATTTACACTACTGTTACAACAAATATGAGTGGTGCCACTAACTTGGCAAGTGGGCCTGGCACACAAGCTGGCAGGCAGGCAACTTCAATTAGATTACACTAGCAGACTGATGTTTCACAGTCAAATATTTTTTTTAAAATATTTACACTACTGTTACAACAAATATGAGTGGTGCCACCAACTTGGCAAGTGGGCCTGGCACACACGCTGGCAGGCAGGCAACTGCAATTAGATTGCACTAGCAGACTGATGTTTCACAGTCAAAAAAGTTTTTTTTTTTTTAAATATTTACAATACTGTTATAACAAATATGAGTGGTGCCACTAACTTGGCAAGTGGGCCTGGCACACACGCTGGCAGGCAAGCAACTGCAATAAGATTACACTAGCAGACTGATGTTTCACAGTCAAAAAAGTTTTTTTTAAAAATATTTACACTACTGTTACAACAAATATGAGTGGTGCCACTAACTTGGCAAGTGGGCCTGGCACACACGCTGGCAGGCAGGCAACTTCAATTAGATTACACTAGCAGACTGATGTTTTACAGTCAAAAAAGTTTTTTTTTTAAATATTTACACTACTGTTACAACAAATATGAGTGGTGGCACTAACTTGGCAAGTGGGCCTGGCACACACGCTGGAAAGCAGGCAACTGCAATTAGATTACACTAGCAGACTGATGTTTCACAGTCAAAAAAGTTTTTTTTAAATATTTACACTACTGTTATAACAAATCTGATTGGTGGCACTAGTTGGCAAGTGGGCCTGGCACACACTATGGCAGGCAGGCAACTGCAATTAGATTACACTAGCTGACTGATGTTTCACAGTCAAATTTTTTTTTTTTTTAAATATTTACACTACTGTTACAACAAATATGAGTGGTGCCACTAACTTGGCAAGTGGGCCTGGCACACAAGCTGGCAGGCAGGCAACTTCAATTAGATTACACTAGCAGACTGATGTTTCACAGTCAAATATTTTTTTTAAAATATTTACACTACTGTTACAACAAATATGAGTGGTGCCACCAACTTGGCAAGTGGGCCTGGCACACACGCTGGCAGGCAGGCAACTGCAATTAGATTGCACTAGCAGACTGATGTTTCACAGTCAAAAAAGTTTTTTTTTTTTTAAATATTTACAATACTGTTATAACAAATATGAGTGGTGCCACTAACTTGGCAAGTGGGCCTGGCACACACGCTGGCAGGCAAGCAACTGCAATAAGATTACACTAGCAGACTGATGTTTCACAGTCAAAAAAGTTTTTTTTAAAAATATTTACACTACTGTTACAACAAATATGAGTGGTGCCACTAACTTGGCAAGTGGGCCTGGCACACACGCTGGCAGGCAGGCAACTTCAATTAGATTACACTAGCAGACTGATGTTTTACAGTCAAAAAAGTTTTTTTTTAAAATATTTACACTACTGTTACAACAAATATGAGTGGTGGCACTAACTTGGCAAGTGGGCCTGGCACACACGCTGGAAAGCAGGCAACTGCAATTAGATTACACTAGCAGACTGATGTTTCACAGTCAAAAAAGTTTTTTTTAAATATTTACACTACTGTTATAACAAATCTGATTGGTGGCACTAGTTGGCAAGTGGGCCTGGCACACACTATGGCAGGCAGGCAACTGCAATTAGATTACACTAGCTGACTGATGTTTCACAGTCAAATTTTTTTTTTTTTTAAATATTTACACTACTGTTACAACAAATATGAGTGGTGCCACTAACTTGGCAAGTGGGCCTGGCACACAAGCTGGCAGGCAGGCAACTTCAATTAGATTACACTAGCAGACTAATGTTTCACAGTCAAATATTTTTTTTAAAATATTTACACTACTGTTACAACAAATATGAGTGGTGCCACTAACTTGGCAAGTGGGCCTGGCACACACGCTGGCAGGCAGGCAACTGCAATTAAATAACACTAGCAGACTGATGTAAAAGTTTTTTTTAAAAAAAGTTACACTAATGTTACAACAGATATGAGTGGTGGCACTGAGGAAGTAGGCACAGTATATGCTGTGAGCATGACACACAGGCTGGCACTAGTGGCAGGCTGGCCTGGCAACTAAAATTAAATAACACTAGCAGACTGATGTAAAAGTTTTTTTTAAAAAAAATTTACACTAATGTAACTTGGCAAGTGGGCCTGGCACACACGCTGGCAGGCAGGCAACTGCAATTAGATTGCACTAGCAGACTGATGTTTCACAGTCAAAAAAGTTTTTTTTAAAATATTTACAATACTGTTATAAAAAATATGATTGGTGGCACTAGTTGGCAAGTGGGCCTGGCACACACGCTGGCAGGCAGGCAACTGCAATTAGATTGCACTAGCAGACTGATGTTTCACAGTCAAAAAAGTTTTTTTTTTTAAATATTTACACTACTGTTACAACAAATATGAGTGGTGCCACTAACTTGGCAAGTGGGCCTGGCACACACTCTGGCAGGCAGGCAACTTCAATTAGATTACTCTAGCAGACTGATGTTTCACAGTCAAATTTTTTTTTTTAATATTTACACTACTGTTATAACAAATATGATTGGTGGCACTAGTTGGCAAGTGGGCCTGGCACACACGCTGGCAGGCAGGCAGGCAACTGCAATTAAATAACACTAGCAGACTGATGTAAACGTTTTTTTTTTTTTTAAAGTTATACTAATGTTACAACAGATATGAGTGGTGGCACTGAGGAAGTAGGCACAGTATATGCTGTGAGCATGACACACAGGCTGGCACTAGTGGCAGGCTGGCCTGGCAACTAAAATTAAATAACACTAGCAGACTGATGTAAAAGTTTTTTTAAAAAAAATTTACACTAATGTTACAACAGATATGATTGGTGGCACTGAGGATGGAAGTAGGCACAGTATATGCTGTGAGCCTGACACACAGGCTGGCACTAGTGGCAGGCTGGCCTGGCAACTAAAATTAAATAACACTAGCAGACTGATGTAAAAGTTTTTTTTAAAAAAAAGTTACACTAATGTTACAACAGATATGAGTGGTGGCACTGAGGATGGAAGTAGGCATGGTATATGCTGTGAGCCTGACACACAGGCTGGCACTAGTGGCAGGCTGGCCTGGCAACTAAAATTAAATAATACTAGCAGACTGATGTAAAAGTTTTTTTTTAAAAAAGTTACACTAATGTTACAACAGATATGAGTGGTGGCACTGAGGATGGAAGTAGGCACAGTATATGCTGTGAGCCTGACACACAGGCTGGCACTAGTGGCAGGCTGACCTGGCAACTAAAATTAAATAATACTAGCAGACTGATGTAAAAGTTTTTTGAAAAAAAAATTACACTAATGTTACAACAGATATGAGTGGTGGCACTGAGGATTGAAGTAGGCACAGTATATGCTGTGAGCCTGACACACAGGCTGGCACTAGTGGCAGGCTGGCCTGGCAACTAAAATTAAATAACACTAGCAGACTGATGTAAAAGTTTTTTTTTTTTAAATTTACACTAATGTTACAACATATATGATTGGTGGCACTGAGGATGGAAGTAGGCACAGTATATGCTGTGAGCCTGACACACAGGCTGGCACTAGTGGCAGGCTGGCCTGGCATCTAAAATTAAATAACACTAGCAGACTGATGTAAAAGTTTTTTTTAAAAGTTACACTATTGTTACAACAGATATGAGTGGTGGCACTGAGGAAGTAGGCACAGTATATGCTGTGAGCATGACACACAGGCTGGCACTAGTGGCAGGCTGGCCTGGCAACTAAAATTAAATAACACTAGCAGACTGATGTAAAAGTTTTTTTAAAAAAAAATTACACTAATGTTACAACAGATATGATTGGTGGCACTGAGGATGGAAGTAGGCACAGTATATGCTGTGAGCCTGACACACAGGCTCGCACTAGTGGCAGGCTGACCTGGCAACTAAAATTAAATAACACTAGCAGACTGATGTAAAAGTTTTTTGAAAAAAAAAATTACACTAATGTTACAACAGATATGAGTGGTGGCACGGAGGATTGAAGTAGGCACAGTATATGCTGTGAGCCTGACACACAGGCTGGCACTAGTGGCAGGCTGGCCTGGCAACTAAAATTAAATAACACTAGCAGACTGATGTAAAAGTTTTTTTTAAAAAAGTTACACTAATGTTACAACAGATATGAGTGGTGGCACTGAGGAAGTAGGCACAGTATATGCTGTGAGCCTGAAACACAAGCTGGCACCAGTGGCAGGCTGGCCTGGCAACTAAAATTAAATAACACTAGCAGACTGATGTAAAAGTTTTTTTTAAAAAATGTACACTAATGTTACACCAGATATGAGTGGTGGCACTGAGGCTGGCAGTGGCAGGCTGGCCTGGCAACTGAAATTAGATTACACTAGCAGACTGATGTAAAAGTTTTTTTTTAAAAAATTTACACTAATGTTACACCAGATATGAGTGGTGGCACAGAGCAATTAGGCACAGTATATGCTGTGAGCCTGATACACAGGCCTGCTGGCAACTGAAATTAGATTACACTAGCAAACTGATGTAAAAGTTTTTTGTTTTTTTTATTTAATTAACACTAATGTTATACCAGATATGAGTGGTGGCACTGAGCAAGTAGGCACAGTATATGCTGTGAGCCTCACACACAGGCTGAGAGGCAGGCAAATGCAATTAGATTACAAAAAAAACAAAAAAAAAACGACTGAAGTTCTAGCCCTAAAAAGGGCTTTTTGGGGTGCTGTCCTTACAGCAGAGATCAGATGAGTCCTTCAGGACTGTAGTGGACACTGAATACACTAGCCTAGCTATCAATTTCCCTAAAAAATCATCAGCAGCAGCACTATCACTCCTCTCACTAAGAATGCAGGATCAGAATGAATCTAAAATGGCTGCTGCCCAGAAGCTGGGAGGGTCTGGGAGGGAGTGTCTGCTGCTGATTGGCTATAATGTTTCTGCAGACTGTGAGATACAGGGTCAAAGTTTACTCAATGATGACGAATAGGGGGCGGATCGAACATCGCATATGTTCGCCCGCCGCAGCGAACGCGAACAAGCTAAGATCGCTGGGAACTGTTCTCCGGCGAACTGTTCGCGACATCACTAGTGGTGGCGACATTGGGGGCGGCAGATTAGTGGTCAATAAGTGTAGGTAGGTGGTGGCGATGTTAGGGACGGCAGATTAGGGGTTAATAATATTTAACTAATGTTTGCGAGGCAGGAGTGCAGCGGTTTAGGGGTTAATATGTTTATTATAGTGGCGGCGACGTTGGGGCGGCAGATTAGGGGTTAATAAGTGTAGGTAGGTTGCGGCGACATTGGGGGCGGCAGATTAGGGGTTAATAAATATAATGTAGGTGTCGGCGATGTTGGGGGCAGCAGATTAGGGGTTCATAAATATAATGTAGGTGGCGGGAGTGTCCGAAGAGGTAGATTAGGGGTTAAAATTTGATTTTAGTATTTGCGATGCGGGAGGGCCTCGGTTTAGGGGTTAATAGGTAGTTTATGGGTGTTAGTGTAATTTTTAGCACTTTAGTTATGAGTTTTATGTTACGGAGTTGTACCATAAAACTCATAACTACTGACTTTTAAATGCGCTAGGACTCTTGACGGGGTAGGGTGTACCGCTCACTTTTTGGCCTCCCAGGACAGACTCGTAATACCGGCGCTACGGAAGTCCCATAGAAAAAAGACTTTACGAAGTTTACGTAAGTCGTTTTGCGGTAAGGCCAAAGAAGTGTGCGGTACACCTATACCTGCAAGACTCGTAATACCAGCGGGCGTAAAAAAGCAGTGTTAGGACCTCTTTTTTTACCCTAACGCACAACTCGTAATCTAGCCGCATGTTTTTACTAGTAGATTTATGGATGCATAAAAATGTTATCATACAGAAAGAAATATACGATCATTTGCATTCATGCAAGAACCTAAACATTCAAAACATCCATGTAAAATGGTAAAACTCTGTCACTCTTTAAAGGCCAAAAGGAGTTTTCATAATTTCAAGGATGTAGAAACTAAATGGCTTTAAATTTAAAAACCTAGTAAAAAAAACAAAGTCACGCAAGACAATTTAATAAATATCTAACAGATAGATTGATGATAGATAGATGTTAGACAGATAGATAGATAGATAGATAGATAGATAGATAGATAGATAGATAGATAGATAGATAGATAATGGATAGATAGATAAATAGATAGATTAGACAGACATCTTGAAAACCATAAACTTCCCAAGATACCCTACCCAAAGAGACCTCATAAAAATAGAAAACATTTTAATAACAAAAAGATAATGTTTTGTAGGAATTGTCATCCAATTAAAAAAATATAGATGAATAACAAACAGTTATAAGTCATACATACTCTACGTTATATTGAGAAAAAGTTTTTTACTTACAGCACCTAAATTAGTGCGCTGTGGAGCTGAATGATGCAGTTGAAAATACCCCCAATAAAACAGGAAATGGGTAGCAGATGTGATTTGTTGTAATGCAAATGCACATTTGAACACTGAAAACATAAGATAGCTCTCCAGATTCAAGGTTGCTTGTTTATTTGGCAATCAAGAATTTCTCAGCTTTTTAAACCCTTTGACTGAGCAAGAACTAAAAAGACAGAATTTGTCAAACAAAAATAAACAATAAAATTTGCACTGAGCAGATGTAGCCAGCATGACAAACAGGTGCACTCATTTATAGGATTCTCACTTCAAGGTGATTCTATTGTTATTTCTTTACCAGAAAGATAAAAATGCACTAAATATGCATACAGGTTTACCTCAGAGATATTGCAGGTTCGGTTCCAGACCAATAAAGTGAATATATCTATAAAGCGTGTCACACATTTTGTTGTTTCCTAGTGAATTTAAAAGTTATATTTACACTATACTGTAATCTATTGAGTGTGCAATAGCATTATGTCTAAAAACAAACAATGCCCATACCTTAATTAAAAAATATTTTTGCTAAAAAATGCTAATTATCATCTGAGCATTCAGTGAGTCATAGGGGTCGATTTATCAAGCACCGAATGGCCCCTGATGCCCCTGTTTCCGCGCGAGCCTTCAGCAGTTAAGGCCGCTGCTCCTTAACTGGTCCACCTACTCTGAATCTGTGGACATCAATCTGCCCGATCTTATACGATCGGGCTAATTGACACCCCTACTAGCGACCGATTGGCCGCGAATCTGCAGGGGGCGGCATTGTGCAATGATAAATTGCTGCTGAGCGGATCATGTCGGACAGACCGATGATAAATCGGCCCCATAATCTTTTTGCTGGTGGTTTGTATATATGTGTATTCATGTGTATTTATTTGTTTATATGTGTATATATGTGTATTCATGTGTATTTATGTGTTTATATGTGTATATATGTGTATTCATGTGTATTTATGTGTTTATATGTGTATATATGTGTATTCATGTGTATTTATGTGTTTATATGTGTATATATGTATATATGTGTATTCATGTGTATTTATGTGTTTATATGTGTATATATGTATATATGTGTATTTATGTGTTTATATGTGTATATATGTATAAATGTGTATTCATGTGTATATATGTGTATATATGTATATATGTGTATTCATGTGTTTATATGTGTTTATATGTGTATATATGTGTATATATGTATAAATGTGTATTCATGTGTATATATGTGTATATATGTATATATGTGTATTCATGTGTTTATATGTGTATATATGTTGGAGAAATTGTTCTTATAGACTTGCTCGATATAGGGTTGCATAAACATTTAATTTATAAAAAAGCAATGTTTGTGAAGCGCAATAAGGCAAAGCACAATAAAACGAGGTATGCCTGTATTACTATAGATTTAACATTAGATTGGTAAAACATGCTGAAATATTTTCTTTACGATTGCTAAGTTGTGAGATGCTGCATAATCTGCCTATACTAATATTCTATGGGTTAGGTCTCAAACAATCTATGAAAATGGAGCTGACATTAAGAATCTCGCAACCTACAAACTTGCAACAGAACATTATACATCCTTATTTAGTTGTTGTGATGATAGCAGGATGTGATGTCACTAGCATGTGGGCGGGGCTTAGGTCCGGTGTCTGTGTCGCAGTTAGTTTAGTACAATCAACCTGTCTGGATGTGTATTGCTATGCTCTGTAATAAAATAGAGTTGTACCATCATTGCTGTGTCCTGCATATGTCCTGCATCTCATGACATGGTGTCAGAAGTTCTGGACTACGCTTCTGTTTCTGATGATAACGATGTCAAAGTTTACCCCACCTGAGCCTTTTGACTTTTCTCAGCCTGCAGCTTGGCCCACATGGCGTCAGCGGTTTCAGCGCTTCAGGATTGCATCCAAACTGAACAAGGAGAGTGGTGAAGTACAAGTTAATTCTCTTTTATACTCTATGGGGAAAGATGTAGAGCCAGTGTTCAATGCTTTTACTTTCCAAGAAGGGGAAGAAGTTAACTTTGATATAGTTATGGATAAACTCAGTGCCCACTTTGTGCCCAAAAGAAATGTGATTCATGAGAGAGCTTGTTTTCACAAACGTAATCAGCGTGTGGGAGAATCTGTGGAGTCATTTGTGCGCAGCCTGTATGAATTAGCTGAATTCTGTGAGTTTGGTGTTGCTAAAGAAGAGCAAATCAGAGACAGAATAGTTATTGGAATTGCAGATGCTGAAGTCTCCCTGAAGCTGCAGTTAGAGCCTGATTTAACATTAGACGGGGCTATTAGGATGGCCCGCCAGAGTGAACTGGTGAAAAAGCAAAGTGCTGATCTGAGGTCTGAGAGTATTGTGGATGAAGTGCAACAGTCTAGGAAAATTACTAGTGAAAGGCACAGTGTGAGCGGTAGATCTAAAGTACTGGAAAGGCCTAGAAGTGGATGGGGGCAACATGGCCGATGCACACGGTGTTACCGGGCTCATGATCAGAGTGCTATATGCCCGGCCAGAGATAAAAGATGCAGAAAATGTAACAGAATAGGCCATTTTGAAGTGGTGTGTAAAACTGAATACATTAAGGAGATGCAGGTGGACAGTGACCAGGAGGGTCAGGAAGTGTCTTTTGTGGGGTCTGTTGTGGAACGGACAAGCTCAGAGGAAGATTGGAAAGTTACCTTTACTGTAATGGGAGCCAATGTTGATTTTAAGATTGACACAGGAGCTGATATCACTGTAATGTCTTTTGCTGAATTTATGAAACTGCCTCGACAGCCCCAGCTGGCGAAGGTTACTACAAATGTTCATAGTCCTGGTGGCCGCATTGATTGTGTGGGGAAATTTCTTGCCAGCTGTGAGTACAAACAAAGGAAGTTCACCATGTGGGTGCATGTGATCCGAGGTCAGTGTGTTAACAGTTTATTGAGCAGAAAAGCAGCCTGTGACTTGGGCCTCGTGGCCAGAGTGAATGAGATCTCTGAAGATATGTTTGGCGAGTTGGGCCTACTGAGCTGCAAACCTGTCCGTATAGCACTTAAAAGTGACGCAGTCCCGTATAGTATTTCTACTCCTCGTAGAATTCCGTTCCCGCTCATGCCTCAAGTGGAGAAAGAGCTCATGCGCATGAAGTCTATGGGGGTTATTGAAGAGGTTGTTGAAGCAACTGATTGGTGTGCCCCCATTGTTCCAGTTGCAAAGAAAAACGGAAAGGTGCGCATCTGTGTGGACCTGAAAAGGTTGAATGAGGCAGTGAAGAGGGAGAGATTTGTGCTGCCGACATTGGAAGATATAGCCCCGAAGTTGGCTGGGGCGAAGTTCTTTTCCACATTAGACGCTTCTAGCGGCTTTTGGCAGATCCCCCTGGATCCAAAGTGCCGCAAACTGACTACCTTTATCACTCCGGTAGGTCGGTTCTGTTTCTGCAGACTTCCCTTTGGGATATCCTCCGCTCCTGAGATCTTTCAGAGGGAAATGAGTTCTCTCCTGAGTGGCCACGTGGGCACAGCAGTCGTCATGGACGACATTCTAGTGTATGGGTCTACAGTGGAGGAGCATGATCAGCGTTTGAGTTGTGTGCTGCAGGCTATCAAAGAGTCTGGGCTGAAGCTGAATAAAGAAAAATGTCATTTTAGGAAAACTGAATTATGCTACTTTGGGCATATCATCAACGGGGATGGCATCAAGCCGGACCCCGAGAAAATTCGGGCTATCGAACAGATGAAAAGCCCTTCTGATGTACATGAGCTGAGACAGATATTGGGCCTTGTAAATTACGTGGGCAAGTTTCTTCCGGATTTATCTACAGTTTTGCACCCTATCACAGAGTTGCTTAAGAAAGATGTTGCCTGGGTCTGGGGACCCTCACAAGAAAAAGCGTTCCTGCATGCTAAGTCCCTGCTGGGGTCTGCCCCAGTGCTGGGGTTCTACGACCCTTCAAAAAAGACTGTGGTTAGTGCCGATGCAAGCAGTTATGGGTTGGGGGCTGCACTCCTGCAGCTGAATGACAACAAACTACAGCCCATCGCCTACTGTTCCCGCACACTGACGGCTGCGGAGTCAAAATACGCTCAAATTGAGAAAGAGTGCCTGGCTGCAGTTTGGGCCTGTGAGCGCTTTCAGCGTTATCTAGTGGGTTTGGAGAAATTTAGTCTGGAAACTGACCACAAACCGCTAGTCCCTCTTATCAATTCTTATGACATCGACAAAACACCCTTGAGATGCCAGAGACTTTTAATGAGACTGCTCAGGTTCAATGTTCAGGCAGTGCATGTGCCGGGGAAGCAGCTGGTTGTGGCAGATACACTGTCCAGGCTCCCGCTGGCTGCTGCTGAAGAATCCTCCACAGAGTCGGATGTAAAAGTGTATGTTGATTCAGTTCTGGCCTCTAAGTCCATTTCTTCAAGGAAACTGGAAGAGATAAAGAAAGAGACATATTTGGACACAGATCTGCAAGAAGTTATAAGGTACATAAGAGATGGCTGGCCCGAGAGCCGGGCAGCCTGGATGTCTTTAAATGCTTACCAGCCAGAGAGGTCACAGCTCACGGAGCTGGAGGGGTTGGTGCTGTTCCAAGACCGTATTGTAATTCCTGTCAGCATGAGGAAGGAGATGTTAAACAGGATTCACGATGGCCACTTAGGCATTACAAAGTGCAGGGAAAGAGCAGCTACAGCTGTGTGGTGGCCTGGGATCAGCTCCGACATTGCAAATCACGTGTCTAAATGTGCCTTTTGCCGGGAACGCCGGCCTACTCAGAGAAGGGAGCCCTTAATGTCTACTCCGCTGCCTGCGGGGCCGTGGCAGAAAATAGCTGCTGATTTGTGCGAACTGCACGGGAAAAAGTTTCTTGTTGTTATCGACTACTATTCCAGGTATTTGGAAATAGCACCCCTGAATGATATCACAAGTCAGGCCGTTATCATTCGCCTGAAGAGCTTGTTCGCCCGCTGGGGCATTCCAATGGAGCTGGTGAGTGATAATGGCATGCAGTTCGCTTCTACAGAGTTCAGTGCTTTCAGCAGGGAATATGATTTTGTACATTCCACGTCAAGTCCACATTATCCGCAGGCCAACGGAATGGCTGAAAGGGCAGTTCAAACAACAAAATTCATTCTAAAGCAATCTGAACCGTACCTAGCCCTCTTGTCATACAGGGCGACGCCCATTCAAGCCACCGGGTTTAGCCCGGCACAGCTGATGCTAGGACGCCAGATTCGCACCACTTTACCCTCAGTGGGTGTCTTCAAGCCGCCTGGCCCTGTTCCTCGGGACGAAGTCCTTAGGAGGGATGAAGAGGCCAAAAAGGGTTATCGTTTCTTCTACGACAGGAGACATTCTGTCAGGCCTTTACAGGAACTGAAAGCGGGCCAAAGTGTCAGAATTAAACTGGATGATGAGAAGAAATGGAAGACGCCTGCTACGGTAGTGGGCCGCTCTCCAGAACCAAGGTCTTACACAGTCCTTACAGAGGGAGGGACGGTTACACGCCGTAACCGAAGACATCTTCAGCCTGTACCTGAGAGTCTGGAACCGGATACCTCAGTACCACCGCCGGTGGGATCTCCTGTTCTAAGAGAGGTGCCTTCCCCTCAGCAAGATCATAGCGGGGATATATCTTTGCCTCCAGCAGACTCTTGTTCACCATCTTCTGTATCAGAGGACAGTTCATGCAAAGTTACATCAAGCGGAAGAGTGGTGAGGCTTCCGGCCCGATACAGGGACTGACTTTAGCTAGAACAGTGACCGGAAGTATGGGCAGAATAATCCCATGGTCACTGTGGACTAGGGTAGTCTACCCCGATGTCCAAGTCAGGATGTAATTTATTTGTTCATGTTTTCTAATCTATCTGTTTCTATAATGTTCTAAAACAAAATGTTGTTGTATACCCTGTTGGTGTACCTTGTTATTTAATATATGCAAATGTATGCTTTGCCTTTGAAAAAGGGGAAGATGTGATGATAGCAGGATGTGATGTCACTAGCATGTGGGCGGGGCTTAGGTCCGGTGTCTGTGTCGCAGTTAGTTTAGTACAATCAACCTGTCTGGATGTGTATTGCTATGCTCTGTAATAAAATAGAGTTGTACCATCATTGCTGTGTCCTGCATATGTCCTGCATCTCATGACAGTTGTCACTATTGGTTAGTTTATAATGAAACAGCACAAGATTTTATTGGCTTGACTAACTCCTACCAAAGATTTATATGTAATTTTTTGATAGGTCTGTTACTGCTTTTATGTATAACCATTCTCAGGGCTAAATCCTACCTGCTATAATAGAGACATAATGAAGAAATCTAGCAACAGATTTTCAGTGACATACGCCTAGATTTAGAGTTTTGCGTTAGAAGGGGTGCGTTAGCTACGCATGTTTTTTTTCCTCCGCACCTTTTAAACAACGTTGGTATTTAGAGTTGTCTGAATGGCTGTGTTAGGCTCCAAAAAGGGAGCGTACAGGCATATTTACCACCACTGCAACTCTCAATACCAGCGTTGCTTACGGACGCGGCCAGCTTCAAAAACGTGCTCGTGCACGATTCCCCCATAGGAAACAATGGGGCAGTTTGGGCTGAAAAAAAACCTAACATCTGCAAAAAAGCAGCGTTCAGCTCTTAACGCAGGCCCATTGTTTCCTATGGGGAAACACTTCCTAAGTCTGCACCTAACACCCTAACATGAACCCCCGAGTCTAAACACCCCTAATCTTACACTTTTTTAACCCCTAATCTGACGCCCCCCGCTATCGCTGACCCCTGCATATTATTATTAACCCCTAATCTGCCACTCCGTACACCGCCGCTACCTACATTATACCTATGTACCCCTAATCTGCCCCCCCAATGTCGCCGCTACCTTACCTACACTTATTAACCCCTAATCTCCTGACTGGACCTTGCCGCCACTATAATAAATGTATTAACCCCTAAACCACCTCACTCCCGCCTCAAAAACCCTATAATAAATAGTATTAACCCCTAATCTGCCCTCCCTAACATTGCTGACACCTAACTTCAAAAAAAAACCCAGAAATAAAATAAATCTTTTTAAATAAATTAATCCTATTTAAAGCTAAATACTTACCTGTAAAATAAACCCTAATATAGCTACAATATAAATAATAATTATATTGTAGCTATTTTAGGATTAATATTTATTTTACAGGCAACTTTGTATTTATTTTAACCAGGTACAATAGCTATTAAATAGTTAATAACTATTTAATAGCTACCTAGTTAAAATAATTACAAAATTACCTGTAAAAAAATCTTAACCTAAGTTACAATTAAACCTAACACTACACTATCAATAAATTAATTAACTAAACTATCTACAATTAACACTAAATTACAAAAAATAAAAAAAGATTACAAGAATTTTAAACTAATTACACCTACTCTAAGCCCCCTAAAAAATAACAAAGCCCCCCAAAATAAAAAAAATGCCCTACCCTATTCTAAAATAAAAAGTAAACAGCTCTTTTACCTTACCAGCCCTTAAAAGGGCCTTTTGCGGGGCATGCCCCAAAGAAAACAGCTCTTTTGCCTGTAAAAAAAACCATACAATACCCCCCCCCCACATTACAACCCACCACCCACATACCCCTAATCTAACCCAAACCCCCCTTAAAAAACCTAACACTAAGCCCCTGAAGATCTCCCTACCTTATCTTCACCACGCCGGGTATCACCGATCCGTCCAGAAGAGGCTCCGAAGTCTTCATCCTATCCGGCAAGAAGAGGTCCAGAAGAGGGTCCAAAGTCTTCATCCTATCCGGCAAGAAGAGGACATCCGGACCGGCAAACATCTTTATCCAAGCGGCATATTCTATCTTCATCCATCCGACGAGGAGCGGCTCCATCTTCAAGACCTCCGTCGCGGAACATCCTCTTCTCCCGATGATCGGAACAGCCAATAGAATGCGAGCTCAATCTGATTGGCTGATTGGATCAGCCAATCGGATTGAACTTGAATCTGATTGGCTGATTCAATCAGCCAATCAGATTTTTCCTACCTTAATTCCGATTGGCTGATAGAATCCTATCAGCCAATCGGAATTCGAGGGACGCCATCTTGGATGACGTCCCTTAAAGGAACCTTCATTCATCGTCTAGTCGTCGGGAGAAGAGGATGTTCCACGACGGAGGTCTTGAAGATGGAGCCGCTTCTCGTTGGATGGATGAAGATAGAAGATGCCGCTTGGATGAAGATGTTTGCCGGTCCAGATGTCTCTTCTTGCCGGATAGGATGAAGTCTTTGGACCCTCTTCTGGACCTCTTCTTGCCAGATAGGATGAAGACTTCGGAGCCTCTTCTGGACGGATCGGTGATACCCGGCGTGGTGAAGATAAGGTAGGGAGATCTTCAGTGGCTTAGTGTTAGGATTTTTAAGGGGGGGGTTTGCTTAGATTAGGGGTATGTGGGTGGTGGGTTGTAATGTTGGGGGGGTATTGTATGTTTTTTTTACAGGCAAAAGAGCTGTTTTCTTTGGGGCATGCCCCGCAAAAGGCCCTTTTAAGGGCTGGTAAGGTAAAAGAGCTTTACAATTTTTATTTTAGAATAGGGTAGGGCATTTTTTTATTTTGGGGGGCTTTGTTATTTGTTTTAGGGGGCTTAGAGTAGGTGTAATTAGTTTAAAATTCTTGTAATCTTTTTTTATTTTTTGTAATTTAGTGGGGTTTTTTTTGTAATTTAGTGTTTGTTTTTTTGTAATTTAGTTTAGTTGATTTAATTGTAGATAATTGTAGGTAGTTTATTTAATTTATTGATAGTGTAGTTTAATTGTAACTTAGGTTAGGATTTATTTTACAGGTAATTTTGTAATTATTTTAACTAGGTAGCTATTAAATAGTTATTAACTATTTAATAGCTATTGTACCTGGTTAAAATAAATACAAAGTTGCCTGTAAAATAAATATTACTCCTAAAATAGCTACAATATAATTATTATTTATATTGTAGCTATATTAGGGTTTATTGTACAGGTAAGTATTTAGCTTTAAATAGGATTAATTAATTTAATAAGATTTATTTTATTTCGTTAGATTTAAATTATATTTAACTTAGGGGGGTGTTAGTGTTAGGGTTAGACTTAGCTTTAGGGGTTAATACATTTATTAGAGTAGCGGCGAGGTCCGGTCAGCAGATTAGGGGTTAATACTTGAAGTTAGGTGTCGGCGATGTTAGGGAGGGCAGATTAGGGGTTAATACTATTTATTATAGTGGCGGGGAGGTCCGGTCGGCAGATTAGGAGTTAATAAGTGTAGGTAAAGTAGCAGCAACATTGGGGGGGCAGATTAGGGGTTAATAAATATAATGTAGGTGTCGGCGATGTTAGGGGCAGCAGATTAGGGGTACATAGGGATAACGTAGGTGGCAGCGGTGTGCGGTCGGCAGATTAGGGGTTAAAAAAAATTATTAGAGTAGCTGCGATGTGGGGGGACCTCGGTTTAGGGGTACATAGTCGTTTATGGGTGTTAGTGTACTTTAGAGCACAGTAGTTAAGAGCTTTATGAACCAGCGTTAGCCCAGAAAGCTCTTAACTCCTGGCTTTTTTCTGCGGCTGGAGTCTTGAGTTAGAGTTCTAACGCTCACTTCAGCCAAGACTCTAATTACCAGCGTTAGAAAGATCTCATTGAAAAGATAGGATACGCAATTGATGTAAGGGGATCTGCGGTATGGAAAAGTTGCGGCTGGAAAGTGAGGGTTAGACCCTTACCTACAAGACTCTAAATACCAGCGGTCGGCCAAAACCAGCGTTAGGACCCCCTAACGCTGGTTTGGACGGCTAACCCAGAACTCTAAATCTAGGCGATAGTGTCTGCATCACATTCATATCACTTATCACTTGGACACATTGGCCTCTAGTCTTCAGACTCGCAAGAAACAGCAGTTATGAAGCAGCGGTCACAAAGACCACTGCTCCATAACCTGTCCGCCTGCTCTGGGCAGGTGGACAGACATCGCCGGAAATCAACCCGATCGAATACGATCGTGTTGATTGACACCCCCCTGCTGGCTGCCTATTGGCCGTGAGTCTGCAGGGGGGGCGTTGCACCAGCAGCTCTTGTGAGCTGCTGGTGCAATGATGAATACGTATGCTCGCCGTATTCAGCGAGGTCTGTCGGACCTGATCCGCACTGTCGGATCAGGTCCGACAGACCTTGATAACTAGAGGCCATTGTCTCTCACTCACCCAATAATAAAACCATACAATTAAAAGTCAATTTACTTAAAGGGATAGTCTAGTCAAAAATAAACTTTCATGATTCAGATAGAGAATGTAATTTTAAACAATTTTCCAATTTACTTTTAACACCCATTTTGCTTTGTTCTCTTGGTATTCTTAGTTGAAAGCTAAACCTAGGATGTTCATATGCTAATTTCTAAGCCCTTGAAGGCCGCCTCTTCTCTCAGGGCATTTTGACAGTTTTTCATTACTAGAGGGTGTTAGCTCACGTGTGTCATATAGATAACACTGTGCTCACGCACGTGGAGTTCAGGTGAGCCAGCTCTGATTGGCTAAAATAGATATCTGTCAAAAGAACTGAAATAAGGGGGCAGTTTGCAGATGCTTAGATACAAGGTAATCACAGAGGTAAAAAGTGTATTTATATAACTGTGTTGGTTGTGCAAAACTAGGGAATGGGTAATAAAGGGATTATCAATCTTTTTAAACAATAAAAATTCTGATGTAGACTGTCCCTTTAATAGAGGAAGCACTACCCTTTTGACTGCCCTTCTGGATAAAACTTCGACAGTGTAAAAAATGGCATTTTCTAACCATAGGCACCATTAGAAAATGTATGAGAGATCTGAAGCAAAGTCTCCATCTTAGCCAAAAATAAATAAATTATTTTAAAAAAGGTGGTTCTTCTATACCAAATGAGTGATCAGTTGTCCCTCTGGTTATCAACTGGGTAGTATAAAAATTGAATTTTTATAACCTATTAAGACACCAGATATACAATGATGAGTACCCTAAGGGGCCGATTTAACAAGGGCCAAATGGCCGTGAATGTAACTGTTTCCGCGCGAGCCTTCAGGGTCGCCGGAAATAGGAGTTAAGAAGCAGACCACTGCTCCTTAACTTGTACGCCTCCTCTGATGCGGCGGACATAAATCCACCCGATCGCATACGATTGGGTTGATTGACACCCCTGCTAGCGGCCGATTTGCCGCAAATCTGCAGGGGGCGGCATTGCACAAGCAGTTCACCAGAACTGCTTGTGCAATGATAATTGCCAACAGCATATGTCGGCATTTGTCGATGTCCGCTCGCACATTGTTAAATTGGCCCCGGAGGCTCTAAAACAGTCATTCTATTAAAAAAAAAAATCTTGCAAATTAAAATAAATAAACCATAGGCACACTTATATAAATGGAATAACTCATTATTCAAGTGAAGAATTACCTGACCCTCAAATATATATCTTGGTTAATGTACAAACTAAAATTTCTTAGCCCATTCAGATAAGCTTCCAATACATTTTAAATTTGCTATAAAGCCAAATAATGTACTACACTGCAAACTAATAGCGATTATAACATAAGACATACGCACTTTTAAATGGAAATTAAACACTTCTTGCTTTTGTGTAAAGCAATGCACAATATTTACATAAAAGCTACTGGTGTCCTATACAAATTAATGCAAACAAAAAAACATTTTTAAAAATCACTTTTATAGAGATAGTACCTTCTAATAGAGGGGGTTCATCTTCAAAGCCTTCTCTACGATCATAATTTAAGGATGCCGGCTCATACAAATAACCTGCAGAATTTAGAGGGCGCTGAAATGTTTCTGTTTGTGTAAAACCTGTCAAAGATGGCTCATCTGAATAATATCTGCAATAAATTAATCAGACAACAGTTAATACTGTATATCAGATAAAATGTAGAATTAACATGCGTAGCAATGTACAACCTCAATTCAGAAAAAGTTGGGACAGTATGGAAAATGCAAAAAAAAAAAGAGTCATTTCAAAATTCAATTCACCCTGTTCTATATTGAATACACATTGTAAACACATTTTTTTTTATGTTTTACTTTGTAAATTTAATGTATTTTTGAAAATATACACTCATTTCCAATTTTATGACTGCAACACACTCCAAAAAAGTTGGGACAGTCAACTGTTTACCACTGAATAACACCACTTTTTCTTTTAATAACACTTATTAAGCGTTTAAGCACCAAAGTCACCAGTTGGTTAAGTTTAGCAAATGGAATTTCCCTTCATTCATCCATTATGCATGTCTTCAGCTGCGCAACTGTACAGGGCCTTTGTTGCCTTATTTTGCGCTTCATAATGCCGCACACATTCTCAATCGGAGACAGATCAGGACTGCAGGTAGGCTATGCTTGCACCCCCACTCTCTGCTTATGCAACCATGTGCTTGTAATCCGGGCAGAATGTGGTTTGGCGTTGTCCTGCTGGAAAATGCAGGGACGTCCCTGGATGGCAGCATATGTTGCTCCAAAATGTATACATATATTTCTGCATTATTGGTGCCTTCACAGATGTGCAAGGTACTCATGCTATGGGCACTGACAAGCCCCCATACTATGACAGACGCTGGCTTTTGGACCTAACGTTGATAACAGCTTGGATGGTCCTTTTCCTCTATGGCCCGGAGAAAATGATGGCTATTTTTTCCAAAACCCACAAAACACGATTCCACTGACAAGAAAAGTCGGCGGCTCTTCTGGACAGTGTTGATGTATGGCTTCTGCTTTGCATAGTAAAGTCTTAACTTGCATCTGCGGATGAAGTGGTAAATGGTATTGACTGACAAAGGTTTACTAAAGTATTCCTGAGACCATGTTAGGATAGCCATCATGATGATTTTTGAGACAGTGACATCTGAGGGAACGAAGATCACACACATTCATAAGTGTTTTTTGGCCTTGCCCTTTACGCACCAAGATTTGACTGGATTCCTTGAATCTTTAAATTATATTGTGCACTGTAGAAGGTGAAATGCCCAAAATTCTACCGATTTTTTCTTTGGGGAATGTTCTCAAAGTGTTGGATTATTCGCTGGTGCATCTGTTGGCAGATTGGTGAGCCTCGACCCATCCTTCCTCTTGAAGGACTAGGCCTTTTTTGGAGGCTCCTTATATACTATGATTACACGATTGTCTCACCTATTTCCCATCACCATCTTATTTCAACTTCTCACATCGCTAATAGTCCTAAATTGCCCCTGTCACAAATTTTTTGGAATGTATTGCATCATCAGATTTGAAATGAGTGTATATTTTCAAAAATACATTAAATTCACAAAGTAAAACATCAAATAATGTGTTAAGAATGTGTTTTCAATATAGTACAGGGTGAATTGAATTTTTAAATTACTCTTTTTTTGCTATTTTTTTGCGTTTTCCATACTGTCTCAACTTTTTTGTGATTGGGGTTACACAAAAAAAAGTTTCTTATTAAATTTGTGCAGGAAAGAAACAATTTAAGGTGTACAGTATAAAACATAACACAACTACACTGCACAAGCACAAAACCCTGTGAATTTTTTATTTATAATATAGTTTCCCCGCCTCTGGGCCAGATTACAAGTAGTGTGCTATTTGGTGCTTTTGGAAGCGAAAGCTGACACTCGCTAACTTCAGGAATTCTGATATCCAATGTCAACTTTTCCCCCCATAGACTTCAATGCAAACTAAAAAATGTTTTATCAATTATCGTTTGAGCGCTAATCCAACAACTGCACTAACTATATAGTTATGAATATTTTACATTTCAATATTCTTCACATAAGATAAAATGTTCTATTTATTTTTAAATAGATATTTCTATAAATATATCTGATGTATTTTTTGTAAAATATATATCTATACCTAGATAGATAGATAGATAGATAGATAGATAGATAGATGAATATTTACAGGTATATATAGCTTTATATAGGAATATATATTTAAAAATACTAATAACATTTTCCCTCATGTGAAGAACATTGGAATGTAAAGTATTTACAGTACATACACAGTAAAGCACATTATAAAATATTAAACTTAATTAAAAAATATTTTATCCTGTTTTAAGGTATTTGAGTGGAAACGGCTCCAAAGTATATATACACATATAAACATAAATACACATATACATAAGTAAACATAATACACATGTACAAGTATGTATGTATATATACACATTATAGACCTTTCCATATATATACCTTGACATGTACCATATACCTTTTAACCCTTATAACTTTTTTTAATATTTATATGATTTCTTTTTATTAGATAGTGTATATATGAGTGTATTTATGTTGTGTTTGGTACAACTTTTTATATATCCCTAACCCTTTACGCGATGGTCTTCAGTCCCACAAACCCGACAAGCACAAATTTAGTTTAGGCTCAAATGGTCGCATTTACTTTTAACTTAAAATACGCGTGCCCTTTGTTAGTGGGCTGAACATGGGTGTTCCATGGGCGTAACTGAAATTTCTACTCCATGTCTAGTGTATTCTGTAAATATCTTCCCCCTGCAGGTCTTTGTGTGTGTGTGTGGGGGGGGGGGGTTCTCCACAAACTAAAATGAACTGCATTCCATACTCAAGGTGAGGTCTTACCAGTGATTTAAATAGTGACAGAATTATGCTTTTCTCCCTTGCATCAATGTCTCTTTTAATACATGCTAGTATCTTATTAGCTTTAGAAGCCGCTGCTCTGCATTGTACACCCATGTTGAGCTTGTTATCTATTACTACTCCCAAATCCTTTTTTTCCTCTGTTTTGCCAAATCTAGTCCAATATAAATAAAAGATTGCCTGCTTATTTTTACTTCCAAAATGTAGAACCTTGCATTCTCCAGTTTTAAATCTCATTTTCCATTTACCTGACCATTCTTCTAATTTTAGTAGATCCCCTTATAAAGCAATTTCCTCCTCCACTGACCTAATGACCTTACACAACTTTGTATCATCTGCAAAAATAGAGATGTCACTATTTAATCCTTGCTTCAAGTCATTAATAAAAATATTAAAAAGAACAGGGCCCAGTACTGATCCCTGGGGGACTCCAATGATTACCTTTTTACAATCTGAGCATGATCTGTTTACTACTACTCGTTGCTCCCTGTCTTGTATCCATTTATTTATCCATGAACTAACATTTTCATCTATTCATAGTCTCTTAATTTTGTACATTATTATCTTATGTGGCACTGTATCAACCGCCTTTGCAAAATCCAGTATATAACATAAACTGATTCTCCTTTATCTACAATTTACTTACATCTATGTAGAATCTAATTAGATTAGTTTGACATAATTTATTTCTCATAAAACCATGCTGATTTGAACTCATAATCTTGTTTACACTAATATACTCATCAATATAATCCCTTATAATCCCTTCAAGTATCTTCCCCACTATTGATGTCCAACTAACTAGTTTATAGCTTCCTGGATCCACCCTGCTTTCCTTTTTAAAAAGTGGCACCACATCAACTTTACGCCAGTCCTGGGGTACTATGCCTGAGGATAATGAATCTTGAAAATTTAAGGGTAGAGATTTGGCTATAACAGTGCTATATTCCCATAAATACAATACATTTAACAAAAATGCACTATTCACTATGTATCTGCAGGGTCTTTTGCATACTAAAATGGAAGCAAAACATACACAGGCATTAATAAAAAGAAAATATGATGACTAATTAACTCAGTATCAATGATTATCAATTCACCCTGTTCTATATTAAAAACAAATTATTAACACACTATTTGATGTTTTACTTTGTGAATTTAATGTATTTTTTAAAATATAAAAAAATCTATGTAATATCATACTAGGTAGTCACATAGGTTATACTTGAACTGGAGCTTCTCATTATCCACATATACACAAAACCCAAAGGAATAATATAGCTGTGGATAGTAGCATCATTATATGCCTATTCTTATCTTTTATTTTATTTCTTATTTGGTCACACTGTACTGATTATATCCAAGTTACAGAGATGACACTGATCCAGTAGGATCTCCTATTCATTAATATATAAATATAAGTAAAAGTTATTAATGCTTCCTAGATTTTTCAGGGGGATGTATCCCGGCGAATAGGTAGACCCTGGGTTACTGTGTTACAATGTTGCGATACATAGTGTCAAGACATGCCAGTCATAAATTGAATAGCCATCACCCTACTTGTACATGAATTGTATCGGGATGTGACATTACGTTAAAACTCCATTGCAAGGACCGTTAGATTACTCTTACAAATTGAATACATTTTTTATCAAAAAGAATATTGTTACCTAGGTCATCTAAAATTTGATATACCAAGGTGAGAATGTGCTGTTAGATCACAATATATTCCCTTCATTTGTGTGTAGAGAAATTTAAATTCACAATAATAAATAAAGGGTTAAGCATCGATAATAACTAGCCCAGTGGTTGTATAAACCTCATTGGTATATCTATCATCACATAGTAGGGGGCATGTTAGGAAAGGGTTAAAGAGGAGTTACCCAGATACCCAATTAGCTTTCAGAGTGTGCTTTTTAAACTTGAGGGTGTCAGCAAAGTGTTATGCTATGACTACGGCTTTATGCTGAAACGCGTAAGCCCTAATTTGCTCTGCTCTTCCTAACCAATTTTTTATCAGGATACTGCTGTCCTAAATATATATCTTTAACTTTTTGGAATAAATCATTGTTTTAAGTCAGCAGTGGTGCTTGTCTTTCATTCTCTGCTATTACTACTTGCCGTTTTTCTTGCACCACGCTGGTTCACTGTGCCGATGAAGCCGCCCACGGATTGGATGGAGAGCACACACCCTCAGTATTGACGTCACGCACCAGCCACAGAGTACTGCGAGAGAGATTCGATGGAGAAACTTGTTCCAGGTGAGCGGAAGGAATAGGATAGGGACCGGGTTCCAGTGAATCTCCAGACATACCCGCACACCTGTTTCCTGAGGGAGGAATCTAAAACCGAACTAGGATCTATGCACTGTGAGAAGGTATGTGAGGTGGGCCCGCCGTGGCATTAAGTTTCATATCAAGGGGCCTTGTGTTGAAAGTCGTGAGCCTTTGAACCTTATAGCTGGTATATGATATGCTATAGTTGTATGGACAGCAACGGTTGACAAAATTGGGCCTCAATTATACCTCACTGACGCCACTACGAAATCCACATATACCGTTCAGGTATAAAGTTGGGACACATATGAATAGGGTAAAGTGCTCTATGAAGGTATTCATTTATCCAATCTTTCACTATGGACAGAGAAACTAGAAACTAACAAGTTAAGTAGTATACCCCCAAGTTCTCCACTTTTGCTAACTTTTTTAAAATATACACTCATTTCAAATCAGATGACCAGCACGTTCCAAAAAAGTTGGGACAGGTGCAATTTAGGGCTAATAGCGATGTAACAAGTTGAAAAAAGAAGGCGATGTGAAGCAGGTGAGGCAATCAAAACACCTGCGATAAACCCCTTATCACTAACGGGCAATCGTTCACGCTCCACTTGTAATCTGTCCCTTTGTGTGTGTTTTGCAGCATTTCCCTTTACATTTTAAAATTATAGAAATATGTTTACCAAGGTATGGAGGGTATATCTTTACATACCAAGAATTTAAGTGAAGGTAAACTTTGATGAATCAGTGCCCTGTTTTTAAAAATACTATTAAAAACAGGGCTACTTTCATTCATCAAAGTTAACATTTCCCCATTTTTGTACGAATATCTTTTATTCTGGAAGCCGCCCGTCGCAAGTCTCTTCATACGTTACCAATGACAAATCCAGCTTCCTCCAATCACGGCTTCCCCCCCCCCCCCCAGAGCAAACTTTGCTGAGGGGAAGCCGTGATTGGAGGAAGCTGGATTCTTCATTGGTGACGTATGATTGAAGAGGCTTGTGACGGGCGGGGAAAGCGCTGGAGTGGCTTCCAGAATAAAAGGTATTTGTACAAAAATGGGGAAATGTAAACTTTGATGAATTAAATTGGCCCTGTTTTTAATAGTATTTTTAAAAACAGGGCACTGATTCATCAAAGTTTACCTTCTCTTTAACTCTCATTTTCAAAAGAGAAATACAGCCAACAGTTTTTAGTAGTGCATTACAAAACTGATAATAGTTCATTTAAAATATACTCAATTTTGTCATTTATGCTATTTGATTAGAATGAATACTATACTAATTCCCACTTTTTCTATGTTTCTTTTTTAACATACATAAAAATGCGGTTTCTGAGAAAAATAATCTAGTTTAGAATATTAACCCATCCACACACAGATTTCTGCTTGTTAGAAAGGGTCTTAATCTCATTTAAAACAAAAGGGTCAAGAGACATCTTCAAATTAAACAAAGCCCCTTTTATAAAGGGATATGAAATCCCAATATTTTCTTTCATGATTAAGTCAAGCAAACATTTTTTAAATTCCCATTTACTTCTATTATTAAATATACTGTACTTCTTTCTTATAATATTTGAGGAA
The DNA here is from genome assembly GCF_027579735.1 of Bombina bombina. Lineage (NCBI taxonomy): Eukaryota > Metazoa > Chordata > Amphibia > Anura > Bombinatoridae > Bombina > Bombina bombina. The sequence continues at coordinate 1,235,781,943 of NC_069500.1, read as the reverse complement.
AAAATACCTAGGTAAGTAACATGAACGTGTCTAAGAACTATATGGCAGCAGTGTTTAAAAAAACGCTTTTGAGCACCAGGGGCGCGATCCGATATAGATCGCAGTTTGCGGCGCAAGCGAGGGAACCCACGTCACCCGCAGTTTCAGCTCGCAACTCGAGCCATCCAATATGCGGCGCCGTCACTTGCTAAAGTGGCGCAAGTCTCACAAACCAGCGATGTCCAGAAATCTGCGTAAGTACAGATTTTTGGAGTCGCCAGTGACTTGCGCCACGTTAGAAACTGCCGGCGCCTATAAAACCTGACTAAAGTCTAAATCACCCGCACTGTCTAACACGCCTCCCTAACATAGCCCGACACGTCTAACACGCATCCCTAACATAGCCCGACACGTCTAACCCTCTATCCGCTATCCCCCCTCACTATCCTAACAATAAAAAAGCTATTAACCCCTAAACCGCCGCTCCCGTACCCCGCCGCAACCTAATAAAGTTATTAACCCCTAAACCGTCGCTCCCGTACCCCGCCACCAACTATATTATATCTATATCCCCCTAAAGTGAGCCCCTAACACCGCCGCCATCTATCTTAAAATTATTAACCCCTAATGTAAGACCCTAACACCGCCGCCATCTCTATTAAAATGATTAACCCCTAATTTAATCTACCTACCCCGCCGCCAGCTATATTATCTATATTAACCCTAAGTATATTATAGTTAATATAGGTATTACATTATATATATTAACTATATTAACCCTAATTATATTAGGGTTAATATAGTTAATATAGTTACTATAGTATTTATATTAACTATATTAACTCTATCTAACCCTAACACCCCTAACTAAATTTATATTAAATTAATCTAATTCATTTATAAACTAAAATATTCCTATTTAAATCTAAATACTTACCTATAAAATAAACCCTAAGATAGCTACAATATAATTAATAATTACATTGTAGCTATGTTAGGGTTAATATTTATTTTACAGGTAAATTGTTAATTATTTTAACTAGGTATAATAGCTATTAAATAGTTATTAACTATTTAATATCTACCTAGTTAAAATAATTACCCAATTACCTGTAAAATAAATCCTAACCTAAGTTACAAATACACCTACACTATCAATAAATTAAATAAACTACAAACATCTATCTAAAAATACAATTAAATTAACTAAACTAAATTACAAAAAAAATAAACACTAAATTACAAAAAATAAAAAAAAGATTACAAGATTTTTAAGCTAATTACACCTATTCTAAGCCCCCTAAGAAAATAATAAACCCCCAAAATAAAAAAAAATCCCTGCCCTATTCTAAATTAAAAAAAGTTCAAAGCTCTTTACCTTACCAGCCCTTAAAAGGGCCTTTTGTGGGGCATGCCCCAAAGAATTCAGCTCTTTTGCATACAAATACAATACCCCCCCCATTACAACCCACCACCCACATACCCCTATTCTAAAACCACCCAAACCCCCCTTAAAAAAGCCTAACACTACCCCCCTGAAGATCTCCCTACCTTGTCTTCACCACACCGGGCCAAACTCCTGATCCGATCCGGGCGATGTCTTGCTCCAAGCGGCAAAGAAGAATTCTTCCTCCGGCGATGTCTTCCTCCAAGCGGCAAATAAGAATTCTTCCTCCGGCGATGTCTTCCTCCAAGCGGCAAAGAAGAATTCTTCCTCCGGTGACGTCTTCCTCCAAGCGGCAGCAAAGTCTTCATTCTTCCGGCGGCATCTTCCATCTTCTTTCTTCGCTCCGCCGCCGCGGAGCATCCATCCCGGCCGACGACTGAACGACGAATGAGGTACCTTTAAATGACATCATCCAAGATGATGTCCGCCGAATTCCGATTGGCTGATAGGATTCTATCAGCCAATCGGAATTAAGTTAGAAAAATCTGATTGGCTGATTGAATCAGCCAATCAGATTCAAGTTCAATCCGATTGGCTGATCCAATCAGCCAATCAGATTGAGCTCGCATTCTATTGGCTGTTCCGATCAATTCGGCGGACGCCATCTTGGATGACGTCATTTAAAGGTACCTCATTCGCCGTTCAGTCGTCTGCCGGGATGGATGCTCCGCGGGGTCGGAGCGAAGAAAGAAGATTGAAGATGCCGCCGGAAGAATGAAGACTTTGCTGCCACTTGGAGGAAGACGTCGCCGGAGGAAGAATTCTTCTTTGCCGCTTGGAGGAAGACATCGCCGGAGGAAGAATTCTTCTTTGCCGCTTGGAGGAAGACATCGCCGGAGGAAGAATTCTTCTTTGCCGCTTGGAGCAAGACATCGCCCGGATCGGATCAGGAGTTCGGCCCGGTGTGGTGAAGACAAGGTAGGGAGATCTTCAGGGGGGTAGTGTTAGGCTTTTTTAAGGGGGGTTTGGGTGGTTTTAGAATAGGGGTATGTGGGTGGTGGGTTGTAATGGGGGGGGTATTGTATTTGTATGCAAAAGAGCTGAATTCTTTGGGGCATGCCCCACAAAAGGCCCTTTTAAGGGCTGGTAAGGTAAAGAGCTTTGAACTTTTTTTAATTTAGAATAGGGCAGGGAATTTTTTTTATTTTGGGGGTTTATTATTTTCTTAGGGGGCTTAGAATAGGTGTAATTAGCTTAAAAATCTTGTAATCTTTTTTTTATTTTTTGTAATTTAGTGTTTGTTTTTTTTTGTAATTTAGTTTAGTTAATTTAATTGTATTTTTAGATAGATGTTTGTAGTTTATTTAATTTATTGATAGTGTAGGTGTATTTGTAACTTAGGTTAGGATTTATTTTACAGGTAATTGGGTAATTATTTTAACTAGGTAGATATTAAATAGTTAATAACTATTTAATAGCTATTATACCTAGTTAAAATAATTAACAATTTACCTGTAAAATAAATATTAACCCTAACATAGCTACAATGTAATTATTAATTATATTGTAGCTATCTTAGGGTTTATTTTATAGGTAAGTATTTAGATTTAAATAGGAATATTTTAGTTTATAAATGAATTAGATTAATTTAATATAAATTTAGTTAGGGGTGTTAGGGTTAGATAGAGTTAATATAGTTAATATATATACTATAGTAACTATATTAACTATATTAACCCTAATATAATTAGGGTTAATATAGTTAATATATATAATGTAATACCTATATTAAATATAATATACTTAGGGTTAATATAGATAATATAGCTGGCGGCGGGGTAGGTAGATTAAATTAGGGGTTAATCATTTTAATAGAGATGGCGGCGGTGTAAGGGGCTTACATTAGGGGTTAATAATATTAATATAGCTGGCGGCGGTATAGGGGGATTAGATTAGGGGTTAATAATTTTTATATAGATGGCGGCAGTGTAAGGGGTCAGATTAGGGGATAGATAAGGTAGATGACAGCGGTGTAAGGGGTTCTAATTAGGGAATAGATAAGGTAGATGGCGGCGGTTTTAGGGGCTCACAGTAGGGGGTTAGTTTATGTAGATGGCGGCGGGGTCCAGGAGCGGCGGTTTAGGGGTTAATAACTTTATTAGGAATTTCGGGGGGGGACAGGTAGATAGACATTGCGCATGCGTTAGGTGTTAGGTTTATTTTAGAAGATCGCGATTGACAGGGAGATAGACATTGCGCATGCGTTAGGTGTTAGGTTTATTTTAGAAGATCGCGGTTGACAGGGAGATAGACATTGCGCATGCGTTAGGTGTTTGGTTTATTTTAGAAGATTGCGGTTGACAGGGAGATAGACATTGCGCATGCGTTAGGTGTTAGGTTTATTTTAGCAGCCAGTTTAGGGAGTTACGGGGCTCCAATAGTCAGCGTAAGGCTTCTTACGGCAGCTTTTTGTGGCGAGGTGAAAATGGAGTAAGTTTTCTCCATTTTCGCCACGTAAGTCCTTACGCTGCATATTGGATACCAAACTGTGCTGGTTTGGTATACCTGCCTATAGCCCAAAAAACTACGGGCGACGGCAGAAATATACGCGCGTAACTTCTAGGTTACGCCGTATATGTGATACCAAACCAGCATAAATATTGACGTCGCCGGCTTTTGCGGGCGACGATTTTTATCGGATCGACCCCCAGATGGCAGCAGCGTTTGCACAATGTATAACATTGCTAAAAACATTCTTGCAAAACTGCTGCCATACAGTGTTTCTGGAATCATTAAAAATTATGTGAATGCATATGTATTTTGTTACAATACATGTCCATAAAGGTTAAAATACATACATGTATTTAATATTATTCAATAAGAAACCATAACCCTATAATTCATGCAGATAGTACACAATAGAAAACTCACCACTGAAAACCATGTAAAACCTTTTATATTAGCATATTATTCAGATTTTTTTAGGGAAAACAAAATAGTCTCCTTTTATGCTACAGTTGTTTGTAAATGTTGCTGTTGGGTGCTATGATAAAGAATAGTGTCATAAAACAAATATGGATAGTCCGAGGCAGTTATTACCTGAAATAATTCATGGTTAGTAGGATTTGTTTTACCAACTGCACAATGTTTAAATTGAATATAATGTGTCATATTAGGGGGATTAGATTAGGGGTTAATAATTTTTATATAGGTGGCGGCGGTGTAAGGGGTCAGATTAGGGGATAGATAAGGTAGATGACAGCGGTGTAAGGGGTTCTAATTAGGGGATAGATAAGGTAGATGGCGGCGGTTTTAGGGGCTCACAGTAGGGGGTTAGTTTATGTAGATGGCGGCGGGGTCCGGGAGCGGCGGTTTAGGGGTTAATAACTTTATTAGGGATTTCGGGGGGGATCGCGGTTGACAGGTAGATAGACATTGCGCATGCGTTAGGTGTTAGGTTTATTTTAGAAGATCGCGATTGACAGGGAGATAGACATTGCGCATGCGTTAGGTGTTTGGTTTATTTTAGAAGATCGCGGTTGACAGGGAGATAGACATTGCGCATGCGTTAGGTGTTAGGTTTATTTTAGCAGCCAGTTTAGGGAGTTACGGGGCTCCAATAGTCAGCGTAAGGCTTCTTACGGCAGCTTTTTGTGGCGAGGTGAAAATGGAGTAAGTTTTCTCCATTTTCGCCACGTAAGTCCTTACGCTGCATATTGGATACCAAACTGCGCTGGTTTGGTATACCTGCCTATAGCCCAAAAAACTACGGGCGACGGCAGAAATATACGCGCGTAACTTCTAGGTTACGCCGTATATGTGATACCAAACCAGCATAAATATTGGCGTCTCCGGCTTTTGCGGGCGACGATTTTTATCGGATTGACCCCCAGATGGCAGCAGCGTTTGCACAATGTATAACATTGCTAAAAACATTCTTGCAAAACTGCTGCCATACAGTGTTTCTGGAATCATTAAAAATTATGTGAATGCATATGTATTTTGTTACAATAAATGTCCATAAAGGTTAAAATACATACATGTATTTAATATTATTCAATAAGAAACCATAACCCTATAATTCATGCAGATAGTACACAATAGAAAACTCACCACTGAAAACCATGTAAAACCTTTTATATTAGCATATTATTCAGATTTTTTTAGGGAAAACAAAATAGTCTCCTTTTATGCTACAGTTGTTTGTAAATGTTGCTGTTGGGTGCTATGATAAAGAATAGTGTCATAAAACAAATATGGATAGTCCAAGGCAG